>NW_026947498.1:50757632-51357632 GCF_034190915.1 Cavia porcellus | reverse complement strand
TTGCTTATTATTAATCCAAACCATACAATCAGTTTTGTGATGTTAGATGAAAACACTGTTCCATCATTTTTAGTATATTGCATTTTTTAAACATGGAGATTTTAAGGTTGAAAAGACAGCTGCTCTGCATCTCTTATGAAGCATTATTGTGAATTCATTAGACTGGATTATTATGAAATAACTGGGATGAAAGCAGCTCTCTAACTGGGATAAAAGCGGCAATCTGGCTTGCTGAGAAGTGCCCTTTCCTGTAATCATCCTATGGAATTTAAACCATAGAGAAGGGCTAATGCCGCATTCAAGTGCCCACTTACGTACTCATGAGTGATGGCATGTGATGACTTCTGATGTTGGCTAGACCTCCATTTCTATATTTTAAAGGGCTGCATGAATTGTGGATTATTCCCCATTGCAGTGTTTCTTTCTCTACCTGTTATCAACATGTGAATATTTATAAGAGAAAACAGTGCCTAATTTGGTAAAGTGACAACAGCTGGCAATAAGATTCTAAATGACTCTTGGACTGGAGCTAAGTACATGTCAGCATACAAAATACAGTTTTATTTTATTACATAAGCTAAAGTGAAACATGATTTAGGCCTTTTCAATCACTTTGTCTTTAAAATAAAATTATTCAATTATTTATCAGAAGAAAGTATATACTACCTTGTTGTACCTGAGCATACTCTAATATTTTTTAAAAACTTAAAATACCTTCAGTCATCACTTTCATAGAAATATATTAAATATTTAAAATATTTCAGTTTTTCATTTTTGTAGAAATTGTTCATATTAAAAAAGAAATTGTAAATATTTTTACTGGTTTACAATAATTTCACATGCATATGCGGTATAGTCTAGTCACTTCCTACATAATAGTTCTTTGTAAAATACATATACATTTTATAGACTGTAGTCATCCTATGTACTGTGTATTGTTAGAACTTAGTCCACTTATAATCACTGTATAACTTATTGATACTTTCTATCCATCCTTTTCTAATGTCCCTCTTCCCCACCCATTCTTATTACTCTTCTAATTCACTGCTTATAGGAAGTCAACTTTTAAGTTGCCACATATGAGTGAAACCATATAATAATATGTGTTTTTCTGCTTATTTTATTTAACATAATCACCACCAAATTCATCCATGTTACCACAAACAATGAAATTGCATTATTTTTGTGGCTTATTAATATTCCATTGGTATTATCTTTGTCAATTTTCTTCATTCATCCATCCATAAATGGACACTCCTATTAATACACAGCTGATATAAAAAGTGCTACATTAAACATGCTATTTGTAGTGTGGCTTTGACATATTTCATTTCTTTTGGATATATGTGCAGAATTGGAATAGCTGATTCATAGAGTACTTCTGTTTCATGGTTATTTAGGGGTTTCTACATTATTTTTCATAATGAATTTACTAATTTGTGTTTACACTAATGATGTGCAAGAGTTCTATATTTCTGCATTCCTAATAGCACTTATAATTGTTTGTCTTTTTGATTCTAATCACTGTAAAAACATATCTTATAGTGATTTTGACTTGTATTCTCTTAGTGAGTAGTGATGTTGAGCTTTTTCCATATATCTATTTTACATTTAAGTATCTTCTTTAAATAAATATTTACTGAGATAATTTGTCTTTTTTGCTGTTGGGTATTTTTAGTCCCCTGTACATTTTAGATTTTAATCTCTTGTCATATATACAATTTGCACATATTTTCCTCTATTCTGCAGGCTGTCTTTTCACTCTATTTTTCTATGCACAAGCTTCTTAGTTTGTTATAATCAAAATCATCTATTGCTGCTTTTGCTGCCTGTTTATTTTTTTGGAAGAGGTCTTACCAAAGCAAAATCTTTTGAAGGGTTTCCCCTAATTCCTCCTAGTAATATTATAGTAACATATCTTACATTTAAATCTTTGACTCATTATGGGTTGACTTTATTTTATGGTCATTTATAAGGGTCTAGTTTCTCTTTTGTGAATATCCAGTTTTGCCTGAAACATTTATTAAAGTAACCGTATATGTTCATCAGCTTTCCATCTCTGGAACAAAACTCAAGGTTTATTTGAACTTACATTTTTACAGGGTTCAGTCTGGTAAGCTACTTTGAAAGCAGAAACACCCTCACAGAAGAACACAATGGAAGAAAGCTACCCCATCCATAACAGTCAGGAGGCAGAGTAGGCAAGCAAGAATCAGAGTTCAAGATATCCTGCTCAAAGACACACTCCCAGTGACACGCATTCTCCACAACCTAACACACGTTCAGCTATAAGATAATAAATGGACTAATCCTAAGCTAATAAATGGACTGATGAATATAGTGTGTGTGTGTGTGTGTGTGTGTGTGTGTGTGTGTGTGTGTGTGTGATACAATTACTTTGGATTGCTCCACCTCTGGACAGTGAGAAGTCTGAGAGGGATTTTAGATTTATGCCATAACATTCCATTCTTAGTTTCCAAAAGTCACACGTCCATCTCCTTATGCAAAATGTCTTTATTCCATCACCAAGAATTGCCAAAGTCTTAACAATTTCAGTTTTACTCAAAAATCCAGTTCAAAGTCACCCTGTGACTCACAGAAAATTCTTAGTGATGAGTACATGCAATTAAAACACATAAAGTGTAAACATTCTCCTTCCAAATGGAAGGAATAGAAAACTAGAAGAGAAGCCAAAAAGTCAGCAGGGTTCAAACTATGAAATATCATAGCTTTAAATCCAAAACCTGTGGTGGTGTTACCTGGTCCTAGAGGCCCCGGGCAGTCTGGTGCCTCTGGCCCGGCTGACTGTAGCCCACAAGGCCTCTCTTTTGGGCTAGCTTCGCTCACAGCCTGCAGTCTTCCTCTGCAGACAGTCCATGAATTCTGTAGCTGCTGAACTAAATGTTATATAGGTGCTGGGGATACAGTGGCACAGAGCCTACTTGTCCTGAGTTTGATTCTTGGTACAAAAAAAAAAAAAAAAGAAAGAAAGAAATGTTATGTAAATGTCTTTTAGGCCCGTCTCAGGTTGTATGCTTTAGTTCCAAAGTTTTTTTTGTTGATCGTGTTGTTTGAATGTTCTGAACGTAGAGTTCTAAAGTTACTATTACTGTGTAGAGCTCTAAGACATTCAGATCATGTATCTTCTTTTTAATTTTATGGATTTCATGTATCCAATTGAGTTTCTTTAAAAATCATTATTTTTTAATCATTTTCACAATTTCTATATTCTTTTCTTTTTGGTGTGTCACTAAACGTAACTGTTCTTTTGGTCGCATAACATTGTCATCCTTCTTCATATTTGTTGTGTCTGTGTGTTCATGTTTGTGCAGCTGACATCAGTTGCCTGCACAAACTTTATGGGTGGTTATGTGGAGCTGGCCACTCTTTCAATACCCTGGACAAGAGTATGTATGGCAAAGGATAAAAGACAATAGATAAAAGTAATGTGGTATACAGGGGTCCAGGAAGATCAGAGCTTTGGTGGCTATGACCTCCACTTCTCTGAATTTGCCACTATTTGTTATATAGCATGTCATGAAATATGCAGGGAAGTGTGGGGAACAGCTGAGATGTGTAGGCATGAAAATGAGCAATGCTATGTGAAAATGGAACAAAGACATTCCAAGCAGTAAATCTTATCATCATCATCATCGTCATCATCATCATTGTCATCATCATCATCGTCTTCATCATCATCGTCATCATCGTCATCATCATCTCTAAAGTCTGTTTTATCTCTAAGGTTGGCAATTATTGTCCTGGAATTCTGAGTAAGAGCTGCCCTCAGCTGTGATACTCTCCTGTCTTCAGAGAAGTCACAGGGTCCCAGGCCATTACAGGCCTCAACAATGACCAGTAGCATGGAGAGAGTTCTGTTTCTGCTTCCCAGTCACTGGCTGGTCAGGCAATCACTTAGGCCTGGGACAGACTTATAAGTTAAAATACAAAGCCAATTGGTTAATCCTAACGCCTGCTCAGTGCTGCCTCAATATGGTTCCCATCAGGTGGTTTTCATACTAAAAGCCTTTCTTTAGAAGATGTGTCCTTTACTATCTTTTGGGTAGCTGTCCTGGCTTTGATTCTACATGGGTGCTTATAGTATAGTATCTGTGCCACATCTTCAACTATAATCAGCTTCACTGACGCTCAAGGTGTTTCAGTGGCTGAGGCTACAGAAACTTGTGGCATTTGTCTCTTAGCTAGAATTAAACCTCCTTTGGTTGAGCAGATTTTTCAGCATCTCTAGGTATATGTCTTTAACTCCAGGCATGGGGTCCTTGCCAATTTCTGTTGATCATATAGGTGGTAAGTATGGTCTCTTAGGCCCGTGCAGAGAAAGTAAAACCTGAATGGTAGCAGAAATGGATTACCCTTGGCAGGTTCAGGGCCATGTTGGGTAGGGGAAGCCACTTCAGTAAGTCTAAAATATCAAAGGAGAGCTTACAAAGGGATGGAGGTGGGGCACCTGTTATTATTTAAAGGGATAGTCAAGTGCTTTCTTGGTACTTCTGAGGATCAACTTGCTCAAGTGGGCTGTCTATACATTTCCTGGTCTGCAGGTATGAGGAAAAAGCTACTGAATTATTTATGGGGCCCTCAGCTCACCAAGTTGTCTGCCTTTCAGGGGTTTGAGTAAAGTTGGCATGGGCCACATTACTAATTTGCATAGCTTCCTAATCAACCTACTGGAGATGAGTGTCCAAATGCTTCAGAGAACCCCAGGGCTTCAGCCTATCAAGACAGCATGTGTCAAAGAGCAATGTGCACCAGCCTTGACATGGGCTAGATTCATTCTACTAGATGATAGAAAACTTCCTCTTCACGTGCAGCCCCTCAGTCTAAACCTACAGTTTGTGAAGGATGAAATATTCTCCGGGATAAATTACCTGGCATTAATGGAACCTCCTGGGACTGGTATCCTACTCACCCTTTTCCCACAGAGTGAAGTCCCTCTGTATTTTGTGTTGATTTTGACAATCATAACAGGTGCTGTGTGCTTTGCATTGTTATTTATGAGCCATGGTGTGTCTAGATCATCTGGATCACTTTCCCACTCCAATTCTTGAGTTTATCTCAAACATTTCAGTGGAACAGCTGTCAACTATTTTGATTTTTTCTTTGTTGTGAAGAAAAGCATGGTAAATATCTCTGGTCAGCCATCTTGCTGACATTGCTCCTTCATTTAAGAATGGGTGGATTTTAAAAGCAAAATGATTTTGGAAGCCAAATGTTTTTATGGTTTTCAGTTAGCCTGATGAGTATCCAGGAACTATATTATAGAGTTTGAAAATGGGAAGCTGGGGGAGCTCATATTATCTACTTATGTAGAAATATTTTTCTTCTAAAAGTATAGAATAAGGCAGACACAAAACACCACTTCTTGATTATCATTTCAATGTAAAAAACAAGAAAATATAATACAAATCATTGGAATATATCTTGTAATATTTTAAGTACTACAGTAATATATTTTCTTTATTAAATTTTCTTCATTTCAATTCCTAAGAATTCCAGTACCCAATCTCTTAATGAAATAATATTGAAAAGACATCTAACAGAAATTAAAACATCTTTATTCTTTATTTGAATCACTAGAAAAACTTTACAAAATCTCTTTGTTGCCTTTCTAGCAAGTGAGTCAAATTTAGAGACTACATGAGTCTCCTTCTAGCATTTTGAACTTTCAATTTATACGCAATTTATAAATTCCAGATCTCTATATTTTGCCTTTAAATTCTCACTCCAATACTCTATAATTTCGTATGTACTCTTGATCCCAGTGTCCTAAGGCTAGAGTTAGACACTTAAAAGCAGGGTAAAGAGAAATAAAATACTGTATCTGTAACCTTAGAAATATTAAAAATTACTTGAGTGGTTAAAATTAACTCTAGTTATATTAGCTCTAGAATACTCATTAAGAACAAATATAAACTGATTAAATTAGATTTTTATGCATAATTGCTGAAAGTGATTATTTAATTTTCAGGATGGGCTTTGCATAGTTGAGTGATTGTGTCCACTTGAGTTAGAAATGCTTAACTAAATTGGCTCAGGAATTGCATACCCTAGGGTATGGCAGACCCACCCTAGGACAGCTCTTTATCACCTGGATGCTAAAAAGGAGAAATGAAGAAGGACAGATCTCTTTCTGTTTCTTCAAAGAGCTTTAGCTTTCAGCTTCACTTTGGACATCATCTCCTGGCTTCCAGCGCAGACTCTTGAGGTTCTGGCACAGATCCTTCAGATTCCGGCAGAGATTCTTCAGTGTCCATTACAGACCCATCAGCCTCCTGATATGGTGGCTCTCACAGACACAGCAATGAGCTCCAGACGTTCCACTGAATCCTTTGGGCTCCGGTGTGCAGACACCCTCTGCACTCTTCCTCATCTGACTCTGTGGGGGGCCACTGTAAACCAATCTTGTAAGTTCTTGCATGTTTATGTATCTTGTGTTATATACATTTCTCTAGTAACACTGATTGCTCCAGGGTTAAATCTAAATGTAGGTATAATGCAGACAATAATATCTCTATTGTTTTAGTACATTCCTAACAAATATAATGAAAGTTATTAACTAGAAAACAAATTGGAGTCTGTAACACTTAGGGGTATCATTAATAGGATGTGACACAGAAGTTATTGCACTAATAATTTTTGTCAGTGAAGAAGACTAAGTAATGTTGCCTCCCTAAAAGCTTTAATTTTCCAACCAAACTTTTGTATTAAAATCCCCCGTCATGTCTTATGACATACCAGGCAATATTTTACAACTATTATCGTATAAAAATGGAATATACTCCTTTACAATTTTTTATTGCATACATTTGAAATTTAGTATTGATAACAATCAGGCTGTAAAATTTCTGTAAATATAAGCTTTCTATATAAGGTATGAATTATAAACACATAAAAGATAGATCCCTGAGAATTAAGTGAAATTTCAACTATTTCTAATGTTTATACCTTCAACAGATAAGGACTGCAAAAATATAGTGTTCTTTGCCATTTTCTCCATAATTAAAGAAATAACTTTTTTTTTTTTTCTTTCCACACAGTCTTTCCAACTGTAAGTCAGGATATCAAGGGCCTAAAGTTCTATTTTCACTGAGGTTCATTGCTATTGAGTACAGATAATCATGGGGGAGTGTCTAACATTTCCGCAGAGCTCTCTCAACGTTATTGTTGTAATCAATCCTACAAACATTGCCACAGATGTCTCCGCCTTGTACATATAAATGCATGTTAAAATCTGCTTTATTTAGTGTCAGGGAAATCAAACGGTGATTGTTGTACTTCAGTTACACTTATTTAGATGGCCATTGTTGAGAAATGAGAAAGAGAATTTACCTTGCTTTTTACTCTTCCATGGGTCTTGGATAGAATGATTATTTCATCCTTATCTTGTCATTTTGGCCTGCATTGTACTCAGTCGCTTTCATAGTGAGACAGTTATTCATACCAAAATTTTAATTTTACACAAATGCAAATCCAAGCCATTAAAACTTACACATTTCAGTCTTTACGAACCAAAACATAAGTACTTGGAGTATTAATCTGGCTACATTCCTATAGACTTACTGATGTGAGAGTTTAATTTAGCCACCTGACACTTCCATTAGACAGCACCCACTGTACTTTAAATTTGAAATGTCTCCCCAAAGAACCATAAGTTAAAGATTTTATTCCAGGCTTGGTGCTAATGAGCGCTGATGAAAACTTTAAGTGAAAGAGCCCAACTAGAGGTCTTTTTGATATTGTGAATATACTCCTGAAAGGAATAGCAAGATAGACCACTGTCTCCTTCTCTCTTCATTTCCTGGCTGAAACAAGGTAAGCAGTCTTTCTCCATCATGTGCTCCCTGCCATGACACACTGCTTTGTCACAGTAATGTTATCATCTGATCATGGAATGAAACCTTAGAATCTGTGAGCCTAACTAGATCCTCCTTCCTCATAAGTTATATTTCGCTACAGTACGAGAAGTCTTAATAACACACAACCTATAGGTAGAAA
Source organism: Cavia porcellus (assembly GCF_034190915.1). Taxonomy (NCBI): domain Eukaryota; kingdom Metazoa; phylum Chordata; class Mammalia; order Rodentia; family Caviidae; genus Cavia; species Cavia porcellus. Next base: position 51,349,616 of record NW_026947498.1, on the reverse strand, counting down.
GGCCTGGCCAGCTCATAACTGCTCTAATATATAAGGCAGAGGCTTGAGCACTCAATGGAAAATTTCTTAATTGTTTCAAGAGCCACAGGTATAAGCTTTTAGTTTAGTTTTGCTTTGTTTTTGAGACCGAATCTCACTATGTAGTTAGGTTGTTTTGAATTCACTATGGATCCCAGGCTGACCTTAAACTCACAAGCATCCTTCTCCCTCAGTCTCCTAAACACTGCAAATAGGCATGCACCACCACACCCTAGGATCAGCTCTTTAAATACCCATTTGGCATTAGTTTTACCCAAGAGGGGACTTTATGTTGGAGCAAAGCCAATATTTAGGATTAAACTCTGTCTTTGGCACTGAATCACGACCTCACTCCTTGTCACTGTGTTTCTCCTTAAAATGAGGTTTCTCTCAGTAGACTGTGAAGTGTATTTCCTGCAGGATTTATCAAAGTAATATAACTGTGTTTATCTGTTGGAAAAACGTTGATGAAAACCTTTTTTTCCTCATCTCCTTTGCTTCTTTAGGAAGCTTCTTACTCTTGATTTGAATTACTTTGTTGATCCATTCAACAAATGCATAATTTATTACTCATTCTATACCAAAAAAATTAAGCTGAGTTTTTAAAATAGACAAAAATTTATGAACTCATGTCTTTTTTATGATGATAGACTGATGATAGAGTAAACAAATGATATCTTAACTCATAATAAGTGCTAAAGAGAAAAGAAAAAAAGTGAGATGTCTGAGAAAGTATCACTGTAGGAAGAGTATAACACAAGTGTACATTTCAGAGGAGGAAAAGTCTAGGTAACTATGGCAAGAATAGATCGAGATCTGAGGTCTTAACTCCATGGAACAATGAATTTTATGTTCCTGTAATGGCCTAGTAAAAACATTCATTTATAATGAAGGAATAGGAACAGCTGACATGATCAATCCATTGAAGATTAACATGGAACACAGCTGGGGATCAGCAGACCATGATAGAGGAATAAAAGATGGTGGGACATCAAGGTAAAATAATGTGCTTTGCCATAGCTCATAGTAAGTGCCAAAGAGAAAAGCAAGATATAATTCCTTAGTGAGAAGTGTTTAAAAGATAATTCAGGACTAACATGCATTTACGTTTTCTATATTTTATGTATTTCTATATTTTATATATTTCTATATTTTCTATTTTTATTTAGATTTTTCTCAGGTTCTCTGCTTAATAAGCAGTGTGTACAATATATAGCAAAGTAGTCTTAAATAAACTAAATAATCCTCTTGATTTAGTGTTTTATTTATAAGTTTGTCAAAGACAAGAAATTTTAATAGTAGAAATTCAATGATAAGTACAGTCAAAATAAAATAAAATAAATAAAACCAGGCAACATTTTCAAATGCTGTTTTAAAAACTATGTTATATTTTGATATGCTTAATTTAACATACTTAATTTTTTATGATGCTAAAATTTTTCATTTAATGTACATTTTACAAATACCTATTAGGTATGAAGCTTTATTCTGGGTGCAAAGGATAAAGCGATGACTCAAACTACATCTCTACTCTCATGTGTGCTAAATGTATGAGCTAAGAGCAAAGTGTGCCAGGTAAAAGTGTTATAAAGAAAAATAAAGAAACAAAGCTAAATGTGTGGTTAGCAACTTTCCATAAGGCACTTCTTTAAGAAAGCATATCAATCAGAGGACACTGCAGCAGCAAATACAATAGTAAACCTCCAAAATCTAGAGATTTAAACTTTAAAAACAAAGTTTATTTTCCTGATGATGCTGCATATATGTTGTGAATTAGTAGTAGTTCAGCTCACTGAAATCATTCAGGGACCAGGGTACAGGAAAAGGTCCCATATTGGATGCTGCTAGTTGTTGTATTTAAGGGAAAAGAGAATTCTGGAGGAATTAGAATCAGAAAGTGTAACTTTTGAGTACTACTTATAACTTGTTGTCCAAAATTAGTCCATGACCTGTCTAACACAGGGTAGCCAAAGAAGTGGGAAACCTGCAAATACTTACGAGACAGCCTTAGACCAAAAAGAAAACATGAAAAACAAAGAACTCTCTGATATTTAAATCTTGTTTGCTTGATTTGTTTTACTAATGAATGTAAACTTAGACCTGATAGTGCTGAGGGAACAAGAGCTGAAGACTATTTCTAGAAGAAAGAAGGAGACAGAAGCTAAAGCATACACTTTAGGGTTAAGGTTATGTGTGTCTGATATGGGACAAATAAATGTAACATACAAAGAACACTTCCAAGTTAATCATATGAAGACCACATAGCTTAAATTATGAGGGCAATACTTAGTTAAGATGTCTCAACTATGGAATATATCTGAATGGTAACTGAATAAATAAAGTGATTATAAACATACTTAATTATTTAGAAAATTTAAACTATAATGAATACAAGATGGAATTGTTTAAAAACTATAATCAAAAACTACTAGCCATATCAAGTATTGCAAGGATACTGAGAAACAAGACTTCCAATAGTGCTGGTCAGAATGAATATAAAATGGAATAGCTACTTTGGAAATCAGTTTGGCAATTTCCTACAAAGTTAAGCATAAACTTATCATAAAATCCAGTAATTTCATTTTATTCGTTTTCCCCCAAAATGAAAATATATATCTCTACACTAGAAGTTAGACATTAATTATCATAACGTTATATAAATATGCCAAAAATTAGGGGAAAATCCAGATATTTATAACATGATAAACAGATATTAATTTGTATGCAATATAGCTATAAAATTCAATGCTAGCAATAAAAATGAAGTACTAAAACATGTTACCTTCATGGATGAGTGTACTTATGCTAAATCAAATAAATAAGCTATTAATGTAATCTCTGTGTGGTATGATTACATTTATATTCAATGACCTGAAAAGGAAAAACTATGTATTTATAATGCAAATAGGGGCAATAAGTGACTGGAAATGGAAAAAAATACCACATTTTTAGAGTATAAGAAATATTCCAAAATATACTAGTATTGAGAGTTTCAGAATAGTGTACATTTATTAAAATAAATAAATATGTATACTTGGAATGGGTGGATTTTGTGGCATGTATTGTATGCATTGTGGTGTACTGTTTTGAGTATTAGGGAAACCATAATTAATTTATTTATAATAATTAATTTATATATTTGGAGGATGTTCTCTCTTCAGTGGCAGTCAGACACAGATTAATGGGAGTTCAGGCAAGAAAATATGAATGGTGAAAGTGTATCAAGAATAGTGTAGTACTGATGGTGAAAATCATTCTGCTCTAAGAAACATTTAAAAGTGAGTGTTATAAGACGAATTAATGGATAGGATTGGGCTACAAAACTTGTGACATTCTATAGACAAATTATATAAACAGATATCCTACCCCTTTATCATTTTTATGCCTCTACTCAACAATAGACACAATTTAAATGAATAATGATGTCTTAAATTTAAGGATTATCATTAATGGATTAGTTGTTGATAGGACATGAATCATAAAAATTAGATACTTATGTACTTTAATAGTTAAAAATAAAAAATTGTTTTTCTTATGATTTTAAAGTATTAATAAAGCTACATTGAAAGGTTATGTCAAGTTTCTTTGTCCACTCTTACAATGTGTTCTTTTGGATAATGTGAAAAGTAACCCCATGCCTTCAAGACAACTGTCCAAGTGTTCAACAGCATTTGGCCAGTGGACTTTAATTTTTATGTTATGAGATATGTAATTTAGGTCAACAATTTAGCACTCAAATAAATCAAATGTAAATTGTGCATACTTTGAGTGCAATTTTCTTTCTCAAATTTTGAAGTATGATTTTCTATTACAATAATGCATTTTATTTTTGAAGAATAATTTCAAAGTAATTTTAAGTAATTAAATATATTGAACAGTAATTTTGAAAATTGCTTGTGTGAAGAAAATAGGTGTAGCAATTTATCTTTTCTTTTTATAGGTTGAGATTATAGAGCTAAATGTAAAATCTTTAAATTTTTAAGAAACAAAGGATATAGAAAGAAATAAATTTTAAAACTGGCTTCAAGAATGTTCACATTAGAGCCTTTGCAATTACTACCTAATTATTGTGTGTGAGAAACTTTATTTTAAAAGTTTTTTCAAGAAGATTAAATTATAAACTCCACATAAAAATGCTTAATTATCTCTAGGCTTATAGATTATATACTGAATATTCCATAACAATTTTATGAGCATTTGAAGAGTTAAGATAGCTTTCTGTCTCAGATATGTGATACAGATTCTGGTTCTGAAAGCTAAATCACTGTTTCCATGTCATGTTCCTGTTTATTTTGATTTCCCATAGTTTTTTTTTTTTATTATTAATTGGGAATTTCTAATAAGAATAGTTACAAAACCAAGAACTTCTATATTGGGTGACGGATAACTTCAAAATTTCATTTGGCTCTGATTGATTGAAATTTGAAAATAGGCGTTAATAATTGTGTGAGAGGCATTCTTGTATCTGTTCCAGAAAGTTATAGTCTTTCCTCATTTTATGGTTTAGATTTCAAATGTCTCGTAAACTCATGGGCCAATGATTTGGATGCCAACCTGATACATTATTTCAACAACGACTGGATCATGAGAGCTCTAGCTTCATCAAGTGGATTAATCTGCCCATAAAATAATAATTGGATGGGATTATTGAGAGGTGATGAAGACAGCAGGAGGGCATAGTTGAATAGATTCTGTCCCTGAGGCGATACTTGATCCCTGGACCCATCACTTTTCACTTTTCTGCTGCCATGAAATGATCAGCATTCCCGCCCCCCCCACTCTCTTCTGCTAAGATATTTCTGCTTTTCCACAGTCTTAAAAGCAATGAGCAGCTGACCATGGATTAGAATTTCTAAAACTTTAAAATGAAACAAAAATCTTTCTTGTCATTTATTTGGATATAGCAACAAAAAACTGACAAACACACATTGCATCATGACATCTTCAGCAGATGATTTTGTTTTCGTTAGTGTGTGTTAAGTGATGAATGGTAAATTGTGGTGGGTCTCGCATGAGAAGTTTAACTTGGCCAGCCTGGGAAAATGTACCTGTCATTCCTTTCCTAGACAGAAACCACTTATGTGGTCACTCAGAATAATTGTTTTATATAAAAATATAATGACATGGGTTATTGAACAGTTGATATTCTCAGTAATAGCTATCAAGGAGCGCACATTAATCTCAGGCATTTAAAGAAAGGGTCATCAGTACTTACATGAAGTCCACCTCAGGATTTAGTTCTCTTGTTTCTTTTTACCAATTTTATTTTTAAATATTAGCTTCTAATGTATAGCCTTCACACTATAAAATTCTCCTTTTATAATGTGCCATTTCTATATATTTATGAAGTTACACAACCAACACTACTCACTAATTTCCAAACATTTTATCATTTTTTTTTTCTTGGAGCAACATTTATTTCCTCTCCTCTGACACAACAAGCTGGAAACCACTAATTTACTTTCTGTCTCTGTGAACAGCCTGTTTGGAATATATTATAGAATTTGAATCATACTATGTATGCTTTTTTTGTGTGAGGCTACTTTTTCTTACCATAATTGTCTTGTCCATGCTGTAGTGCATGTTAGTATAGTACTCTGCCTTTATCCTTGGTTTTACTTTTTTGTGGTTTTAGTTACCAGTGATCAAATAAGGTCCAAAAATATTTAATAGACAATTCTAGAAATAGTTTATTAGTTTTAAATTACACACTATTCTGAGTAGTGTGTTAGAAATCTCACAGTAGAACATGAATTATCTCTTTGCTCAGTATATCCAACTGAATTCCCTATCCATTAATCTTTTAGCTGCTGTCTCCATTCTTAGATCATTTGTCACAGTTCCATAGTGCTTGGGTTCAAGTAACTCTCATTTTCCTTTATACTGACTCCCAAATATAATACTAGTGATGGTAACAATTTAGATATGTGCACCAAAAGCCATAAAGTGCTTCCTGTAAGGAAAGTGAAAAAAAAAAAGTCAAGGAAGACATTTTGAGACATAGATAAATATTCATATGACTTTAAATACAGTATACTATTGCAGTTACTCAATTTTTGTTGCTGTGAATGTCCTGTGTTAAATTTACTGACTACATTTTATCATAGGTATGTACATATTTGACAAACAATTTTTATACAGTTTGGCACTATCTACAGTCTTGGGGATTTTCCAGGGATCTTATATCATATCTCTCTGGATAATAATGGACTAATGAACTTCATTACTTCTTGTGGTCAAATAATATTACTTTGTATGGACAACTTACATTTTGTTTATACATTTATTAGTAGATAGGAAGCTGTTTTTAGTTTTGAAAGTTATAAATACTGTGGCACATGTTACATAAATTTTCAGTTTTACTGGATACATGCTTAGGAGTAGAAAGATAAGATCATTGTTCTTTATTCAGAAACCTCAAAACAGTTTTTCAAAGCTGTCACAAAATTTATTATTCCCCATAGCAACCTGTGGAGGTTCCCATTTCTCAAAATGTTCACTGAAGTTCACTTTTATTGTAAGAGTCACCCTAAGGATAGTAAACTGACATCACATTGTGATTTTAATTTGTATTTCACTAATGAACAATGAGTTGAGCAGCTTTTCACATGCTTATTAACATACAGGTATGTTCTTTAGAGAAAGAGCTAAAATCTTTTGCACATTTTCACTTGGATTACCTATTTTTACCGCTAATTTTTACCAAATATTTATATACTTTGGATTTATCTAACAAATATTTATATACTTTGGATATTTCCCTCATCACATATAATATCTGCCATTATTTTAATCTATTATGCAATTTATTTTCATTTCATTGGTAATGACTTTTATTTATTTCCTTATTGGTATGAAGAATTGAACTCAGGCCCTTGTGCTTGCCAGTCAGGCATTTGTGCCGCTGAGCTACATCCCCAACTCTTTGGTAATGTCTGTTAAATAATAGAAGTTTTAATTCGAATACTCAATTTATTTAAATCTCCTTTTTGTTATAATTGCACTAAATTATTTCTTTTGTAAATCTTGTGCCACATTTAAAAAATATTGCCTAATCCATTGTCAAAAATATTTGCTACTGTCTTATAAGAGTTTTATAATTATAGTTTAGTTTAATTCATTTTAAACTAAATTTGTATTTATGGTCTGATGTAAGGGTCCATCTTTACTCTTTTGCTGGCTATTCAGTTGTAACAGTCCTTCTTATTCAAGATTTCATTCTATCTTCATGGGATGATTTTGACACTTTATTGAAAACCAGCAGAATATAAATTTAATAATTTATTTCCAACTTTTAATTTTATTCCATTGGCCAATATGTCTATCATGTTGTCAGCACCACATAGTCTTAAATACTACAGTTTTGCTGTCAAAGTCTGGAATCAGGAAGCATTTATATTTTAAAATTTTTAGTTCTTAAGATTCTGTTGGATACTCAGAGTTCCTTACTTTACCACATTGTTATGATTTGGATCTGAAATATCTCCCGAAGTCCAGCTAGTGAGCTTTTAGGAAGTGATTGAATGGTGAGAATGCTCATCATCAATGGATTCATATTTAAATAGGTTATCAGTAAGTGTTGCCAAATTAAAGAGCCTATGTTTCAGAGAGGTGATACTGAGGACTCTATCTGGTCGCTGGCCCTTTCCTCTATCTCTCTGATTCTGGTTACCTTGAGGCAAGCAGATTTTTGCCATTGTGGTCTAACATGATGTTTTATGCCTTGCCACAGACCTGAAAGCTTTGGAGCCATCTGATCGTAGACTGAAACCTCTAAAACCAAGAACCTAGAAGTATTCCCTTCTTTAAATTGCTTTTTCTCAGAATGTAAATCTAACACACATGAATTTAAGACCTGCTAACTTGAAATTATTTGCCAAGTATTAGCTGGGATTTTATAGTAATGATATTTATATAGATCAAAATGGGAATATTGCAATTTTTAAAATACTAGGACATTTTATATATGAACATGTGATATCCTCACATTGATTTTTATTTTTCTTAACATTTTAGCTTTGCTTTAAGTTTTCAGTGTGATTCTGTACATGACCTTTGCACCTCCTTCTGAAATCAGAGAGGAGGCTTCCCTGTCCACCCACAACTCTCACATTCTGCTTGCCTGTAAAATGAACACCTGCTGAATGAGAAGAAGGTCCGTCTCTAACTCGAACAATATAAGCCCTCTTTAGTAGCCTTTAAGTGCCTGAATAACTGAGCACTGTAAATGGAATCCTGGAAAACCAATTACCTAGGTGGCCCTTGGATGTTCTCAAAGCTAAGGTTTTCAAAAGAATTTACTTATACCCTTTTAAGTCCTTGCCCAGTGAAGAGTGGGATCTTGCTTACTCCTAAGATGCCCTCAATGCATTTTTCTTGTTGTTCTGATGTAAGTACTCAACTTATTTTTAATATTAATTTTTAAACAACTATGCTTTTCTTTGTCTTGACTTGATGAGCACTTCATTTCTTGCAAAACTGAAAATATTTTAAAATTGTCTTTTTACTTCTATTTCTCAGTGTCCTACTGAATAGAACCCACCAGCAGCAGCCATGCTTCAGTATGAACCTTGGGCTACCATGAAATTTTCTGTACCAGATTAAGTGGTCCACCACCTATAACAGCAGGATACCACAAAACCTGAGGTTACGCACAACATGAATACAAATTTTCTTCCAGAATATTGTCTGGGATCATGAATTATAAATTCAGTCTAGGAGACATGCACATTTGTTCTTGTCCTGCCCTCTGGGCCAGATTGAAATGTGGGAAGCCCAGGCTTTTTTCTAGTCACAGCTAGAAGCCCTAATGCTAATGACTCCTGTGGTACTTACCAGGGCAAGAAAGATAAGATCTGCTGAAGGCTACAAGGTACTTGGGGACACTATAGTTTCCTCATTGCCTCCCTGTCTTATCCTTGCCCTTGTGAGAGTGTCTTGTTTTCCTTGCTAGCCCATCATAGTTGCTATTGCTGTTCCTGGAAACTCACATTGCCTTTCACCCATTGATTTGACTCAGATATACTGAGTAACTTCCAAGGTTCTGAGTGCCTCATGGCCTTTTGTTCCCTGAGAACAACTGGTCATCCCAGATGCCTGCCTGCACCTCTGTTTCATCTGTTACTCTTTCTTCCTACTGTGTGCTGTAACACTTAGTAGGAAATTAGAGATTCACTGCAGAGGTCCCTGATAACTGGCACTATAGAAAACGTCTCCAGTAGCGTATCACACACATGCCCTTGAGTTTAGCTGCTGGCCTTTGTTCCCTACTGAAATTTTCTGAGCCTCACCTTTACTATGTTCATTTCTGTCAGCTTGTAGTGGTCTTCTGAGCTCTCAACAGAATCTTCTGTTGAGATCAGTTTATAGCATTCTAGGACTTTTCTAGCTATCTTTATAAACCTTTTCCAAATCCCCCCTAAAAGCCAATTGTAAAGGTTTTTTTTACCATCTGATTAGGTACAGTAACTTCACTTCTTTGGTATCAAAATCTGCTATAGACATTTTCTTATTGCTGAGACAAAATACCTAATATCCACAACTTAAAGTATGAAAGAATTATTTTTGTTCACGTAAGGCTTCAGTGCATAGTTATTTACCTACAAGGCAGGCAGGGTATGGTAGAAGAGGCCTGCGAAGGAAAACTGTACGTGTCATGCTGACCAGGAAGCTGAGAGATAAGGGAGAAGCCAGGATAGAAATGTATCCTTCCAAATTATTCCCAGTGGCTAACCTCTAACTTACCCATCCTCCAAGAACAGAATGCTGGAAAGCCCTCAAAGTTCACCTCTTAGTACAAAGGCTTTGGGAAGACATACCAGATTCAAACCACAAAACCCCAGCAGCCTAAAGACTTCTCAATAGGGTTCCCCACTTGTTAAATATTCTACCACCTCTCAGTGGTACAGTCCTATGAACCAAAACTTTAATAGCTGGGTTTTCAATATTCATGCCATAGAATATCTCCTGACTTCCAAAAATTTATGACTATTTCGTGATTCAAAGTGCATTTAGTCCATATCCAAGAGTTCCCAATTATTAATTGTTGAGCATTGATCAAAAGTCCAAGTTTAAAGTTTCCTCTGAGACTCAAAGCACACTCAGCTGTGAGTTCCTATAAAAATAAAATGAAGTTACATAATTATAAGATTCAGTGATATAATCAATAGATACAGTGTATGCATGTCCATTTAAAAGGAATGATTGGATATAGAAACGATGGATGATATACAAGAAAGTCTATAACACATCAGAGAAAACATTAAATCCCAAAGCACCATGTCAAGCACCTGACACACTTTGGCATAATATAGGTTCCCAAGTGTTTGAGCATTCAGGAGACTGTAATCTTGCCAGTTAGAACTTACATGGCATTAGAAGATGGGCCTTTGGAGGACATTGAAGATCCAAACTATAGCAACATGTAAATTTTTAATAATTTGATAATAGATATATAACTGCATACTTATGTTTTCTGATGTATAGTATTAAAATATTTCAACAAAAAATCACCACTTTTACTATACCATGGATGCTGAACTATGATCAATAAGTCATTAGCATATTTCTATTAGAAAATATCTACCATTAAATATAAAAATCACATACAGAGATTACATATTAGCTTATATGGTTAGCTTATATGCATAGTATATATCTATAGAAATATTTATACATATCAATATATAAATTATCAACCTTATAATAGAGAATAACTTTTATACAGAGAATAACTACAGTCCTTGCATCAAGTAAAATACATGAGTAAAAGTGAATGAGAGCACTTACTGAAAAGCTCCGTGGTAGGTCTGGATAGAGAATCAAAAACAAAGCTAGAGAAACACATGATATGGGAATAGCAGAAGAGAAAATCTCAAAAGTAGTATCCCTCAATCTGTCTGTGTACATTCATGACTAATCTGCAAAGAAAGCACACATAGATTAAATTGAAGCTGTCAGAACAAATCCTATGGTTATGTACCATAAATAGGATGTTAAAACACAGCAAAAATATCTAATAGGGGATTTAGCTTAGGGACATAAGTTCCTGCCTGGCAAGTGTGAGGTCATGAGTTCGATCCCCGGTTTATAGATATAAAAAATCTATTAGAACAACAAGACCATAATTACTCATGAGAAAACAATTTTAAATCTGAAATCTTCATGATTTAACATTAACAATGTCCAGTATAAAGTTCAAAATTACCTGGCATGGGTGTAACTAAAACAGACACACACACAATTTCAAGAAAAAAGAAAACCCAAATGAAACAAATGAATCAACTTGAAGTTACAAACTTTAAAGTGATTATAACTGTATTAATGAACAGCAAGTAGAAAATGAAAAATAAAAAGATAAACCTCTATCTAATGTTAATAACACTGTATTAATTAAGCCATGCCTATTAAAAACAAAAATCAGCAAAGTAAAAAATGAACAAACAAAACAGTATTAAAATGCTTAACCATGTGCTATGTTTAACCATATAAAGACACATGATAAATATAAACAGGGTGAAAATAAATGGATAAGAAAAATATACAAATAGTAAACTCAGAGTAAGTCCAGGGGCTGTATTGCCATTATATAATACATATATCAAAGTGCAATTTTCTAGGAGACAAAAGAAAACATTTATAAGATAAAATGTCAGTGTGAAAGAAGACAGAAGTATAAAACATATATATTTTCAACAACGGACTTAAACATACAAGAAGCAAATTTGGGCAGAATTAAAGTGAAATACAATGGTTCCTCTCTTAGTAGTTGAAAGGACTATTCAGAAAATAAAAAATGCAAAGTTCTATACAATGCTGTTAACCACAATTATTCAATTTATGCTTTTGTTAAAATATACCTTGAAACAATGCAATTCTCTTTTAAGTATGCATCATAAATTACTAAAAATAAAAAGTCTTCATCTACTAATTGCAGCAAATTTCAAAAGTTTAAAATAATGCAGTTGGTGTTTAAAAGAAGCTTTAGGTAGAAAAGACAAATAAGGTAATGAAAGCTGCAAATGTTTGGAAATTAACCGTATTTTTTAAAATAAATAATTATAGACACAATAAGTCAGAATATAGATTTAGAAAGAACAGAACAAGAATCAATTAGTAAGCACCTGCCTGGTAAGCGTGAGGTCATGAGCTTGATCTTCACTACCAAAAGAAAAAAAAATAATCTCATTTAGAATATTATGAAATGAACACTAAGATAAAATGTATCAAAATTTTTATAATACATGTAAATCTATATTTGCAAGTTAATATAGAAATTAATATTTTAGAATGCCATGCTTAGGAACAAAAACATTTTCAAATCCATGACTTAATCTTCTGAGAGAAAGAGAGAGAGAGAGAGAGAGAGAGAGAGAGAGAGAGAGAGAGAGACAGAGAACTAGGTTTTGATTATCAAGAATGCTAGGCAAGGTCTCTTACACTGAGTTATGCTCTTTAATTTCTTTTACATTTTACTATGAGACAGGATTTCTAAGTTGCCAAAACTGGTCTCAAAGTTGTGATCCTCTTGCCTTACGCCTTTGAAATTATGGGTGTGTACCTTCAGTCCTGGCTTTAATCTTCCACTTTAAAAAACTGGAAACAAAGTAAAAAATAAAATTCAAGGAAAACAGGCAAAAGTAAATGGTGGAGAGAGAGAGAGAGAGAGACAGAGACAGAGAGAGATAAACAAAAGAGAACAGAGAAAGGAAAAATGAAACCAAATCAAAATCTGGTTTAAAATATTATAAAACTCATAAATCTCTAACTAAGTTGAAAAAAGAAAAAAATATGCAAATTACAAATGTCTGAAAAGAAGAAAGGACTAAAACTACAGTCTTCTCAGGTTTTACAATTTAAGCAAATATTATCAACATCTTTGTACCATTAAATTTGGAAATCTGCATGAAATCAATAAATTTCTAGAAAGACACATGTTAAAATCTAGCCCCAAAATAAAGAGAAAGACTAAATATACTTAACGAAATGAAATATATAACTAAATTTAGTTTATAACTAAATGGCATTTCCCACAGGAAACTCCAGTAAGGCTTTAGTGGTAAATCTATGGAAACCTAAAGGTATAACAACATCAATATTTACACAAACTTTAATAAAATGAAGTAGGAGAGAACATTTCTCTACACATTCCTGAGGTCAGTATTCTATTAACTTGAAAACTAAATGAAAATACCACATTAAACTATGACTACTTAACAGTATTCCTCAACACATAAATACATAGAACCTTAGAAAAATATTTACAAGCTGGGGATTTAGCTCAGCAACATAAGCACCTGCCTGGCAAGCACAAGGTCAGGAGTTCTATCCCTGGCACAAAACCAACAACAAAAAAAAATTATGGGTTAAGTTCAATAATATTTTTCTGTTTTTCTAGTTTTTGTTTTTCATTAGTAAATATTTGCTTTGTGTAATGATCACATAGGCAGATCGTACACGTACATCAAACATCTTAATTCTTTCACACAATATTTTTAAAGAGAAAACTGATCATCAGTCAGTTGAACACATTCCTCAAATTCCAGTTTATTTTAATAGGTGAACAATCAGTTAGCATAATTTAACCAATGATAGAATACAAGAGAAAATTTGTGATTCTTTCTATAAGGGCAAAATGATAAAATTCAATAACTTTTATTATAAAAAACCTTAGCACAGTAGACTAAAAGTGGAATTTTTCACCTGATCAAGGGGCATCTATGGAAAACCCTGAGTTAACCTTACTTCATGTGTGAACCACTTAATGCTTTATTCTTAAAGCCGGGAATAAGGCAAGAATATCTTCTCCTGACATGTTTACATGGTTAATAAAGTGCTTAACAGTGCTATTAGATAAGAAAAAGATACAAAAAGTTCTACTGATTAAAATTTCATAGAAGACATAATAAAAACTTAAAAGAATGTCAGAAATTGAAAAGTTGATTAAAATATATATTTTAAAATGATTTAGTGTTAATAAAATATTTTCAATACATGAACACATTTGGGGGAGCTTTCACTAACTTCCTAACTTACCATATGTAAGTAATTTCCTGATTTTCAATAAATCATTAATCAAGGCTGAACAGAAACTGTATTAGTTAGATAGAATAATGAGCCTAATTAGTAGCCATAGCCACTGAGCTAAATCCCTGGCCATTCTTTATCAGATTTCAAGATTTACTTTAATGTACAATAATTTAGATAACCTGGTGACTTATTCAAGAATAAACTAATGGAGAAACACAGTATTAATTTCACAAACAAACCCATAAATATTTAGATACTTTAAAAAATGAGGATTTCCAAGTAATCTTTCAACAAATGATCTATAGGAAATTGCAGTATGTTTAGGAAGTGAGATAATATCTATATCAGATCACGCACAAGATCAAATTTTAGTTAGATTTTAGATTTAAGTAACTCTTGTCAGATAATGATGGAAAATAAGTTCTCATCCTCATAGTGAGACAATATCTCCTCAGTGGGTGACCAAAAATTGTTGCTATATGGGAGATGACATTCAAAATTTGTATAAATAATGAAAAAACTTGTATCAAAGAGCTCTCATATAAACAGTTCATAAATCATAAGAAAAATGTGCAGACAACCTATTAAAGAACTGTGCAAAAGGCTTGAACAGGTACTTAATAGAAGATAATTTCATGAGAAAATATTCACCTCAATAAATAGCCAGGAAACTGAAAATTCAAACCATACTAAAGTACTAATAAATGATTTCTAAAAATGAGCACTATTAACAAGACTGGAAATTCCCTGAATGGGAGACAACTTTTAATAACACCAAAAAAGAGTGCAAAATTTTGGAATTGGAATTAAGAGATTAAAAATGGATCTTTAGCATTTTTTCTTTCAGGATCATAAGATTTTTTCTTTTAGAAATAATTTGCTTCTTCAGGTTTTCTCATGCCAGGAGTGTAAAGTCCCATCCTTTCCTCTCCTTAGCTCAGATGAGCAAACAGAGAATAAAACTTCTAAAGTTAGAAAACTAGCATATCTGTGTGGAAGGAAAAATCAGTTGCTGACCCTGGGAGGTTGATGTCTGGTTTCAGTGGTTTTGACAAGAGAGCAAAGGAACAGAGAATGGCTAGGAAATGAAAACAGTAAAGGAATTTCTTTGTTGTCATATGATTCCCATTCCGTCCTTTCTTTGCAATAAAAGCTTTTGTACAAATGAACATGGTGACACCGATTTGAAGCTATGAGACCTCTACATCTCATTAGGAGTTGGTTTGGAATAACACTTTTCCTTTTATACCAAAGATTTTCTCCTATAGTCTTAGTAATAACAAGTAGTACAGAGTAGTAACAGAAGCATATCTAAAAACACTTCAATACCATAGGTAAAAGTGGAAATTATTCACACCTGTAATACAGCAATTTTGTTATTAATAGATAATATTGGAAGACATATGATTAATGTGAAACACAACTTTTAATAAAAGTTTGAAGATGAAAATGAATTTTCATCATTAAAGAAAAACCACTGTTTTATATTAAAAGGACCATATATGCTATTGCATAGAATGCAGATTTCAGTGCTTTTAAAGCTAAACTTAAGCCTTTAACATTTTTTTCCATTTTAGAAAGTTTTTTACTTTCCACCCATCAAATAGAGGCTATATTCCTTCAGAACTCACTTCCCAAATACCAGTCAACCTCCCTGACTGCATGGGTACACAAATGTCTTCCCCCCTCACTTCCCAAATTCTAGTATATATGAAACTTTTCGTCAAAAAATATGCATTTCCAGAAACTAAGGTGGCTGGTTAGAAAGGCTTAATGATAAAATTTTTAGAAATTAAATTCATCATCAGTCATAAAACAAGGACTGAATTATAATTATGAAAGCTGAAATTGTCTTAAAAAGAAGAAATATTTGGATTTTGAAGGATGCTATTTAATAAGTTAAACTTAAATGTTTTCTATTATTTTTCCCAAGGATGATTTGTGTTCATGCCCAATGCTGTTCGTGAATCTTACCTACTAGGTTTAATTTATCTGATCTCAATGAGACAATGCTCGGCCTATCTTAACCAGAAGGAGAACTGAAGCAAGGTTAGCAAATGACAGAGGTTTGGAAGATAAATAACAATGAAATAAGACTGGAGATCAATTCATCTGGGAAAGAAGAACAGTATATGTTATTGGAAGAGTATTACAAGATTTATGGGCAAAAAAATATGGACTAGAATATATGAGAGCCAGTGATTGTGGCATTAAAACATTCATTCACTGTATTAAATTTCTAGATGAGATGAGAATTTTGTAGAAATGCATTACACTTTGAATAAGTGATTCATTTGAAGTCTTATTGCCTATATTTCTAGATAGCTTAAAATTCATTTTTATCATAGACATTTCTCCAACTTTGTCTCCTGTACATTTTGACATACGATAGTATGGCCACTAAGAAAATCATTTTGATTTGCTAGTCATAATTCTATTTCTTGCTTTTCTAACTTGAAGAGTCATAATGTAATCCTTTTTTTATTGAACAGGACATCAAAATTAATTCCATACAGATGGAAGTGACTATGAAGTGCACCGGCATCAAATATAGCAGAACATGAATTCCATTTTATACTGTTACTACCCAAAAAGACTGGTTTCCTTGGAAGTATTTATGAATTTCTGTGAACAAATGCCCTTGAAGTTAATTACATATGCAAATATCTGTTTGTTTCTTGATGAAACAAGACAAGACAAATGGAATTTTGTTTAACTGACAATTATGTTCTACCGACTGACTATGTCATGATGGCTAGTTGAAATTCACTCTAAGAATCCAGCACCATGGAGGAGTTTCTTGAGCTTTTTGTCCACACTTGGACAGGCTTCCAGGTTATGTTATCAATTTGATTCTCCTGTGCTTGTAATAAACTATTTCTATGAAATTGTGGATTTTATTGCTATTACATATTGCTTCTTTCTGTAATGCAGAAATTCTGTAACCAAGAATGCCGCTGTACTTATTAAGGATTTTCTTAGTGTTCCCGTCTTTTGGTGACTCACGGTAGGCGCTGCCAAAGCAGATAATCCACCCTGTTTTCAACTCATAAATGGCAGAAAGGGGGAGAACATGCTTTATGACACTCTCAGCTCTTTTTAACTTGAACATGTTGTGGCCCTGCGCCCACAGAGAGAGACAAATGAGATGAAGTCTGCTTTTATTCCTGCTCCTGTAATCTAAGAATGACAAAAAGTAAGCTATCTTGTTGGAAAAAGGCCCTGATTGTTCACCAGGTCAGAAATTTGAAGGACACTAATTGGACCCTGACCTTAAAGTGAGTCTTTGCTGAAGCAAAAATTGGCTTTTATCCTTTTTGTATTTTTAATAAATGAAGAAATAACTCATGGAGTATAAAGTTTAAATTGAGAAAGGAATTTCTGAGAGTTTTTAAAAGTTCCTATATCATTTATGCAAAATGGAATATCAAAGTATAATTTACCAACATTGCCCTATCTTTGCTGGGAATATTAAGCAGAGACCTCTGTGATTTCTATAGGCCTCCAAAAGATTTATTCTTTAACTTCCAAAATTATGGGAACTTAGGCACTTGGCAATTGGATTCCTCTCAACTATAAAATATAAAATAATGCTCCCTAACACGAGGATATGTGAAAACATTTGTGAGAAGCTGTCTCTCTTTATCAGCTTTAGAGAAATGATTTTAGGTTTCAAAGTCATGATAGGAAAAAGGTAAAGAAAAATAGAAATGTCTTGTCTTTACTTTATGTCTTTTCAATAGAATCTATTACACTTAATGACTTTTTTCAGATTAATGACATGTGAGCACTGAAATAGACATTGGACTGGACCTGGGGGGTTTGTGAACCAGTAAGATAGGGAAATTGTCTTTCATTGGCTTGTTTACATTTGCAAGACTTCTTGAATCAGTTGGCTTTTTAAAAAAAAATCAATTTTGATATATGTAGCAAAACTTAAAAGAAATTTTACTGGGATACTTGGCTTGTATGCTGGTAAGCATATCAGTGAGGATCATCAAAAATGCAAAATACTCTTAAAATAATTTTTAGCATGTGAGAGTGGCTTTGCACACTGGAATTTGGAAGAACTTTAGTTTATTCAGCCTCTGCTATGGTCATGATTCTCAGTAACTCTCTGCCATCTCCTCTCTTGAACATTATCATTCAAGTGTCAGGAATAATAGATTTAAACTTGTCTCCTTCTTCTCCTTTATCTTTCTAGGTAGCCAATCTTTACACCACTTTTCATAAACAAGAGCACAATACAGCATCAGTTAATGCCCCATATGATATGATGACCTAATAGTTTGTGAAGAGTTAGGTTATTGGAAAAAGGCAGTGTTGACTTTCAATATTAGTGAAGGTTTAGAATTCAATACAATAATTTTTGAATTTTATGGACATTCGTGGATGGGAACAGATTGCAGAAATAGCTCATGTGTCTCCCGGACACAGCTGTGCTGCTGTGTACTGACCGTACAGTGCCATAGTGTACAGCACTACAGTGCTCAGTGAGAGCCCAGGATGTCCAGAAGCAAACGGAAGAGCTTTACATTATATTTTTGTGTCAAAGTTTGCATGACAATAATTTGTGTAAGACTCACTTTGTTAGATCTACAAACGAATCCGATTTAAGAATATTCTCCAGAATAGAACTCATTGATGAATTGGGGATGACATACGTTACTTGGGAGAACATAAGACATATATTTAGAAAATTTTAAATACATACTTTTAAAATATAATCTTTCAATAATTATGTATAATTTGATTTGTATTTATAAATACAGCACACGTGTTCAGAGTATATATGTGATATTATTAAATACTAAATTCATCATATGAAAATTTTGAAAAATAAAAATGGAAAAAAACTACTTGAAAATTTCTCCAACTCGTTGTTTATTTATTTTGCAGGTATTGGTGATTGAATTCAGGGCTTCTCACATGCCAGACAAACTCTACCATTGAGCTGTACTCCCAGCCCCTCCTTATCTTCTGCTTAAGACAAAATCAAACTTGGTTATGAAAAGAAGATGTTACTTTACCTCCCTATGTTAGATAGGATGGCAGAATGACATTTCATCATCTTTGGTTTCCATGTGTATTTACTAAACTAAAACAATTTTTCTGGGTTTTTAGACATCACATGAACATAATTAATTACTGGCTTTCTTGAAATACCAATAGCCCAGTGAGCCTAGGATATAACTATTGACACTGGAGGCTTAAGTAAAATTTAAAATTGTACTATAATTCCATTGTCAATAGGATTAGTCATATATAATTACCTATTAATAAATTACTACTAAAATAATTTTTATGTTCAAATCACAAGGAATACATTTAAGTATTTCAATAGAATCTCTAGTTGAAGTCTAACATGTTCTTGTAATAGGAATAGTCTTTGTTATGTATTTGATACATTTTACAATATATCTTTTTATAGTTAAGGATATATTGTCAGGAGTAAGTGATAAATGTAAGTGATAAATGCATGAATGTTATCTTTAGTTAGTTTTTATTATAGTACTGAGAAATGATCTGCTTTACCAATTAACTGTTTTACTTACAGCACTAATAAGATTTAATGAGAATTGAGACAGGAGGAAATGTTAGTAAGAATGTCTCTCTACACTCGAACTGGTAAGACTTTAATACTGACTCCATCACATCTGTTGATGTTTGTTGGAACGAGTGTCCTGGTGTTTGGGATCTAGTTTGTGATCTGCAAAGGTCAGTTGATAATCTCTACTTCAGAGATACAGTGTTGAGAACCATATTTGACTTGTATAATACAAATTTTTAATCCATAAATCTAAAACATATTAGACTTTCAGAATTAAAATCAGTGAAAAACACAATTCACATACCAATTTAATAATAATTTTACCATAATGTGGAAGATTCAATTTTATTTTTAATAACACAGATATAATTGCCTTGCCAATGATCTTATGAGTCATTCACATTTTCCGTTTGCATCATTCTATTTTCAAAATATTCTATTTTATTTCACCCTCAGAACATAAAAATATCAAGTAAAACTGAAATTTTCCTTTGAAATTTTGCTATAATTTCTGAGGAAAAATGAGGAACTATTATAATCTTTTCCTAATCAATTACCAAAGACCAAAGTGGTCACATTGTCTTTTGACATAAATCAAACAAAAATTTTGATATCTTCCACTTTTAACCAAAAATGACTGGTAGAAAAATATGAGAATATTTTTGACAATTACGAAGACTGTCACTTTAATCTTTGTGTATATGTGATTCCAAAAGTATTTTTTGTAGCTTATCAATTAAAAAGCAGCCAGATATCAAAGATTATCTATTATCCTGATAGGTCTGTGACTTTGTCAGTTACAACAAAAGCTTCTAAATTTTGTTTTCTAGTGGTGAAATAAACGGGATTATAAAAGCATGAGAAAAGTTATGCAGAAACAATAATTCTTGAATTCTGCAGAAGTAGATAATGTTTTAAATTCTAGCTCTCTCTCATCTTACATATTTACAAACTCACTCCCACCCACTCAAGCACATGTGCAATGTAGTCTTAAAAAGTCAGTGCATGCAAACTTTGGATGATGTCATAAATATTACTGCACAGCTAATTGGACTGTTTGTTTACCAGATTACAATATAAATACATTGTTTTCTTGGGGTTTCACCTGCTCTACAATAAAGAGGACTCAGCACTGTACTAAATGGTGCTGCAACCTAGTAGTATTTTTGCTCAATTCCAAGGAAAATTGAGTGAAGTTCATTTCTAAACATCAGTTATATGCTCCTTAGTAGAGAGGAAAATTATTTTTACAAGTCTCTCCGAGGCTATTATTTTTTAATATTTCCCCCCATTTTCATTTATTCAAAATATTCAGTATGATGAAATTACTAATTAGCATTGCTACATAAACTTTTATATTTACCTGGGCCTTAGTATATGTCTTCCAACTTGCTAAGTCTGCTGTCTGAGTCCTTTGAAAATCACAAACAAGACCGAAGATTCAAGCTTCTGTAGAAAGTAGAAGCTTGTACTATGTTCATTATTCATCAGCTACATTGTTGGCCTCATATTTTTTTATTTAAACATCACCCAAATAATTTTATTTACAATGTCTTATCTAGAGCTTTTTTCCATGCATCAAAATCATAGAGTCATGTATGAATAGACAGGAATGAGAAGAATAGTTTTGGGAAGAATAGTGTGGTCAATATTCAAGCATACTTCTAGTAGAATAGGAATATTAGAAAAGTTTGAGTTGTTTGAATTCTCTTTACTTAGAATTCATATACTTGAAAGTGAAGCTGTTCAGAGGGATCTTTGCTATAGCATATATGCTATGTAAACATAGGATTCTTCTTGCTTATATCTTTGAAACTAAAAAGTATGTGTTTACTAAAAGTAAATATACATTAAGGTACCATCACTTTTCTGTGACTGTGTACTATGTGAGTAACGTGTGTGCATATTGTCTGCGTGTATGCAGTGTATTTGTGAGAGACAGAATGAGACATAGTAATGTGAACATGTTTCTTTGGAATAATTTCTCAATATTCATGTATAATTACAAACAAAAGATCTTACTTCATTCAGACTGTTTTACACCTACTATTTTGTTCTACCAGGATGTCATCCTAAATATCTTACTACATAGCCATTTTGTCTTACTTTACTTTTGGACATGATAATTTTTCAGTTTCCTTAGTTTTGAAGACTGATTTTTAAATAATGCATTAAATTTAATTCAACATATCTATTATAGTATTTTTTCAGTACATAATCAATACAGAAATTTTCAAAAGTTTATATTTTTATACTGTTTTCAAAATACATAGTGTATTTTATATCAGTTTAAATTAGACTTATTTTTCTTTTGATGATACTGTTTTTAAGGAACGTTGGTCATGTTTTCTCCTTTTTTCAAACTATTAATTAGGATTTGCCTTTTTTCATGAATATATAAGAAGTATGTTTTAAGTAAAGTCACTTCCCTAGAAATATCCTTATTAATCGTCTGTCCCCTACATCTTTGTTGCAAAACACACAGATCACTTTATGGACCTTATGATTTTGCCCTTTTCAGAATACCATTTAGTAGAATAATAAAAATACAGCCTTTTGAGATTGATTTCTTTATCTTAGCTACATGCTTATAACGTTTATCCAGTGAGGCATGGCATCACTTCTTACCACTATATAGTAGTTATTGCACATGTGTATGACAGTTAGCCATTCACTAACTGAAGGGCATCTTTCATGGCTCCCAGTTTTGAGAATCTATGACTGAGCTTGTTATAAACATTTATATGCATGTTTTTGTTCACTAATAGAGAAGATTTTAAGTGCATATTAGTGTCCAAATCTTCCATGTATTTTCATTTGATAAAAGTACCAATGACTCCCTAATGGCTTCCAAACATTCCAGGATCACTTTAGCATCTAATTAAATACTGTGAAGTTGTAATTATTATAATGAGGTAAAGATGGATATTTGCTTTGATCACTAAGAGAAATAGATACATTTGAAGAATTTAGGGTATGACAATAATATCAGAAAATTGAATTGATGTTAATATTCTTAACAAATAATTGTGTTTTAATCAAATGAAAGATTTAATGTGATTTTCCTATACCAATGAAATTTCAATATAGATAATGAAGAATAGTTCTTAATGAAAATCCTGAATCATGAGAAAGTATCTAAACATTTTTATATCTCACTCATTTTTATTAGTTAAACAGGTTAACAAAACTTTTGGTTTTTACATATGGTATATAATATTCCGAATACTAAGATAAACAAAATATGATTCCTGCTTTACACATTTTAAGTAATGCCACACATATGTCCACAGTTAATTGACAATGTGGCAATGGCTGTAATAAAAATGTAGGATATGTTAGTGGAGTATGTAAGAATGTTCAACAGAAAGAGACTTCAAATAAGGCTAGTGTTATGGAGAAGCATGCAGGCAGGAAAACAAAAAAAGTGGATGAGAGGGAATGAGTGGGTAGGGTGTTCTTGTAAAAACAAACTATATTTAGAAATAAATGGACTATTTACACATTAACTGTTATTTGATGTAACTATTTAGTTTGATAATAGTATAAAAAGTAAACTGAGAGTAGACAAAAAGAACCTTATACATGTCGTAAAATTCATTGTGTGTTTTTTTTTTTTTTTTCTTTGTCTTGAAACAGATTACTAGGTTTTTCTGAGACAGGGTCTCATTGTGCAATCTAGGTTGGCCTTGAGCTCACCTTGTAGACCAGGCTGGTCTCAGCCTTGCAAGGATCTTCCTTCCCTAGCCTCCTGACTGTTGGGAACAAGTTACTTTTGATAAAGAAAAAAACATCTGTTTAAAAATATGTAATAGTTAAAACATTTATAATTTTGTGATGAACTACAAGTAACAAATTGAACCGTAACAGACCTTATTTTCTGTTGGAAATCATATTGTTAAGTCCTTTTTATATATTTATTCTCTTATGCTTTGTTTTGTCTGTCCTCACTTTCTTCTATTTGACTTGCGTCATTCCTGACATCTCTTTGTTCAATCTGTATTTAAGCTAGTTTTATGTGCTAAGAATGCTTTAAAAAAATAAACATGTTTGTTTCAGGAACCAGCAGTTGGTAAAGGTACTTTATGGCTAGAGTCCAAAAGCTGTATACATCCATGAATGTCACCCAGGACCTAACACATTCTCAAGATTCCTAACAATACATGTGATTCTTTTGGATAACTTACCCTGAATCATAACAGATAAGTCATTTTGTCTTTGTTCCTGTAGGTTTGGATATGTGAAATCATCCGACTTCCTTATTTTACAGGGGAAAATAAAGTAGGAACTGAAGAAAAAGCAGACACCAGACAAATGATTCACTGGTGCCTGTTATTTCAGCAGACTGAAACTTCTGTTTACTCCCACCCTAGCTTGCTGTTTCCCATGGAAAGGAGTGGCTGCCTGCTTGCTGAGAACATTCCCCGGGTGTGGTCCAAGGTGAAGAGTGGTGAGGGGCGCGGTTCCAGGAGCTGTTTGCTTTCTTAGTAAAGAAGTGCATGGCAAACAAAGAACATAACAAAGACCATAACATAAGTCATAAAGTATGCAGTCTTTATAAATTGTTAATCATAAAAGCGGAGGAGGACAGACGGAAAACTGACAATGAAGTCAGAGAGGGTTGGAAAGGATTAGTTTTATATAACACGTTTATATCTGATACAATATGCTTTGCTAAGAAGATTGCTTTGTTTTGTAGAGAGGTAAGTGTTTTTCATCTTTGAATTATGTGTATTAAATAGGACTTCTGGGATTGCTGAGCTCTACATTGTGAACAATTTAATTTACACAAGTAAGTTTTTATATAAGAAAACCAAATAAGACACGCCCCTAAGAATCCAGCCTCTAAAAAAGTATGTGTAGCAACTGAGAATATGCATAATCTAAGTTTAAAAAGTAAATTTATTCTCTCTCAGGGCATTATTATAATTATTATTATTATTATTATTATTTGGAACTACATAGCTCCTCCACCCTGCCTGGATACTATTATGACACTTACCGGGATACTTGTGGAACAGATGCTTGCACCACACAAAGAAGAGGTATAGTTGGCAATAAAGATCAGACTGATGCTTGATGGGGCCAGAGACAATTATATTATGACCACTTCTGAGACACAGTAGACCACAAACACTGGTATAGCCAAGAAAAATAAGCGATGGTGCTGTTTTTTGTTTTCTTGACCCATGAATTGATATAAAAAATAATCTATGGAGGTAGCAATTTACTTTATGTCTTGATTCCTAGAATACTAAATAGTGGAAGATCCAATGACTCCGGTCAATTTTTCAGATTGTATTTTCTTAAGAAAACATTGCAGTTGAACAAAGCAACTACCACAAGTAAACCTTTCACAAGGGGTGTAGCTTGGTTTCTGAACAGAAGAACAGAAATATTAGTGTATACCAAATTTGTGGAAATACATTCTGTTGCTGTTTTTGAATTTCTTTCTATTGTAATATCCAAGAGTTCACATTGTGTATATTATATTGTTTCTTTCCTGCTGAGCTTATTTTGTACTTATGGAGCTACTTTCAGTCCTCTAACATAGGTTGTGATTAAGATTGACCTCCGTCATAATCTTTCAGAATTAGAAAAGAATGATAGTTTAAGCTTTGGTGTCACAAATATAAAGTTAAGATATATATATAAATACAAGATATATATATATATATAAATATAAAGTTGATATATATATATATATATATATATATATATGCTACTACAGGGAAGGATATCACTTTAAATCTTAAATACTAAACAAATACATTTACTGGGTAAAATTAATCACTCACTAAATCCCTTTACCCTACCACTTGCTGCATGAATTTCACCTCTAATCTAAATTCATATTTATGGCCTAAGCCCAGATCTGTTTAAAAAGAATTTAAGCATATTGCTTAATTTATTAAAAAATTGTTTTGTGTGTACATTTGCAATAACAGTGCAATAATAATAAAGACAAAGCTGCTGGAGGTGAAGCTCAAACATAAAGCATCTGCTGAGCTTCGATTCCCAGCAAACACACATATGCAGACACTATTTGTATTTGCATTTCTCCTTGGATAATTTTTTGGGTTGTGTGTGTGTGTGTGTATGTGTGTGTGTGTGTGTGTGTGTGTGTGCATGCTCTCTCAGAGATAAGGAATCTCTCATAATCCCATTACCCTAACCCAACAACTGTCAGACATTTATTTTTTTTACTTTAAGGAAATAAATCATTAGTTTGCTTTCTTCTTTACCTTCTCTTAGGATCTTACATTGACATAAAATAGATCGATTTTTTTTAATGAAACTTCACCTCTTTTTGCCTTCAAAGCATTTCAACATTCTGCTCACATAAGACTACAGTTGCAGGTATTGGTGTAAACACAATTTTATAGGAATTTTAATGTCTGAATTAGCTCTTCATTTTCTAAAGTAAGTCTGTTATTTAATTTTAAAACTACTATAGTTAAATAAATAAATGAATTAAGTACATTACTATGCTAGATGAACCCCTTTCCAAAACCAAGAATGAAAGTAAGATTCCAATTCTATGTACACAGGGTAAGGGCTCTAAATGCAACAAATGTGCACTATGGCATAATTTCATCTAATGTATTAAAAGGGACATGTTACTCCATAAAAGCTATAAACATCAAGGTCAAGGTATTTTTCCTTTTTTAATTGTTTAAATTCTAAATATGTTTCCAAGGATTTTTCTAACTGGTAACTGTCACTTGAGGTAATTTGCAGTATGCAATATGTAAGAATTTTTCAAAGCAAAAACTCAAACATATTGAGCACGAGTAACATGTAGGGGATGAAGGTAACATTACAACTTTTAACAGTGTTTAGGATAAAGGACAAACTGTTCATGACCATGGCTCTTTTGTGGGTTCTTTTCATGCAATCCAAAGCATCTTTAGCAACTACAGCATAATCATAATTGAATGTGAAATTACATCTAATGAGACCAATACACATATAAAAACTAAAATATTTTGTGATATTTCTCTTATTCTAAGATATTTGCATATGTGCTTTAATTTTGATTGTATCCTATATGATTGTATTTATTATTAACTTTTTCTTCCCCATTTTTCTTCATCTTTCTCTGTTTCATGGATTACTTCAGTTACTCTCTTGGGAAACTTGAAATTTTTAGACTTCAATTGCAATAAAGTTAATAGACTTCATAATTGTCTGCCTTATTATTTAATAACCTGCTTCTAAATATTCTTTACATTGCTCTGCATTTGAGCACATTTCTTCCATCTTGTAATAGGGATTTCTGGATATGTAGACTGTTCTGAAGCAGAGGGCTTGAAAAGCTAGACAGACTTTCAAATGCCAGTAGACAAAGGAGTCCTGTTCTTTCTCCCTCTCTGAGCCAGTCCATCCTATTTCACTTTCTGTCATGTCAAAGCTTATCAGCCTATGCCCTATACCAAAACCAGATCTCCTTATTTCCTCTGATTAAATTTACTGTATTTATATAAACTTAGGGAGGAATGCAATGTAAAAGAAACTTCTAAGCTTCATATGGTGCTTCACCATTCTGTGAGGCTGAGGCAGGAGGACTGCAAATTTGAGCCCAGCCCCCCAAATTTTGTGATTTTGTAGGATTATGAGTCAAAATAGAAACTAAAATGTAATAAAGGTCTGGGGATGTAGTTTAGTGTGAAGGCTGTGGGTTGCCAAAAAGATAGAAAGAAGACAAAAAAACAAAAGAAAAGAAAAAAGAAAAGATCTAGATTCTTCATGCTTTGTTCATGTATTGTCTCTATAAAGAAAGTATTCACATACATCTTGCTAAGTCCCCTTAGAATAATTTCCCAAATGATTTTATCCTGTATCTGTCTGGTCTCAAATAAGATCTATGCAGTCCTTTAAGAACTACATGTGTAGATTTCACGTAACTAACTTTCAAACTATGAAGTATGTTTAAAGTGACACCTATAACGTTCTCTCTGTCTCCCTCCCTCTCTCTCTCTTTCTCTCTCTCTCTCTCTCTCTCTCTCTCTCTCTCACACACACACACACACACACACACACACACACACACACAAACACACAAACACACATGCAAGGGCAATTTCATATACATACAACCTTATTATTAACGTCCAATTCTCTTAGTGGTGTGAATAAATGCAGCATGTGAAGATATCTATCCATTTGGTCACTTTCAAGGAAGATGATACCAGCCTTTACAACATCTAATTTTGTGTAACTGTTGTGTAACTGAGTTTTTTTATAATAATAAGTTTTGTTTTATTCTGTTTTATCTCATGAAAAAATAGAATAAATTACTTGTCTCTGAAATTTTCCATTTATAATTTCCATATATCTTTTTGTGAAATTTTTGTGACAAGACCAGTCTATTTGACATGTAGAAACCAAAATGATCATTAACACAAAAATAACCTTTGTCATTTATATTATGTTCTCCTTCATTTCTTTCCGTTACTCTTTCAGCAGATGTGCTGTTTTGCAGGAAAGCCTGGGATATGTCACTGCAGGTTCATCTACCCAACCACATACTGATCCACAAGCTGCAGTCTATGCATCTGTTTTGTAGTCTGTCTTCAAAATTGCTACTTTTATATGTGCCCTAGCATAATAAAAATAATTTAGTTTTCCATGTAAGCATAGAATAGAACACGTGGATTATCCAGTTTGTGCAATTATGGGCACTTTTCTTTGTCAGTGACTTGGAAACATGGTTATACATATATCGGCCTATTCATAAATCTTGTGTAACAATTTAGTCTGATCGGAAGAAAGAAATCACACAGTAATTTCGATTTAGGTGGAATAAGTTTTACTTTTTAAGCAATGATAAAGTGTATACAGGGTATGCATTGTACCCTAGCACTGGGGGAAAAGAAGGACAGATGGGAAGATTTTCCCTGAGGCTGTGTTTCAGACCTTGCTGGAAAAGGTACAAGTGTATTCACTTAGCAAATAAGTTAATATCAAGTTAGGCCGAAACTTGCGTATTATACTTTGATAGAAAAAAATGGAATAAAAAATAAAACAAACAAAAAAAAAAAACAGAAAAGAAAAAGAAGTTTTTGGAAGACCAGGTAAGGCTATTAGCAATGGTGGCATTGAAATTCAGTGGGTGAGGTCCCCAAGCTAAGACATGCCATGAGAGTCTACAGAGACAGCAGAGGATGAGTAATTAGACCCAGCTCTACCTCGGAAAGTTATCAGAAGTCTCCAAAAGAATCCAATATGCTGGTGCAACCAGGAAGCCCTTCGGTCAGGGGTTTCTGCATGTGGAGGTCCGTGGGGGTTCATTCTCAGGTTAGAGAGAGGTGGGCCTACATGCCCTGGGGACTGACTGGGCAGGTTTCCACAGCAGATAATCTTTCCCTGAGCACAAATGCCCCAGCTCTGGGCAGGCACAAACAGCAAAGATGGTCCCTTCTTCCTCATATGGGACTCCAGCGGCCTCTGCCAAGAAAGACTGATGTCATCATCAATATAAATGTTTAGCCCAGTGTGGGGCTCATGCCTATAAATTCAGCACTAGGGAGGCTGAAGCAGGAGGATCACTGTGATTTTGAGGTCAGTCTGGGCTGCATAAGCAAGTTCAAGGCCAGCCTGCTCTATACAACTAGACACTGTCTCAAAAAACAAAAAAAAGTACATTAAGACATTATTTTCATAGGATGAGTGTATGGATATTGACATTTGTATTGAAACAGAGAGACAATACATTGACAACTTTCATAGTAAAATTGTATTGTTTCTTAAAATCTACATGCATTTTCGGCTCTAAGGAACACACTGTACTGTACAGTGTGCCCCTTTTCTATTATGTATTCTGAATAAGTCTTTCCTATGCATAACTTTGTAAGACTGTAGGTTAGTCATTTGGAAAGTAGTGTGCTGGCTCATGGAATCATATGTCACAATGTTGACTTATTTCATGATACAGTATAAAAATATTCATTAATATCACTACTGCTCAAACCTGTGGGTTAGATTTCAGAGTCTGCCAAGTTCATGATGATCAACGTATTATTTACAAAATTTGAATTTCCTTTTAGAATTTAATCATTGTTATTTGCAGAATTTAATCATTGTTATTGCATAGAATTTGCATTGTTATTTGTACTTGTTTTTCTTGGTATAGGTAGACATTTCACTTTCAAAACTGTATCTCTTTTGTTGTCTTTTTCTTACTCTTTCTTTTGAGTAAAAGTTATTCATGAGAAAAAATACCAGTTTAGCTTGTAACTCTCTATGAACGTTATACTTATATATGCAGCATACAGACTTTATATGTAATAACCATTTTTATGACAGAATATTTTTAAATATGTGCTCAAAGATTAGAATTTAATATAAGTAATGATTTTCCTGCTTTATTCAGGACATTATTTATGAAAATTTTATTATATGAGCATGTGGCAAGGAAAAATACAGTGAGTACTGCTAAGTCTATTTCTTTGTTCATGCTAGTTTCAAGCATTTGTCATAGTTTTGCACTGTCTGTAAGCACTGTATTTTCATAAAAAATATTATGAAATCACCAAATTATTAATGAAACCTCAGGGAACCAAAAAGCTAGTATGAGGAATTCTACTTAGAACATATACCTTTAACTCAAAATCTAAAACTAAATCTAAATAGCTAATCAAAAAAGCTCTATTGATCAGAGTTTTAGTCTTCCTCAAATTTTATTTCCTTAAAAAAGTATTCAACTCTCTGCATAGACTTGCTTTCTTAACATTTATAATGCATTTATATTTTAATCAAAACTTAAAACTTTTAAAGGTATTTTTAGATTTATAAAAATTTTGTTTTTAAGCAAGTGATTTTTTTCTACCTGCTTTATATAATCTCACAACTTGAGATAATTTTCTAATTAAAAATGAATCTAAAGGAAAAAAAGTTTTGCTAGCCCAATCTTCACTAATATGTTTTCTGATGCAGTGGTGAAATAAATCAGATATAGCAACATACATTTTCATCTGAAGATTTACTATGTATCTCTCACTGAGTTGTTTATAATAGTTATTAATTATATTACTAAAAAGATTTTATTTCATGGTTAAATAACTGATGAAAATGCTCCAATTAAAATATTCCCAATACTAAACATATAACTTTTGTTGTTTCAATAATCTTATTTTCTATAACAGTTTTATATTGTGAAGTTGTATTGATACTATATATAAAATGTCAATTGTAATGCTAATCCCATTACTAACTTAATTTGAATGTGTTTGTGATATGTTCTGCTTGCTCTAAGTTATGAAATAGTTCACTTAACCTCGTTGTAAAAACTAAGGTAAACCTTCTTTAATGAGTTTGTTTTTGAACATGTTTCTATTATTTCAAGATAATGATGCATTTTTATATACAGTAAGTATAAATATTCCTGAATTCACTGACCAGTCAGAAAGTACACAAAAAATGTTCAGTGTCACTAGCCTTTAAAGAAATGCATATTAATGCAAAACTGAGATTCCATTTTATTCACTAAAGAATGGGGAATCAGCAAGATGCCAAATAGTAACAAATCTTGATGAGGCAGTGGGTGGAAGCCTCTTCTACACTGCTGTCGGGAATGTAAGTATGTGCCATCACTATGAAGATCAACATGGAGAGACCTCAAAAAAATTTGTGGGAAGGAGGGAAATCTTTTCAAATAGGAGGGAGTAGACAATATGAAGGGAGTGGGAGGAAGGGCAAGAAAAGGGATGAGCAAAAAAGAACGGAAGAAAAAAATGCAAATGCTAAGAAGAACAAGAACTGGATGTAGCCGGGTGGACTGAAAAAACACGGGGAGCTCATCGAACGTGTTATGCGCATGTGCAAACCTCACCAGGGTAAACAGTTATTATGCACTGAAAACATGTATTAATTTTTTAATAGAGAGAAAACAAAATCCTAAAATTAGTAATTCCATTTGCCCCAGCTATTCTCTTTCTAAATATCTTTTTTTTTTTTTTTCGATCTTTTTCCTTTTTTATTGGTAGCGGGGATCAAACTCCCGACTGCCTGCTTGCCAGGCAGGAGCTTATGCCGCTGAGCTAAATCCCCAGCCCCTCTAAATATCATTTGAAAACATATTATCTTGGTAACAGCATACCTATGTTTGTAGCAGCACATTTCATAATAAGTACAAATTGGAACTAGGCTACATGTCTGTAAATAGGTGAACAAAGAAAACACAGTGTTCACACAGGATGGAGTACTACTTTGGAATAAAGAAGCATAAATGAGTCATTTTAGGAAAATAAATGCGCATTGAGGTCTTAACATTGAATGAAAAAAATCAGACACAAGTTTGAATATCACACAGCAATATTTTTTTTTTTTTACAATGCTAGCAAAATAAAATAGAGCTTTTGTGTGTGTGTGAAAGACAGACAGATGAGAGAGGGGGAGGTAAAGAGAGAGAGAGAGACAGGGAGACAGAGACAGAGACAAACTGCTGCTGCCTTTGCAGTCTGAGGATCACGCTGTCAGCAGGCATCTCACCTCCTCTTGTCTGTGGAGAGTCTGCAACTTGAGAGCTTTTGAAAATTTAGTCTCAATGCCTGTAAGTATCCAGAACCTCTTGAGAAGTACGCAGCCTAAAATCTCAGCATTATTGAGTCATATCTATTTCTGTCTTCTTTTACCAAAAAAGATTTGAAGCCAACCATAAAGTGGCTTCTCTCTGAAGAGCTAATTCCCAGAACCAGAGGAACAAACATCTCCATGGTCAGAGAGGGACAGTGGAGTGCTGTGCTCAGGCTCTTCAGTGAGGACAATTTTAGCAAGAACAATTTAGGAAAAAATTTATAGAAGTGGAAACACATATTGTGGTTGTATAACAGTGGGATAGAATGGATTGATGGAATATTTCTTTAAAATTATTTTACAATGGAATACTGGCAAGTCACAAGGAATACTGTCACTCCAGAATGTGTTGGAATTGTGGTATGTTTGTTGCATACACGCTTAGTCCAGGAAAAATGCTAAACTGAAATGTTTGATACACTTGACTTCAAGTACTATTTGCATTTTTCACAAATGTGGGCAAGATATTTAATTTCAGGTGATTTTATAATGTCTTTTATGGAATCTTTTAATGTTTCAAAAACTTTCAAAAGTTGAGTGTAAGAAGGCTTAAAGTCTTTTCATATTTTAATTTGATCATTTTAGAATTCTTTTCTTTCCATGTTCAGAAGTTTTCTCTCATTCATACTTGCAACAGAGTAATATTTGATATTTTTGTCACTGCTTCTAATTGTGGTGATAGTGAAAAAATCATAAGTCAAGATTTATATTAAAGAAAAAGATAGAAAATGTTTCCCTGCATTGGAAAATGTAGTTTACTTATAATTGACTTTTTCATGCCTCAACATACATTCCAATTTTCTTTTATGGAAAAGAGAAATATACTTAGGAAAAGGGACAAGCCTTAAGCATGGGGAGAATGAAGCACAGCATTAGCGGTTCATTTCCCAGGAGTAGGGATTTAAACATTCGTTAAGACTCTGAACAATAGATATATAGAATGTATTAAAGACAAAACTACTAAACTGTATAATGAGTTAATTTATTAGAGTGTCTACCAAGTCCCCAAAGATGTGGCCTGGTATATATCACAAAGGTTTTAATATAGACTCGGGACATACTTCAAGGCAAGACTTGGCTATGTCCGGTCACCAGAAGTTAGAGGAGGCATTGCTACTCATATCAACAGAGAAAACCTGGCTTCAAGAGAAATTTGGTGCCATGTCCTGTTGGTTGTGCTTTGTTTGATTTTAGTGTATGCTTCTTCATTGTAACTGTTGCTACTCTGTTCTATCTATGTATCTATATCTATCTCTCTATCATCTATCTATCTATCTATCTATCTATCTGTCATCATCTATCTATGTCTACCTCATTACTAGGTGCTTTTGATTTTCTATCATTAATAGGATCCACTAATTTACTATACTCTTCCTGGTGTAGCTTCTCTTCAATATAGTAGCCGTTCCTTCTTCCCTTTTCCAGAATGTTTTTTCCTAAAATACAGATGATATGTTATCTAGAAAAATATGTCACTTTTTGTGCAGCAGAGAATGCTCCTACTTTAGTGGGACCCCATTCTTTGTCCTGCCACTCTTACCAAAGAGTGCTGGCTCTCTGGGATTTCCTGAGATACAGTGTTCTGCTTGCTGCTTTTGTCACATTGTGTGCAGTGTCATAGTTGCCTACATCACTTTGCCCATCCTTTTATTTTTCTCCTTGTGACCTCTTTTTTTTTTTTTTTTTTGGTGATGGTGAGTGTGTTGGAGATTGACCCAAAGGTCTTTGTATTGAGCTCCATTGCCAACACTTTAATTTTTAATTTGTATTTTTACAAAGGGTCTTGTGAAGTCCCTAATTTGCCCAGGGCAGGCTCTAATTTAGGATCCTCTTGTTTGAGCCCTTCAGAGTTCTGTGATGAACTCTTTTGTAGTCACAGATAAAATATATTCTATTAAATGAAGATTCTTTGTTTTCCCAAAGCACAATAATCGACCTCCTTCATCCGATATTAACCTCATTTTATTAGTTTATTGCAACATTTTATTATAAATATTGGATTAATATCTACTTCTTGATGTTATATTTGTCTTAATAGTTCAATTATTTGAATTCAATGGACATAGAGTAGAAACTCAATATCTTCCTCACTAAAGTGATTGGGTTGTGATACTTACCTTTTTCTAACTTTTAATAATAAATACATAAATCCTAGTCTAATGATGAGGAATATTTGCTTAGCAATTTAAATTTGTCAGATTACTATTTTTATTAATCTCCCAATCTTTAATACATGATTAAAATTCAAATCCACAAAATAATTGTACATTTCTATAATTGGTAATTAGACAGTTGGTAAATTGGTCACACTCTATACTATAGACTTGATTCCTTGGGAAGCAGACTCTCAGGTTGGTATTTTATTTTAATGTGTGTTGGAGACTGTCCTTGGAACAATTTCTGATGGGAATGGGACATGCAGCATTACATAGAGAAAACTGATGTACTTACAAAAAAAAAAAAAATTGAACTCACCAGTATTTGAGACCTTACGTGAACAAACACACATATCTTAAATTAGTGGAGGAGACCAAACTACACAGACCAGATATTCCACAAGAGGAAGTTCTGTTCATTCTTATAATGCAATATTTTAAAAGTGTATCCTCCTTCTTCTGTGCTGTAGTCACTGGCTTTTATCTTATTTTTATGAGCAGCAGCTTCACAGAAATAATTGAAAAAGTAAGCATTTAAAACCACAGTAAAATAGATAGCTCACAAATAAGTACAATTAAGCTACTGCATTTATTTACAAGGCTGCTGTTAAGATAATTAAAGAGGGAAAGTAATATTGTGTTTATACAAACAGTGGGAGGAAGAACTTGGGCTTGTAGAACAAATTAAGCCACAAGAATATGCTTTACTGAAAAATATGACTCTTATCAGCATATGTTTTTACTTAACTGCACTGGCTAGAGCAATTTTCAGTGACAGTGACTCCTGGCTTTTTAAATTCATCACTACCTTGTTCTCACTGCAGTATTTTAATAAACAGACTGTTTAAGGATGACTTTAGAAAAACATCATAGGAAGCCAGTGAGAACAATTACTGAGGTGAAGGAAATCATTCTAAAATTATGAGTTTTGTGATGTAATTTATTGTAAATTGTACATTTGGGATGTCAGAAGTTTTTCACATGGAGGATCAAATTGGTAGCCAGGGAGACATTAAAAGAAAATTTTCTTATACGAATACTCCCCTTTTAGAGGAAACAGAAATAGGACTAAAGGCAAATTTTACGTCTTTCGAGCTGAACTTTTTTGATTCATTGTGTTTATTTTGGTATAGGTGTTGTTGTCCTGCTTAACTGTTACTTTTCACGAGGGGCACCACTGTGGCAGCCCTGAGTTTGGGTTAGGGATCCTAACACTGTTTCAAAAGCAAACTGGGTACTTTCCTGTTGTCATAACTTTCTACCACTACCTCACGTGTGTGTGTGTGTGTGTGTGTGTGTGTGTGTGTATGCTTGAGTACTAATATAATTCAAATATGTCCATAAAACTATATCTATGTTCATCTTACCTAGATTGCCTTATGACCTGTCAAGTGTCAGATACAAAAATACATACATACTGTATATCATAAATATATATTCTATTTAAATATAACATTTATAAATGATACCTTAAAAACAAAAGATTAAAAAAGAAAAAAGATATCTTCCCCAAAAGAAGGAAAACAGGGAATTTTTTCCTATGTCATCTAGCCAAAATATTTTAATGTCTCCCCCTCATCTGACTCTCAAAAACTTCATTTGTCACTGATAACTGTACCCTATCTTTCAATATCTTTCTCACCCCAGTTTCATGGGTCTCTTGTTTTTTCTAACTCCTCCAGCTCAATTGTCAGTTCTCTGCCATTCTTATGTATGCATGCCATGTAATTCAACTTTCTGTAACTTTCTGTATCAGCATAACAACAGGCAATTATGCCTAGTAGTAAAATCTGTATTCTACTGAAAAGGAGAGCATAGGATAAGATTTTAAGTCATACCATTATTTTAGCCTTGGTGATACATATTATCTTCCTATGCATATCATTATCTTCCTAGCCCTGTAAACTAATTAGAGATCTCAGGATAAAAGTAAATAAAAGTATAAGAGGGTAGTGTGTGATGACATCTAATTGCTTGTATACAATAAGATGTTGCAGTCTATCAGAAGGCACCTATGTAAAGAGGGTTTCTTTTTTAATTTTTCACTAGTACATGTTTGCAGTTCATGAAATTTATAATCATCTTGAGAAGTGAGTCCATGTCCTTGATATAGCTTAATTCTGTTTTATTAACTCCCATCTCTTTTGCCTCCCTGGCTTCTCCTTTAAATCTCTTTTCCTCGTTTTCATTGTCATTTACATTATTAATCTTATGTCAGGTTTATGGCCTATACTGTTTACACTGATTGAGGTTACCAGGTTTCCGTACATGGCATAATATTTAATCTGCTTATTTCTGCTCACCCCCACTGTGCTCACCTTTGAGCTCCTGGGCCACTTTCCATTTGCTTAAGAAGATTTCCAAAACAAGATCTAAACTGTTTCATTCATGTTGAAAACAATAGACATAGCAACTTTCCAGATGGGGAAATGGAAGTCACCAGTGTTTATTCTCCGTGTCTTAGAGCTGACTTCTTAAACTAATACACACACGTGTTCATTGTCTGTAAATTCACAGGGGCTCCCACAGAGTTTCCGGATTGTGTTGACTATATTGAAGTAATGTTTTCTCATCATTTTGTCCTTAACTGACTCAGTCTTTTTCTCTGCTTATTTGTGTCTTGTCTCTTCATTCTGTCATGAAAATTATGACTTTGTCTTTCATTTACTTTTTATCTCAGTAGTCATTTACCTATTATCTTTTTACAGTGATAGAGTCACTGGAGCTACGGAAAAGTAAAGGACATTTTGATGAATGAATGCCACAGTAAACAAGCAAAGGTTCTAAATTCCTTTTTTATTAAATGTAGAACCCCAAATAAAATACCTGGGATATAAAAGAATGAGCTAAGGATAAAAGTTCTAACTAAAAAAAAACACATTTAATTTCACAGAATTCTATAGAAGATAGAGATATTGAATAAAGAGCCTGACAGAAACAATAAAGCACCCACATTGCATTTCTAAATCAGAGATGTTGCTGATCACATATTACAAAATGATAGAAATCTACCTGTATCATGTAAGAATAAGGTTTACATAACATGATTCTTACTTTTGTCTGCAGTATTGGATTTGAACCAGAGCTTCACACATGTTAGGGAAGTAATCTACCACCAAACTGTATTTCCATCAATTTTTAATCTTATTTTGCTTTGAAAACACACTGGCCCCAAACATGTGGTCCTCCTGATACAGCTTCCGATATAACTAGAATTTACAAGCATGTGCCACCACAACATATTTATTTCTAAAGCATCAATATACTGTAGTATGTATCATCAAATACTGTGGCAGACGGGTGGGGTAGGAAGACTCACTCGCATTCCAGTACTGCTGACCTAATCATGTCCCCATGAAAAAATTATGTCCCCATGATTTCTGCTGTGAGGACTGTGTTTAGTTGCACGATGAGAATTTTGGAATGAAATAGATATTTTATTTTTATATCTTAAAAATTTTTAATACCCAAACTCCTTTAAAATTTTACATCTTCTTATAGTTAGGAAATACATGTCAAGGAATATCTGCTTCTAATCCATGCCATTCCTTCAGTTCTCTGACATTAATTCTGGCTTTTTTTCCGTGGTTCGTTTCTGAGAGATAGAATCAAAAGCCTTTCCTTTTATAGCTCTTGGCATCTGGAAGAAACTTCTTGGTTTTCCCCGCCTCACTGACGCTATTTCTTTTTCTTTTCTTGTATGTCTCGAAAGTCTCTTCTCTTTCCCCTAAAGCTCTCTTAATTTTCTTCCCCCTTTGTGGTTATTTAACTGTGTAATTGTGTTATTTAACTTTATAAATCATTTTGGGATTCTGCGTATGTGAGACAGAGTGTGAATAATGTCCTCCTTGAATTTGGTCTGTGAGTTCCATAGGAAGTTTTGTTTTAACAGCAGTTGGAGTAAGTTGGGTCCTTTTTGGATGTTTGCAATTTACAACTTAAATCAAAATCATACCAAAAAGACTCAGTTTTTTGTACTTCATCAAGTTAATTTTCTCTGCTTTGCATATGTAACCAATTCTGTATCAAATGTATTTACTTTCCTATTTTAGGGAATTCTCCTAGATGATGAGAGATTCATTTTATTTGGAAACTGGTTACTTTGTATTACTTGAATGGTTAATGTAACATTTTATTCATTAGGTTAGAAAAACCCAGAGAGAATTAGAAGATTTCAAACTTACTGAATCATATGAAACCCATAGTAAAATAATTAATATTCTTTTTCACTTTTCATTTGGTTTATAGTAATCTGTCATAGGAATTACGCAGAGTATGTTTCCTCTAGTTTCCTAACCAACAGAATTTTAATTTTGTTGAGAAACAAGAGACTGGCTGATCTCTGTGTTCTCTGGCTGTTAGGTGACACAAGAAGTTACTCTGACCAAAGAGATAACAGAAATTTCTTAAGAGTGGTGTTATAGAAAACACTTTAAAGAGAGAAGGGGTTTGACTTCTGCCTCTTGCAATTTGTGCTGATTTTTCTCATCCTTCTTGATCTTTCCCATTATTCCTGTAGAGAAAGAAAAAAAACATAGGTTATAAATTCTACAACTATGCCAAGAGTCTGGTGAAAATAGTCACACAGTAAGAAAGGTAGTGATGAAAAAGAAAAATAATTTTGAGTCATATTATGTCTCACTGTACAAAAGGTAGATTTGAAATAAAGAAAAAACATCTATGTCACAATGATGGCATTCAGTGTCTGCCATACCAATTTGGAATTACTCATATGGAAACCTTCTTGATACATGAGAATCATGAACCCTTACACCTTTAAACTGACAACTAGGTTTCAATTACATATATAGGTAAGCCAAACTCAGCTTTTAATTATCAAAATCAGGGCGGGTTCCCGACTCTAACTGGGCAACAAAGATGATATTGGCTCACTGAGGAGACTTCCCTGACCCTTCCTCTTTATTTTACACAACCCATAGTATTTGGGTTGCATGTTATGCTTTAGTGCCTTGGTGCTTATTTGTGTCATAGCTTTTAGTGCACAGATTTATCATTGCTTGTTTAACTTTTATCACTCTTAGATCAGATCAGGTTACATGACCTAAGAAAGACATACCGAGGTAGAAATGTTCTCAGAGGCGGAACACTGCAGTACACCCTCCAGATCAATACTGTAGGGGTGCTGATGAAGGGGAGGCAGGGAGGAGAAGACATTTGGTTTATGACACATCACGGTTCTGCTCTTGGGAAAGAGCTTCACAGAGGATCCCTTTGAGACCTATTATATCATACCTACACTGTTACAACCACACCTACCCAATACCATCAAATTTTGGACTTGGAATTTTTTCAAGGAGATAATCAGAATTGTTCAAGGGAGTTTTGTTTGGTTGGGACAATTATCAAAGAAAAGAGATTCTTAGCTGACAATTGTCAACTCCCAAACATCTAGAACCTAGGGGGATGAATGCCACAGTACCCAGACAGGGATGGCCCCTGTGGGCGCATGTTGATTCTATTCCCTAAACCCTTTTGAAAAAGTGTCCCCTGTCCTGAGGTTGGGAATGTTGTTAGTAGAAAATATTCCTCCACTAGCCCTTTCAGGAATATCTCTGCTGAAAAGAGCAGAACCAATCAAGTTCGTACCATGTAGATGGCCTCATGCAGCAACTGACCAAAGTGGGGTACAGGTGCCTGTCCATTTTGATTCAAAGCCTGAGAATTTTGCCAGGATAGTTTATCTCTGGGGTGTCTCTTCTAGTTGATTAAAATGTTTGAGGCCTTCGTCCCAGCTTGATATTTTTTCCCCTTCTTTCTTTTATGGATCAAAGAACACTCCTTAATCTCCTGCCCACCGGCTCTCAGAATCTTCTCTCTGGAGAGCAAAAGTTACAAAGCCAAGTGGCTTTCAAGCAGAAAATAATTTTTGTACAAATTTTTCTAACTCACATCGATAGCTTGAAAACAGCCGAAGTGAGAGCATTTACGTGAAAGCATGTGTTACCGTCTGACATTTCTTGTGGTTAGATCATTTTCTGCATATCGTTGTCCTGGAAATAACATCTCCAGAGTTCTTCTTGATCTCTTTTATTGCACAAATTTACAAGAATAACATTAATGGGGAAGAACTGCAGCCCCATTTCTTGCAAGTCATTAAAAACCTACAACTGATTCTTACATTTTCCTCTTTTAAAAGCCATTTTAACCTATCAATGCCAACTCAAACCTTCTGGTATTTACAGGATTTACTAGATGGGTAATGCAGACCCATGGCATTCTACCCCGCTGTTTTAAATAAACAAAGAAACAAACAAACAAATACTATAACTTCTCACATTTGCCAACTTCTATCATGTGTTTACAGTCATCATGACTATTTTCTTTTTCCTTGCTTCCTTTTTTCTCTCTTTGCCTCTTTCACTTTCTTTTCTTTTGTATTTTCTGAACTCAAAAACCGCTTCATTGAGCCATATCCCCAACCTTTTTATTTTTTATACTGAGACAAGATCTTTCTGAGTTGCCCTCGCTAGGCTTGTGCTTGTGATCCTCTTTCCTCAATATCCTAGAGTGCTGAGATTACAAGCATGCACCAGCACACTCAGTGTGTTATCACTAATTTGAAACTACATATGCAATAACACCGAGCATTGCATTTGGGGCAGATCTATAGCAACGGTTCTTGGCTTGAAAGTCAGTATAGGCTGGCTTTAGTGTATCCTGTTTCAGAAACTCATCTCTACAAATTCTGGATAGTTCATAACTATGCTTTTCTTTGGATGTAGATATTTCACTTTGGTATTTATGTACTTTCCAAAACAGGAAATAAAATTCCAAAAGACATCTCAGTGGG
This sequence comes from Cavia porcellus, assembly GCF_034190915.1. Taxonomy (NCBI): domain Eukaryota; kingdom Metazoa; phylum Chordata; class Mammalia; order Rodentia; family Caviidae; genus Cavia; species Cavia porcellus. The sequence goes on along the minus strand of NW_026947498.1, from coordinate 51,308,476 downwards.
CCAGATATTTTCAGAAATTTTTATATTGCTCCCTCTTTTTACTGATTACTAGAGTAAATTATCATTGATATCTTTCCATTTCTTGACTGTCAGAACATAAATAAACCAATAGATTGGATGGTAGCTATAACTGAATATCTGGTGAAATACACTCATTGCCTGGTGGAAGTATTTTGCTTATTTATTTGCTAAGCAGTCTCTTAATTGGCAAAATGCAGAACTGTGAAACAAGAAGCATGTACATCTGTAAAGTCAGTGGGCACAGGCATTTCTCTTGCGTCTTACTTCCTGAAATCACATCATTTTCATTTTGAAAGCAACATTACATAACAGTTATTGATCTGACTTAGGAGATCTACTACTTCCTGTATGACGCTGTTCGTTGTGTTTGTTTGTTTGTTTCTCTTACTGCATGTTAGGAATACCAAATACTGAGGAATTGGTAGAAGCGTAAAACATATCTTAGTCATTTTTAGTCATTTCACCTTCCCCAATTCCATCTCCAAGCATCAACCTTATATTTTCTTTTTAAAAAATTTTTTTTAAACTTATAGTTTCTTAATGGCTAAAGATACTCAAAGTTTTTTCATATATTGATTGGCTATTTATACTTCTTTTGAGAAGTGTTTATTCATTTCATTTCCCCATGTTTAACTGGTTTTAATTGTTTGGTGGTATTGATAGTTTTTGGATTTTTAATAAACTTAATTTTTATTAAATATAATGAATGCATTCATTGTAGAGAATGATTTGTATATATAACATATCTCAATTCTTTCTTTCCCTTTCCCTCTTATCCTTCTTTTACAAGGCAAGTGCAAGATTCATTAATTTATCTCATATGTTTTTATAAAGTTAATTATTGTTTATACAGATTAATAAACAAATGGACCAAAAAAAAAAAAAGCTCCCATATTAGGCAGTTATACTAAATCAAGATAACTTTTCAGATACATTGTTCATGTTTGATTGTAATAACTTTTTTCACTCTTTTTTCTTATTATCTCTTTTATGAAAATTCCTCAAAAACTAAAAGCAGAAATTCCATTTGACCCAGCTATTTTGAGAAGATAACCTTGTTAGTTATCTTCTCAAAAAAGTTCAGCAGAGCTAAAGATGGTGGATCAGTAAGCAGTGACATAGGGACCTTCCCTGAGAAAAACAGCTCAGATGCTGGAATAAAACATCCTGGAGAAGTCTAGATGGAGGGAGCTAGACCTTTTAGACCCAGGAAGAAACTAAGAGGAAAGAGCTGGTCAAATGCGTGGTTTTGGCACTCTCGCTGGGGCCACTCTAACTCACAATTGCAGTGCTCTGGCCTCTGCAGTTACACTGAAGTTGGGGTTTGGAGAGTCCAATGGAGAGCAGAGCCAGTTGGAGACCTGCACTAACCCACTTGTGGTGAGTGCTCGGAATCTGACCCTCTTACAGGAAAGGGGTGATCAAATGGACAACATATTGGTATAGGGAAGGATAGGCCTGAACAGGGAATGGCAGTGACTTCAATTGGTTGCTCCCTGCCCAGAATTGATGGGACATGCTTGGGCTGCGACACACCCCTGGCTGGGACCCAATAATCAGGGATGAAATTGTCTTTGAAGTTGTCCCAAACCAGTTCCTTCCACACAGCACACACTAATGTGGTGAATGCCCTCACTGATTGACTGGCTCAGAGGAGAGAGGCAGCTTACATCGCCCCTCCTTGCACCTCAATATTCCTGTCCCAGGATATATTGGTCAGGATTGGTAAGTACAGAAGAGATTGAGAGCAGCAAACATGCAATATTGGACATAGGATAAGCAGACATAAAGAAATATCTTCATGACATCATAGATGATCTCAAAACTGAAATATTAATACAAAGAAAGCAAGATATAAGAAGATTAATAAAAGAAATGCCAAGCATCTCCCAAGAAGACACAGATGGGAAAATGGAGGAACACACTCAAAAAAGGAGAGAAATGTTTGATGAAGAATATATGAAAAAGATTCAAAGAGATTACCAGGAAATTAAAAACTCCATTTAAAACTGGCAAAATTACCTGAAAGGAAAGAGATTAACAAAACTTGAAGATAGTTTTGCAATATGTGATCGGAATAGGAAAGATCTCTTAAAAGTAACAAGGAAACAGGCAGTAACAATACAAAGCCTAGGAGATGATAAGAGGATCTATAACTTTAAGAATAAAAACACTGAGTGAAGAATCAGGGATAAACACAAAGGAAATTCAAAGATATTCACAGAAATAATTAAGGAAAACTTCCCATGCAAAGGAAAGTGATATTCAGAGGTAAGAGGCATATAGAACTCCAGCCACCTACAATCAAAACCGAGCTACACCTAGACATATAATAACGAAGGTCCTAGAAATTCGTCACAAGAACAAAATATTAAAAGCCATCAGAAAAAAGAAACAGGTCACCTATAAAGGAAAACCTGTCAAAATCATGACAGACTTCTTGACACAAACCATCAAATCAAGAAGAGTTTGGAGCGAAGTATCCCAATCTCTGAAAGAAAATAACCTCCAACCCAGATTGATGTACCCTGAAAAACTGTCTCTCAAAATTAATGGAGCGAGAAGATGTTTCCATGACAAAGAGGAACCGGGGGAGTTCATGACCACCATCCAACCCTACAAAAAATATTGAAGGACATTCTAGAGGGAGAGAGAGAGAAAAATATATCAATATTTCAGGAACAATGGCAGAGAGGCCTCAATGAAGGGGGAAGACATTGGAATGAGGAGAAAAGTAGACAACCAATGCAGAAAAACAGCATAACAAAGATGAGGCAGAGAAGGTTGGCTACAATCTCTAACATAGATGGCCATGATACACTATCAAAAAGAAACACAATCAGAGTAGATCAAGAGATAGGTTCCAACAAGATGCTCTTTATAAGAAATATAATTAACCTGAAAGAGGGTTTGTGGACAGAAAGTCCAATGTGAGAAAACAATGCTCTATGTGACAGGGAACCAGAGAGAAATAGGGGCAACTCGTCCAGCACCTACAGATAGGTTGGAAAGACATGATACCTTTGTATAGTAGAGAACTACTCAGCTATAATGAGGGAAAACATTGAGGATTTTGTAGGTAAAGGAACAGAACTTAAGATCAAGGCCAAGGGTAAAAAGTTTCAGAACCACTTAGGTAAATAGCGGATTGCACCTCTAACCTAAAAACTAAAGGAGTTTGTGGGACTCAAAAGGTACAATGCACCCTGTGAAAGTGAAAGGGGAGGAATAGTCTAAAAAAGGAAGGCAGAGGATGTTGTTAATAGTGTATCAGTATATAAAATCTGCATTATTCTCACTGCTGTTTAGTTTGATTATATCCTGTTCCAGTTTGTCTACTTGTACTAGATGTGAAGGCACAAACAGCTGTCCCCAAAATAGCAAGATATAGTACAGTAACCATCATTAATTTCCTATTAACTTAATCTGAAACTCTGTATAACTTATATTATCTTATTATGACTGATCTTATTTGAATCTGGTTTGTTAGATCACTGTTTTGTATTGACTGATTTTATTCAAATCTGTTATGATTGATAGTATTGATAGTATCTAGTCTGAAAGTATAGGCAACTACTCTGAAGATGACAAGATTCAATAGTATACCCACTGCAGTTTGATGATTACCTACATTTGAAGTCTTATAATGTCTCCAATGTTTTGTTTTTATTAATATTGTTATGTACTGCTATGTTCAATTATACTATGCCTGATGATATAGACAATTCTACTGAAGATAATAAGAGACAGCATAGTAACCATTGTTGATCACCTTGTATTGTGGTTTTATATGACTTTTTAATGTCATATTTGTCTAGGACTTTGTTTTGTTTTGTCTTGCTTTGTTTTTATTTTCCTCTAATACAGAAAGAAAGGATAGATATAGAGGTAGAGACTCATGCATATAGAACTTCTAAAGAGTTTATGAGAACCGATTATATAATGCATGGTGAAATGAACAACTATTTTGAAGAAAAAGAGACATTATGGTACCCAGTGCTGATTCTGTAGCGTCATGATGTGAAATCCAGCAATACTATTATTTTTTGTTCAGAGTGATCTTAGCCTGTTTTGTTTTGTTTAATTTCAACACATTAAAGTTATGGACAGCTATTTTGAAAAGAATGAGAGACAGTATGACAGCCATTGTTGATTTTCTTATTGTCTGACCCTGAAGACCTAAATGCCTTGATCATCCGGTTTGGACCAGTCTTATACTATGTTGTTTTGTCTGAATTCACTATAAGTGAAGATATGGATAACTAAAAGAAAACAAGAGACAATATGATAGATAGTGAGATCTCCAGTTGTCTTGCTTTGAAATCTGTGTCTCTTACATTGCTTTCTTATGTTCTGTTTTGTTGTGTTTAATTTTATCCTATTTAAAATAAAAAAGAGTTGAAAATTATACAACGATGTGTACATTCTCATGTTTACTCTAGCACAATTGGTGAGAGTTGAATTTTGTAAACAGTCCATATGTACATCAACAGATGAGTGGATAAAGAAAATATGGTATTTGTACACAATTTTATACTGATCTGTCATAAAATTATAAACTTGAGTGACTTGTAGAAAAATGAATTCTTGAGACTACAATGTTAAGTGAATAAATCATAGAGAAACTTAAGTATTAAATAGTTTCTCTTACATGAAAAATTCAGTAGATAAAAACCTGGTTAATTTCTGTGAGTTCTTTATATATTATAGGTATTAATACTCATTAATAATCAATCAGAACTATACCTATAAGACATTTCTTCCATTATTTTGTTGTCTCTTATCTCTTTTTTTTTTGCTTTGCAATAACTTTTTAATTAGATGTGATCTTATGCTGTAACTATTGATATTTTTTCCTGTGTTATTGAGTTCTGTTTAGAAACTCTTTACCTATACTGTGGCTTCAAGTATTATCCCTATGTTATCCTGCAGAACTTTCTAAGATTCTAGCTTTCTATCTAAGTTTCTCATCCATTTTATTTGACGTTAACAAGGGGTAGGAGACTGGTAACTATTTAGAGTCTTATGCATGTTAGTATCTAGTTCTCCTCACACTATGTTAAAGAGGCTATTTTTTCTCCTGTGTATGTTTTTGGATGTGTAACTTGAAATCCAGTACTGCAATATCTTCAGTATTTCTATTTTTGCTTAAAGTCTTTGACTATATGGGTCTTTTCTGGTTTATTTGAATTTTAGGATTATTTATAATTCCAAAGAATCACCTCTTTCATTCACTGATATTTTATATTTTTTCTGTCTATATTTCATGAGTTTCTGCTCTGTTCTTTACACTGGTTTTAGATTTGTATGGCTGTAGATTTTTAAGGATCTTGATGAGCATTATTTGGTTTTGAATTTAAGATTGCTATTTTCTTCTATGGTAGACAATCATAGTTGTAAAACTTTCCCTTATAATTGCTTCTACTGGATCTCACAGACTCTGATGTTTCAATTTCTGTTTGATTTTAGAAGTTTTAATCTTTCTCCCTGATTTCCTTTGTACACACTGGTCACTAAAATATTATTCAATTTCTATATTTTTATGTAGTCTATGTGATTTCTTTTGCTCTTCTATTTCTATTTCATCAAATTGTTATCTGATAGGATGTATGAGATTATTTCCACTTATATTCTATTAATGTTTATTGAGACTAGTATTATGGCCTAAAATGTAGTCTATTTGGAGAAAATTCTGTGAACTGCTAGCAGGAATATATGTGCTAGCAGTCATTGTGCTGTCATTGGATGAAACATTATGTAAATTCCTGTTATACTTATTTTATCTATAGTGTACTTTTAAGTCTGATGTTTCTTGGCTTATTTTTCTTCTTTTGCCTAGATGATCAGTCAATTTGAGAGAGTGAACTACTGATGTCTTCCTCTCTGATTGTATGGAATCTGTCTTTTTATCAAGTAATATTTGGCTTATGAAATTGAGTATGCTGACATTCCTTGCACTTATATTTATAATTTTTATCTCTTGTTGATGAATTGTTCTCTTTATAAATGTAGTAGTCTTCTTGTCTCATCAGATGTTTGGATTTTAAGTCAACTTTGTAGGGTATAAGAATAGCTACTTCCACTTGATTTTAGACTTCTGCTTGGAGACTTATTTTTCACCCTTTCTTCCTCATTCTGCTGATGTCTTTTTAATGAAGTGTGCCTTTTGAAGACTCTGTAAAGATAGGTCTTGCATTTTGTGCCAATCTGCAATGTGTGTCTTTTTATGAGATAGTCAAGTTTGCTTACATTGCTTTTCATTATTGAAAGTATGTATTAATTCCTATTATTCTGTGGTTCTTCCAGTGTTTGATATATTTATGTTTTCCATGTACTTAACTACCCTTTTAGCGAGATTTATCCTTTCCTTTGGCCTTATACCAGTTATTGTCCTTATCATATCAGCTCGGAATTTCCTTTTGTATTTTCTACAATGCTAGCTTGGTGATCATGAGTTTCTTTAATTTATCCTTATCACGAAAGTCCTTTATTTCTCTCTCAAATTTTAAAGATATAATAATCTGTGTTGGCAATTATGTTCTTTCAAGACTTGAAAAATTTCATTTCAAATGTCCCTTCACCTTAAGGATTCTGTTGAAAAATCTGCTGCTATTCTGTTAGATTTGACCTTAAAGTGATTTGAGGTTTTGCTCTAAAGGCTTTCAGTATCCATTCTCGGTTATGAGTTTCTGGAACTTTGACGGTGATATGTTGTGGTGATTTTACTTTCTGGTCATGTCTACTTGGAGTTGAAAATGCCTTTCTCACATGAGAATTCATCTCATTACCCAAGTGTATGAAATCTTCTGCAACAATTTCTATGAAGAGGTTTGTTTTTATGATCTTGTGCTGTACTTTGATACCATATTCTAAGCTGACTCTTAGATTTGTCTTTTTTTTTTTCAATTTTTCTAGGAACTTTTGGGTTATCTTTTCACTGTTTTTCTTTTTCATTATTACTGACTCATCTGGCATTTCCACCTTGTTTTCAAGTTCTGATGTTGTTTCTGATTCATCTTGCTTACTGCAGAAACTTTAAAAACTCAATTGGTTCATTGGGGTTTTTCATTTCCAGGATTTCTTTATGGTTCTCTATATCTTTACAGAAGTGGCCTTTCATCTTTATTATTTTCTTCATTAATTAATTTACCTGTTCGTTTCTATCTGCTGTGAGCTCCTTGATCAACCTAGAAATCAATTCTTTTATCTTCTTATTTATCTCTGATTTTAGTGATTAAACTACCAGTTTGTTAAAATTTTTAGCTGAAATTTCATTCACTTTGGTATCTGTAGAAATAGCTATCAGGGGCTCATGAATTTTTCTAAGGCTCTTAATGCCTTGTTCTGTCATAATCCATGTCTTTGTGCTTGCAGATAATTTTGGATGGAAAGCTCTACCACTAATCTGCTAAGATGTGTTTTAAGAGACTTTCCCCTGTGTACCCCCTTTACTCTGAATGTGAACTGTAGCAAAACACCTACTCTATGCCTTTGAAGTCCTAGGTTCAGTTCCTAACACTGCCTTTCAAGGAGAGAATATCAATGAGTGAACACCCAAAGACTCAATCCTCTATCAATGCATAATTAAGCATGTTTTGAATGTTTTGTATCACCACACTAACCCAAGAAGATAAAGGAATAATAATGCATGAAAGTTCAGAGGAAATTTAAGAATAAAGAAGGGACAAGAAAGAAACATTGAAAAAGTTGACCAGGTTGTAGTGGGAATATTTATTTACTTTGAAAGACAGGTCTGGCGAAACCTTTTGTTGTGTAAGTTTTTATGTTTATGGCTAAGCATAGTGGGGTATCTAATCCCAGTTTGGGCCTTAGCTTTCGTGTGTCGGATTTATTAAAACCACTTATTTGGAAAAGGAAGGGAATAAAGATTAGAAAAAGGGAGTATTATCAGAAAAGGAGAAGAGATACTGGAATATTAAATTCAATTAATAACTGGCAAGTGTACAATGTCAATAGGGCCTAGAAACAGACCTTCTTGGGGAGAACATGAGAAAGCGGTGAGACACCATAGAATCAAAGCAATAACTAAAACTTATACAGTCACGTACATATGAATGATCACTCCCACATGGAGAGACAACCAAGGGGAAAATAGTTTTAACAATAATACTTAACATTATAAGAAAAGAAATGAAAAGGATAGAGGATATGTGCGGTACAAGCGGAGAAATAGAATAGAAACAGGGATGTAAACAGGGATGTAATATGAGTGAAAAGTGATTGATTACATTTCATCTGTTTGGGTAAAAGCAAGTGCCTTTTTTGGAAAATGAGAAAAGATAGAGGGAGGCCAATTCTAATGAATGAAGTAAAAGTAACACATACATTTTGAAAAACCTATGGAATACTTTGGTACATGAGAACATGACATTACATGGTAAAACACTGTACAAGTAAAAGTGCTAGTAATAACTAACACTTGGACATATATAAACACATACACCCCTGGAATATGCATAAAGAAAAAAATACACATGCACATATGTGCACACACACACACATCCACACACACACACACACACACACACACACACACACACTCACACACTCACACATCCACATAGGGTTTCTCCCTGTGGCAGTGTGTACACTGGAACCAATTCTTGGATGCTGCTGAATAAAGTGCCTATCATGAAAACGTGTCTATTCTCTGCTCTGCTCTTCCCAGATAGAAGAGGTCATTTAGAACCAGTAAGAGGCCTATTACTGCTCTTCTGTATTTGTGGATGAGTACCAGGCTTGTCCATGGCCATTGGCATATAACTAGCTCCCACCTCCGGAGTTACTGTCCTACATACAATGGGATGAGGGGGCTGGAAAATCGAGGATGGCCGTTGACTCGTCTGTTATGTAGTCTATGGGTTGGTCTGGAGCACGGGTCAAATCTTCATCAATTTTTAGGTACACTTTTGGAGGCATGAGTGCCTCCAAATACAGTCCAGCCTATTTTTTCTGAATGTCTCTAAGCAGAAGCAGGTGGGGTGAATGCCCCTGCAAGGGCTCTAGACACCTCTGGATTCTCCCACTTCCCACCACAAAGCTTCATGTTGCTGCTCATTGTTTACTGCTGTATTGAAGCCCTACCTGCTTCTCATTGTCCTTTTGTCCAGCTGAGATTTTCCCAATGCATTGTTCAGTTTTCTAGTATCTGGGGGTTTATCATTATTTTTTTATCTTGTCACAGGTGCCTTTTTCATGAGCCCAAGCTATCAGGACTTGTATCATCTCCCTTCCTGTAGAGCGTGGTGGCAGATTCAAATTGAAGGTATAGAAAATGAGAAGATTTTCTAAGTTAAAGCAGAGGAAGTTGAGATGGTTTTTCTCTTTAATTCTGCCTGAGTGTTGCACTAAAATGAGGGGGAAGGAGTTTCTAGGATGGCTTCCCAGTCTGACCCTATTTAAATCTGGAAAGAAAAAAATGAGACTCATTATTCTTCTCCCTGTTCACTTGGTTGCATTCAGATCTCCCATCTGCTCAGGCTTTGTCTCTCCATTAGCAGAGTTAGTGCCCACAAGAGTGTGCTGAGTTATTCCTTTAATTGTTGCACAGGAAAGGAAGATTTCTGTCCTCCACTGATCTGCAGTACATTCAGTGCTGTATAGTGTTGCTTCAGATAATTTACTTGTCTTTTAAATACCAATATTTCAGGATGCTAAGTCATTGCTAGCTCTCTCAAGTTTCAAGACCACTATTTCCCACTGTAGCCCAATTTCCTCACAAAAACCATGTATCCATTGTCTCGCTTGGATATTCAGGGACAACTTATGGGTGCAGGCTGCCTCCAACCCACTTTCAACAAGAAGGTGTTTCATTATTAAAGGGTATCATCTCTAACTCATTTTGCATTGTGCTTTCAGAGGTCCAATACATTTTTCAGTGGAGCCTGGGGTTTCTAATGTATGACAGAAGCAGTTGATCTCACAATCATGGGAGCTCCTGGCTCTCTCTTCATGGCCTGCAGCTTAACACTGTGACAGCTGTTCTGGAACTCTTGTAAAGATCCCTTAGTTGGCACCTCCAAGTTTTCATTCATTTGGCTTTGGGAAATCAATTTCATTATACTACCGATGTGGTACTCTGATTTCCAAACTTTGCATTTGATTAATAATTCAATGATTTAGAGTTTTAAATATCTTTCACAAGTCAGCTGCATCACTCAAGAGCACCACTAGATTTCCATTACCTTTGTAATTAATATTTTATACATCATTTTAAAAACTTGGCAATCAGTACCTGCCAGCACAACCCCTTCCCTAGTATCCCTCCCTGATTTACTGCTTATGAAAATCCTGACATTTGAACTTCTGTGAAATTACAGGACCAACTAGGGCTCTGGTAATACTAGAGACAGCATCTTCAGCTGGCTTTAGAACACATTTCAGACTCTGCTTTCTCAAACCACTTCCAACATCAAAGATTTTAGTTTGAATTCCTTACAAAACAGATCTTTTTGGAGACTTGTGATGGAGACTTCTGTGTAGGATGTATGGAGAATTGAGGAAGAGCATTTTGCCAAAGGAAGGGGTTTCAATGCAACAATTACAACCCAAACTTTACCCAAAGTGGCTCCTGGATGATCTGGGTCTCCGATACACAATTATTTCTCTTGAGTCAAAGGAATCAGAATTTTATTGATTCACAGCAAACAGCCCCTGGTTATGAGCTGCCTCTGGAGAAAGGGTAGGACCTTGGGTCACACCTATGGCTTTAGCTTCTCAAAGAGAACAGTTGTTAGGCATTCATCACAATATTCACTGCACTCCACCTGGGCTCTGAACTTCTCTTACGTCAGGAAGTATAATTTAGTCATATGCCCACTCAGTGCCTAGGAAAGAGCGTGGCTGTTAGTAGGTGATCAACACCTTCTGAAAAAATAAATATAGTACTAGGTTTTATAAACAGACTAGTGTAACTGCTAGCTAAAGCTTCAAATAAATTCTTCACTTTTTTATTTAAGTAAAACAAAGTATAAAGAATCTTCCATTTCGGTGTGGGTTTACTGTTACCAATCCATTTTTTCTTTATTAATTATCACAACTTGTACTTTTTGAGTGCTTTACATGTGCTAGGCATTATGAAACACATTAAAGCAAATTATTTCTCTTAATGGAAGATACATTTTAACCTCCTCATTTGAAAATGAAAACACATAGTGCTCTTTTTCTTTTCTATGGACTGTCATGAAAAGGAACCACGAAAACTGATTGTTTTATATCCTTTAAGCCTCCACTAACCATAATAATAATAATCTTCCCCTCTTCTTCAGTGTCTAACATTTGTTGTATGGGGAGAAATCATGAAAATTTCATTATTAGCCACTCCTAGCTCTGTGTTCAGAGCTTTCATTGTATTGGAGATTGAATAAAGGTAGAAGCAGACCTAACTATCTGAAATAGGCTATCTGAAATTATATAAATTAAGAATTTTTCATTGTAGTCCTGTGTTGTAACATGTGCTGACAGAAATATAGAAGTAATATGGTTTTATGAAATTTTGTCTTGTAACTCTAATTCTATAAGTTACAGCTAAACTTTAGTGACTATTGGTAGCAACAGCAATTATAGATGTTTGCTCACTTGTATCTGTCTCAGTAAAGATTGGAACATCTTTGTTGAAATTAACAATGGTCTAGAAACTGTATAATCACTGTTATCTGTCATGTTTGTGTTTATAATGAATGTATCACCCAAACTACCTCAATTGAAAAGATGTGCTATATCTGGATCCTTAAATGAAAATATGAACATTTCGTAAATAGTACATTTGTTTGCACAATAGGCTATTACTTCAACAAACAGTAATAACACCTTGTAGTAGATTTATGCTATTGTAAATTTAGTGAAAAATAAGAAAAGCCGTTTGTTCTCAATAAACATTCTTCACCAAATGTTACCATCTCCTCTGAAACATGTTACAACAATCACCATTTTAACTCATTTAAATACTTAATTGTTATGGATATATATCAGAGGAGACACTGATATGATAGAAAGCCAAGCAGTTGCCCATTGGCCAAGCTGGCCTATATCCATCTTTCTATGAACGTAGGAACTTGAGGAAGCATGTTGTACAGGAGGGGAGCGAAATTTAATTTTGAGCTATACTGCCTCTTGTTGCTGTTCTTATGCTGCAGTGGCCATTTTATGAACAAGTAATAACTTTGGGTCTCTTACTAATACAAATTATTATTATGTTTCTGGAAATTTCTACGCCCCTTGAGGATTCAAATATAAAATTTGTGTTGTTGGCACAAGCAGTGCTCCTTTGGAGAAGGCTAGAATTTGTTTTTTGCTAAATAAATACATAAATAATTGAAAGAACTAAAAGCAAAGAGTACTCCTTTTATTGCTGTTACCCCTGGCTGTCCTTTTTTGCTTTGTTTTATTTTTGCTTTTAACCTGAAAATAACAACCAAAAATAGCCTCACCATAAGCACTGAAAATAATTTTGCCCTCACAACCTGCATAAGTTACTGATCTAAGTCAGTGATTTCTTTTTTCATTTCATTGTCTGTGAGGCTCATCTAGGGATCTTGTTAAGACTTTTATTAGGACATCTAAACCATAGCCTTTTCCCCAAAGTTCTAGATGATTCTGCAGTTGGTAACCTGTGACATGTATTTTAGTAATGAATGTAGTTGCTATGACCTCCCACTGCTAATCTACAGTATATAGAACTTACCTGTGAGATCTAAAACCATGGATAAGACATTGTATTCAAGCCTATGAAAGAAGGAAAAATAGAGAAATTGTCTCAGAGATTGGATCTGGAATGTTTGAATGAACGTGTGACTTGCAAGGAAAACATGATGGAACTGACTCCAAGAGAAAACCAACATTCAACAATAGCAAAAGTCCCAAATCTTGGTTCACCTTACATTTCAAAAAAACTCTTATTTCCATTTTTCCTTTGACTGTCTCTTTTTTTAAAATCCATTTTCCCTTCCTCCCACTTCTCATAACTTTTTCCCCTATTTGAAAAAGGTGTCTCTATTTCCTGTTATCTACCCTTAATTTTTATCTTTTTCATATAAGTGAAACCATGTGATATTTAAACTTTTCTGATTTATTTCACATAATATTTATAGTTTCCATTTTTCTACAAATCACTCAAATTTATCCATCTTTGTGGCATTACAGTGCTCTTGTGTGTATAAATATCACATTTTCTTTATCCATTAATCCGTTGGCAAGACATATAAGCTGTTTTCAAGATTTAGGTATAATAAATTGTGCCACTATAAGCAGAACATGGATGTATCACTGTGGAATCATGTGTTTAAGTCTTTTGGACAGATTCCTAAAAGGAGAATCACTTGGTCAAGTGAAATTTCTATTTTTCAATATTTTTAGGAATTTCCATACTGATCTCCATAGTGAGCTAGCTGGCATTCCCACCAACAGTGTGGAAGGGCTCCAGAGGGAAGGGAGGGAAAGAGAACAACAATGAATGAATGAATATGTGTTACGTGCATACACAAACTTCCTATTATAAATGTTATAATCATTATGTACCATGAACATGTACTATTTAGAATACATTTAAAAATAAAACAAGAATTTAAATTTCAAAAAATAGCAAAATTTCTATCTTGTTTCTTATGTGAACCCAGTCCTGAAACTGATTTCAGTTCTTGAAAATGGTAATTGATATCATTTTAATATTCTTTTTGAGGTGTTTAATGATAGCTGGAAGTATATGACAGAAATAATGGGAATATTAAACAGGAAAGTTTAGAGCAAAGATTTATGTTCTGAGTTTAAAAGAGAGATATCCAATGTTTGGACAAAACTAAGAGTTTTATTCAAATCTGTTACAATTACACCCATCCTTGGGGAAATCATTTCAATAGGAATGATTTTCTAACTTAAAATAAAAAAGTGTTATATTAGATATTCTCGAAAGTCTTTTTCACCTTTAATATCCTAATATATATATATATATATATTAGGATATATATATATATATATATTAGGATATATATATATATGCTGTTCCAGTTAGTGTAAATATTTGTGGTGCAATTTAACAGTTCAGTTGCTGAGCTCTCAGGACTTTTTATTATCTGTAAAACTTGATCCTGGTCTACACCTGCATAGAGCAAATCATGATTAGATTTCTCTCTTTCTGATCTTTTTTCAAATTTCAAAGCTACATCCGTATTCTTCAATAAATAACTGACTCTATATCTTCTTCTTTTTCCTTCTAGCATCACTCACTTAATGAGTTGCCAATTTCTTATGCTAGATGCTAGCACTTAAGGTCATCTTTAATTCAAATCTTTGAAGTTTATTTTTAATTTCTAGAAAAAATGGTGGACGACCTATCTTCTGCATGGTATCTTACAATGAAAAAAATCAGAAACATAAACATTTAGGCTTGAACAAATACAACAAAAATAGCAATAATATTAATATTCTTACCCAAAACTATAGCTGCAATGGAAAATGTCTAAGCTCTATTATAACACAAAAATCAAGAAGCCTTAAAAATGATGATTCAGGGGGGCTGGGGATTTAGCTCAGCGGCATAAGTACCTGCCTTGCAAGCAGGCGGTCGTGAGTTCGATCCCTGGTACCGGTAAAAATGAAAAAGACCAAAAAAAAAAAAAAATGATGATTCAGTTCATACACATACATGTACATATACAAGTACTTGCTGATTAATACTTTAAAATATAGAACATATATGCTTAAATTAAATTTTAATATTTTAATATTATTTTGAGAATATTAAAGATTGGTTGATAGCTAAACATACTGGGATGTTTAGCAGTTTTTCATTACTATGACAAAATACCTGAGAAAAATGTCTTAAAAGCAAGTTACATTTACTTTAGCTCATTGCTTCAGAGACTTCAGTGCATGGCTTACTTACTCTTGTTTTGTAGGGCATGGTGCATGTATTAGTGACTTTCCAGTAATTGTGACAAATATCTGAATGTGGCAGTGCAAAGGAGGACAGGTTCATTTTGGCTCATAGTTTCAGTGAGTTCAGTATGCGCTGAGTTGGTACCAAAGCAGTCAACACACAGTACAATGTCCTGGCAAAAAAAAAAAAACCAAAAAACAAAAAACAAAAACCCTGCTTGTCACAGGAGCCAGGAAGCAGAGGGAGAGGCACGGAACCAGGGAGAAGAGTAAACTCTTTTGACTGATTGATTCTCTAAGTGACCCACCCCTTTTGACCAAGCCCTATCTCTGAACAGCAGTCAGCTGTGAATTCCTAAATTGAATACTTAACTGATCAGTATAGCACCTCCATGACTCAGTCATCTTCCAGACACATGATAGTTTTGGGTACATTTTAGATCTGAACTACAACAGTGAGCAGAAGATCATGGTAAAGAATTCATGATGAAACAAGCTGTTCACCTCACGGTGACCAGAAGCAAGAGGAAGGTCTGTGACTTCAAAATTTCCTTTAAAATCATGCCCTCAATGACCCAATTTTCACTGACCCAATTTCATTTCTAAAATTCCCACCACCTCCAAACAACTTGGGAATTAAGTCTGTAACACACAGGCCTTTGGTGATGCTTCAGATCCAAACCCTAACAATAGCTCAAGTTGCAGAAATGTTACATGAAACAAAGCCTGGTTTATATTATAAAGAGATGCTTTATTCCTGAGAAATATAGGTAAGAAAACTATAAATATTCTAGGTCATGACAACTAGGTATTTGACTAGCAAATATGTTCCAAATCCCACCTAGAAAAATCATATAAATTCATATTTGATAAAGCCAATAATGACACACTAACAATTATTACTATGATTACAGTAAATTTTTAATATAATCATTTATATTATGAAAAAATATGGTTTTTCTTCTAAAATATTTGAAATATTTCAAAATAAAGATGAAAACTAAATATTTATGACATATAAAAAAGGGTAGTGGTAAATACTGATTTGAATTTTTTTTTTATTGAAATCACAACTGCGGGCTTGCAAGGCAGGTGCTTATGCTGCTTAGCTAAATCCCCAACCCCTGATCTGAAAATTAAGTAATTACTTCACAAGGTAATTATTTCAGTACCAAGCTTTCTGGTAACTAAGCCACAAAGGAGACTAAACAAGTTGCAAGAAGTCCGTTATGTGCAGGGAGCACATGTGTGTATCAATGATAATAGAGTGGATGTTTTCATGTCTAAAATAATAGAAATTTGACATAAATGAAGAGAAAGAATGATGTTTTAGAATATACTTTAAATTCTTTCAAAATTAGTTTCTTACACTTGTAATAGAGCTAGCTAGAACTCAATTTGGAATTGAACCATCTGATAAGTGCTAATTTATCCATATCATTTCCTTTCTTGGCAATGTCTACAAAACCCATTTTTTGGCAATAATGTACCCTTGGCAGAAGCACTTAAGGAACCATATGTGAAGCATTCATTGACAATTTCTTAACGAAAATGTCTTACACAGTCTTTTTCCAGGACCAGGTATAGTGTATCAAAGAAAAAAGAGCAAATCAAATTGCTGCGTGACATTTTTGAGGGCAGAGATATAGGGTCTGATAAGTACACAAAGTCCTGCCCATCTTACGAATCATGCGTGACAACTTTCAACCTGTTCAGGGCAGTTAGTTGCTTATGAGCTATGGCGGAGAAGTGGGTTTTAAGGGTGCCATAAATCATGAATCATGAAAACTGCATTTCATTGCAGCTCATGAGTAAGCCACTTCAGATTCCAGACATTCAATAAATGGCATCATTGGAGTCTATGGTTATGATTCTCTGGCCAAGGATTATGGAATTGTGGAAGCAGTATCTATAACTGAAAAAAAAATATGGTGAACTCAAAATTTTAATGGACTTATTAGAGCTCTTAGAAATGATGGGCATAGAAAATGGCTTGAAAAAATACTTTCAATCTCCAACATGGAAACTCTGTCCCACATTGCCTTCTATTTGGTGCTTTCTATCAAATGAAAAATATTATGGTCCATCCTCTTTTACCTTATTCACTGGATCTGGCACTGTGTGATTTCTGGGTCTTCTCCAAAGTCAAAATGGCCATGGAAGGCAAACATTTTGAATTCATTCAGGTTATCAAAGCAGTCATGAGGTGTCATGATAACTCAAGACACTCAGGAAACTGGACTTCCCTAACTGCTTGGGGAAAGGGTAAGAAGAATGAGATAAATTTGTTCAAAGAAAAGGAAGTATTTTAAAGATAAATGACAGCATAACTTTTTTGCTGTGATCAATTTTTTTAAGTAAACATTCACTGTATTTGTCAATTATATCTCATATTTAGGAATTGGTCACTTATATTTAACTATAAGCTGAAGATCAGGAAGAGGTTTAAAATAAGGCTGGAGAAAAAGCACGGGAAGGGGAAAATGCTATGCCTATACAGGGTCATGGTCAGTTTCACTCATTCTTATACTTATATCCAGTGATGGTGAACTTTTCAGAACTTCTGATGATACAGACAATCCACTGCAGTGCACTGCCATCATTGTAAGCTCTCATACACTTAGCAAAAGGGGGAGAGATAGGCCATAAAAGATTCTGTCTAATGCATGTGAATTGAGTCCTGGCTGACTCAAAGGTCAGAGGCCCTGAACTTGTTGAAGCATAAAACAATCCCTCATTTCATCAGCCATCTTGGAGCCCTTGTGACTCTTGGAATGAAATGCACACTTGATGAGCAAAGAGCAGATAGCCTAAGCTTTATGAGACTGATGATACTGCAGTGGATAAAACAGAGTACTCAGACAAGGACTAGAGTGGAATCAAGGGAGAGCAAGTCAGAAAGTGACAGATTTTAAAATCTGAATGAGAATGATAAATAGTTAATAGAGTTTTCTATAAGCTACCCGTAAGTTTCTGTATTAGACAGAATGAAGACTGAAAATAGTATGAAAGAAACAGAGAAATTTCAGCATAGTGAGTTTGTGACATATTAACTGAATACTCTACAAGAACACACAATAACATGAGAAAGAGCAGCGGTAAGAAGTCATTATTTTGCCTGTTGCTAGGTTTGCCTGACACCCTTTGGTATTACCTCAAAGTGAAAACTAATAGAATCGTGCCCAATCATCAGGACATTTCCAAGCTGAAGATAAATTGCACCAGCCATGTCCAGTTGGATCTTTGCTTATATGCTAATGCCAGAAGAGGGATAACACTACATCTGCTCCTGCGGCACATTTCCTTCTACATTTTCCCAGAAGAAGATATTTGGACATTTGGTACACAGAATGCCATGGTTAGTGACAATGAGGCAAAAATCTACTAAGGAAAAACCCCGAGGACGTAACAGTAGAGCTCCTAGAGGTAGCAAAATACTATGCTCTATGTTTGATCATCTTCTTATTAAACCTGATTGCAATCACTCCATGGTCCCGAGCTCAGCGATAGTTAGAAAATTCTCTATCTGTTCATCCACAGAACAACGACGGCTCTATAAAAGTAATGGGACCAAAATGGGTATCTTTAAATTTTCAAAATTCTTTCTTATCTTATTAAGGAATAAAAGCCTTAATTTGCCATGGTCTTTAGAATTGCTAAGGAAAGGTATATTGGTTTTTGTCTTTGTAGACTGAGACTCTTTGTCATTTTATTTTTTAGGTATATATTGAACTGTCTTTGATATATTCTGAATGTTGCTTAATGTGTGTTTTTTTTAAATAATAGTTTCTTGAAACTAACTTACCCTACAATACTAAAGAATAACTATGTTGAATTTATAGAACAAATACTCAATTGATTATAAATAACATCCTGAAAGTAGAACAAAAAATTGGGTTGCTCTCAGTTTTTCATTGTTTTACTCCAGTAATTGAAATCTTTGATGTTATGAGGCATTATTATTATGCCATTATTATTCTCTTCTTTGCATGACTCTTTTTAGTGTCACAAGTAAACAACCTTCTGTATGCCAACATTTAGAACAATTACAGAAAATATGAGACTTTCATTCAACAACTGTTCTAAATCCACATTTCAATACAGCTATATTTTATACTTGTAACTCATTATTGGTACTTGTTAGGTACTAAACTATCATTTTTTTTTTTATCTTTTTCGTTTTTATCGGTACCAGGGATTGAACTCACGACTGCTTGCTTACAAGGCAGGCGCTTATGCCACTGAGCTAAACCCCCAGCCCCTAAACTATCATTATTGCATATTTGTTGTCTTTCTGTGTTGTTCTCACAGAAATGCTTGCTTTAACTATTGCTGCTCTCAAGAAGGGACACTTTGAGCCAATTCCAAGCTCTTGTGGCCATCTAATATCTGCCTAATTACCTGCTGCATCAACTTAATGTTTGGTTCTTATGTTGGTGATGGGTACTACAAATCATTCTATTAAGTTATGTTCAAACTGAATTTATTTAAAAAATTATTTAAAAGGAAAAAGAGAAAAAACAAAACAGTATAAGGGTACAAGTAATACAGAACTACAAAAAAAAAAAAGTAAGAAATCACCAGTTAATAGATTACACATTATTATCAAACTGAATTTAAGGAGTCATTTCTGAGTGTTTCTTTCTCACTTTTCTCAACCCCCAGTACTTTCAGAGTTTTGCTTTCTAAACATTTCCTAAATATGTCTATTACTTATCTCCCACATTATTTCAGCGTTCTGTCAATGTTTGGTTGGAATTTTATAGTATTTTCACCAATACTTTCTAGTATTTATAAGTGTTACTTTCCTATTAGAAAATCTGATAGCATAACTTCCCTTGTCTTAGTATCTTTGCACTTGTAAACAAACACAGAAATTGAGTTTGGGTAATCTATAAGAAAAAAACTATGTTCAAATTATTCTGGAGGCTTTGAGTCCAAAATCTAGGTGCCATTGGGTGTTCTGTATAAGGAAGTCCTGTTCATTAGTGGTATCCCATTGACAAAAACCAAGTAAGATCAAAAGGCAATAATGTTGTGTTCTCCTAAAGTGGCAGGACAGATGGGAACAAATACATTACCTCAAGTTCTTTTATATAGGCTTTAACACATGCACGAGAATGAAGCTTTTATAATTCAATCACTTCCTTAAAGATCCTATCTTTTAGTGTCACCACAATAGTGATTAAGCTTCAATAATAAATTTTGGTAGGAATGGACATTCAACCAAACTACTTGAAATAATTTACAGTTCCCCATTCTTTGTTTATATTACAACCTTGTTGGTCTTTGTACTCTAGATATTTTAAATTATTTAATAGTCCTTTGCTCTCTCATACTTTTCTGGCTTCCCCTGGTGTAGTCGTGTGGAATTCATAGCCCAAATTTATACTGTGGGCAAGTTCCTACATGATATAGATTTCATCTCAGTTTACCTCTTATGAGAAGCCTTCTCTAAATCCCCTAACCAAACTAAATTGCTTTGCTCTTTATGCTGCCATTATTATGCCTACCAAAATGAGAATTTTGTATTTGATAGATTTATTTCCTTTCTTATCTCCTACATACATCTCCAGCTTGTATATAAAAAAATTACAATTGGAGAACTCATATAACTTGTTCAAGGCTACCTAATTTGGCAGTAAAAAAAAAAAAATAAAAAAGAAAGAAAAAGGAATCCAGATGAATAAAGTAGAATATAAGGGATTTAACTCACTAGTGTTTGCAAAGTACTGTCATTTATACTTGAAGTTCCTGGTTATAAAATTATATTTGATTTCCTCTGTAAAGGAAAATAGGCTAAATGTTTTTTCAAGTTATGTCAATAAGAAATGAAATTTTGCATTGAAAATAGCTTTCTACAGAAAAGAGAAATCGTTTATGTATGCAGGACATATCTCAATATGTCCCCTAAGTCCTCCTCTTTCTAAACAAAACACTTTGAGCTTTGTGTGTTTGTCCATTCTTTGCCTACTGTGTTGATACTCCACTAACCATCTAAAAACTTTCCTCGCTCCTGTAGACTTCTTTGTATCCACTGTAACTCAAGGATTACTCTATTTTTTATTTCTATTATGTTTACTCAAACCATTTGATCAATTAAGTATAAGAAGTATTTAGGGGTCCTAAAGTGTCAGGTATGTAGAACTTACATGATAATAGGAAATTTATGCAAAAAACTTTAAGTTTCAAAATGGTGATTCTCTTGTGGAATGACAGGTTGTGGGTTCTAAAGAGTCTACTCTCTAGAACTATCACAATCACCAAGATTAGATATGTTTCTTCCTAAATTAAGCTGGTCTTGCTTATAAATTGTTTTAACCCTGAAAACTTACCACTAGCACACAACCATAAAATCATGACCTTTTCTTCAAATATATTAATTTTTGCAAATTTTGTTTATTTGAAGAGTTTCTCTTCTGAAGTTTGCTAGAAACTTGTCTCTACTTCAGAGTGAAGAGGAGCAAAAAACGACAGTTTTGATCCAAAGTACCTAAAAGTAGCTCTTGAATTATCTTCTCAACTCTGCATTGACTTAATATTGTCTACTGTGATGTTCTTTTCTATTAAAATCACAGAACAAGTAGAGAATTAAACACATATCATCTTCTTCCATTTCTTGCAAAGTCTGACACCATATACAATCTAGTAGTTTTTAGTGGAAAAGACTGTACTTTTTACTGATGTATTTCACTTCATTTACTCATTAAACAGTTTTAAAATAGAAATGCAAGGAGATAAATATTACCACAAATCTAGTATTATGAAATTGCAAAACAACCTGTTCTCAAACCTCTCAAAAGGGAGGAAAAGATTTTTCTTCTTGTTATTTTTGTCATCTGCCTTGAACTGTTGCCCCTCAGTCATGCCATCATTGGAGCCAGTTGATTATGAAAGAAACCTACACAAACTTTGAACTAAAAAGTGCCAGTCATTTTGTTTCAGAAATGAAAGAAAAGTAACTAGGACAGAATTTGGCACTAAAGAAGTGTAATCATTGCTGTGACTATACCTGATCATGTGATTCAAGAGTCTTTTAAGAATGGCTTATGGGAAGAGTAAATATTCAGAGATGGTATGTGAAAAAGTACAGAACACCTTAGGCTGTTCTGTATGGGAGATTATGGTCAGCTCAGAAGCTCAGAAAACTGGTAAATACCAGGCTCAGGAGTTTTCTCCTGGGAAGAAGGACTTCACTGGCTACTGAACTCCAGATGATATGTATTATGGCTTGGCAGAAAGTTTGTCTGCATTTTGCTCCTGTACAGAGACTCTTCCTGAGACTGAGATTAAGAGTAGCATGCTAATTAATCTGGAAGAAGAATTTTCAAGGCAGTCAAATGTTGAGGTGGTGGCATGGCTATTGTAGGGGGTTTTTGGACAGAGTTATTTTGAGAATCAAGAGCACAGAGAACAGGATGACTTAAATTGCTGTGCATTTGACTAGAAAGGAAGCTCCAGTAAACCTGTGAATTACAAAGATAGATCTAAGAAGATCTTGATTGCTGAGAAGTAACAGGAGAATCAAAAATATGATCTGAGGGCATTGTAAGAAGCAGCAAAGTTTACCTTTTGCAGCCTAAAAACTGCAAATATGGAAGACTGCTTTGAGGATAAAACCACAGAACATCATGTTCCAGAATGTTAGCAGCACAGAAAATTTGTTCCTCATAACTGAATTCAGAGTGCTAGGCAATTCATGCAATGAATACTTATATCAAGAGAGAGCAAAGCCAGGGTACTGCTCTATGTGGGGCTGATGTTAGGGGCATGCAAACTGGAATAGTTATGGGGTCAAGAAGGCTTCCACCCTGATTTTAGAAGGCCTCGAGGACTAGATGATGTGCCCATGAGAGTTCATTTTATGAAACTGTGTGAAGTGAAATGTACAGTGGAGACTGTAAACGTTTGGAAAAGCTGGGCATGTGGATTGCCTAAAGAAAGCAGCAAGAACAGAGTAAAGTAGGCATAAGAGAGAAATCATGGAAGCTACAACCACCAAAAGTTCTCTAGGGATAGAGTCACCCAAAACTTTTGGAGCTCACAACTTGCCACAGGTCACCTCAGATGTTTGTTTTGATGAATTGTGGACTTGCTTTGGTCCTATCCTTTTGTATCCCCCTGTTTGTAACATTTGGAATGAAAAGGTTTATCTTGTGGCATTGAATATTGGAATTGTTTAACTTTTCATTTGTACCAGGGCTCACTGTTAAGAGTTTGCCTTGCATCTTGGAGGAGAGTTGGGACTTGGAGTTTCAGTGATACTGAAACTGTTAAGACTATGGCAACTGTTAGATAACACTTAATGACTTTTAGTCTTTGGAAGACCAGGGGCAAAATGTTATGGGTTATAAGGTAATATAATATTGATAGACTTAATCCTGGTTCTTAAGGTTTGCTAAACATGTCTTATCATGTTCAAATTGTTAAATGATAAGAATAAGCAAGTCTTCGTATCTGGAAACCAGTTTAAAAAAGTGTGTCTGGTTGCTAAGTTGACAAGAAATGGATTGTAATGGTTGATGCATTGTGTTGACTTGGCAAGTTTAGAAGTTTAATGAAGTGACTCAGCAGGAGGCCAAGGTCCTCATTTACTTAGCATCCTCATCCTATGCAAGAGGAGGGGATGGAGATGTTGTGAGTGCTACACTCATCCTAGGGCAGGTAGTCTGCTTACAGAACAAGGTGGGAAAAAGGCTTGCTCTCCCCATTTTGTGCTTGTTGTTTTTCTCTCTTCTACTCCCTTGAACTGTCACTTGTAAGCCATGCCACCCTGCCTTGGAGCCAGCTATTATGGGCTGAAACCTTTCCCTCTTTGACTTTGGGTTTGGGTACTTTATCCCAGCAATGAGAGAAAAGTAAGTAGGACAAAAACACCTTTACAAATAAAAGTTATAATATTTTAATAATTTTTTTCTGAATTCACATAGCAAAATATAATATATTATGTGTAGTCTTCAGGGTGTAAGTTATAAAATGTAAGCATAAAACATTGCTGAGTCATGTGGCATTTAGGGTCATTGTTTTGTTTGATTTTGAGTCATTTAGGACTGGAAATATGGAGATAAATAGATAACATGTAGAGAGAGAAAGAGGTAGAACACAATAATAAAAGCAAACCCTTCTCCCATGGGCTACTTGAAATTGATTAAAATTATCCATGCAATCTTTGCTCTACCCATTAACTCGAAACAATAACCTTTCTCTGGGAGATCAAAAGATGGAGGCAAAGTAGTCACATTTCATGGCGAATACATTGACCTGGTAGAGGAGATGTCAAGAGAGAATGGCATTTCACTTTCAGTGATAGGTTAGGCTGAAAAATCAGACTGTCATTGAAAGATTAATTTTAATACTTTATGCAACTACTCAGATTTTAGTCAACTAAGCACCAAAATTTTATATTTTATTTACAACTGTATTTTTCTGTCTAGGATAAGAAAATCTCTCAATCTTCTTCAATCATTTTATGGTCATCTTCATATTCATTTTGAAACCACAGCTTCAAAGATTTCTACTCATGTTCTTTCTCATGCATATTTTTACCTTCATTCAGTAAAGGTTTTGATCTGTTGTATCTGAAGAATGTTTGCATCGAAGAACATGTATACAAATAATATATATATGAACATATTCAAAGAAATTCAATATATTTTCCTAATAAAATATTCATTGAATTACTTTATGTGAATGTGGCTTAAGTGATATGAACAAATCCCCTTCAAACAAATATTTTATATTCATTGAAAGGTTACTTAACCAACATGGAATTTCTAAGCTTTTTTCTTTGTTTTGTTTAACCTTAAATAACTTTTCAATTCAAACAGTTTATCAAATAATTTATGTAATGTTATTAGAAGTATATCTTTTTGATTTCCTTTGGATTATTTCTCAAGTTAAAGTGTTTTTGAACTAGCCATTGTTGCATTTAAATGAGGGATTTTTTTCTTTTCTTTTTCTTTTGTTTTTGTCATTAGAGTTAAACATTATATTCATATTGCAATTCACAAGCTATATGGTTCAAGTTTAACCATGACTTCTATGTGAATACATAAAACATTCTATCTAATTAAAAAATAAAACCTCTCCTGAAATTTATTCTTTTTAGTTGTTATTATAATGTGCCATTAATGAAGTTTCTCATGAGAGAATCTGAGATACATAGAAGGGAGAGACTTAAAGATAACAATGATAAAAACATTAAGGTTCTTTCCCTGGCTCCATATCCTTTCTTGATGCTACTGTCTATTGCATGAGAATCTCCATTCTTCTATGTGCTTTTCAGATACTGACAAAGAATCTGTTCACATCCTTATTAATAGTTAGTGTTCTGAAATGAAAATGTCTCCAAAGAATTAGTTAGAATAATCCAATTAAAATGAGGCATATTACCTTCACTTAGTCAATGTGAAGATCATTTATTCTGCCTTCCTTGGTAGCAAAACATGTTAATGTAATACTTTCAGTCATTAATATGGTGTATTCAGCCCATTTTAGAGCTTGCCTGTCTAGAACTGCACGAAAAATTGACTTTTAATGACAGCATCCATAACAACAGAGTGAGATAGCTTTATGGTTATAAATTTTCCAAATTGGAGAAATTGCTTTAGTCTCTTTGGTTGCTCAGCTGATGACCTAAGCAGTCAAATGCCATGTGAATGAAAGCATACAGGTGTTAGAAATTCTACTCTGGAGATCTTCAGATACTTGGCATGATCTTGTCTTTAAAATCTAACAGGACTATAAGTTAGAAAGTTAGAAACTACATCATTTAAGACAGCATAATATCACTTCTAGCATTTATTCTAGTATGTATAAAGTTGAAAAAAAGTCAGAAAAAAATACTATTTCTTTAGTTTAATTGAGTGATTGTCTTGGCTATTAAAGTCTTAAATATTCTTTAATTTACTGTCTGAAACAATTTAATATGTTTAAATTTATTATCCTTTTAGAAAGATGTAACTGGCTTATAGATATTGAATAGTTCTTTAATTTCACACTGTAAGTGTCAGATGAAAGTTTAAACCTATTTCTGGTTAATTCCAAAGGTCGTATTTTTAAGCCATTGTTCTACCTTCTTTCCTTAAATGTTTATTGCTCACTCTAGCTTTTGACAAACGGTAATGAACTTCTCTTTTTCTCCTCCTTACTCTTTCTTTTTTCCACTCAATTCATGTTGATGCATATAGACATTCATTTATTTTACTGGGTTCACATGATTCTAGTATAACACATCATAGGTTACTTTTAGAGTTTCCTGTTGAATATTTCAATTGCTCATGTTTTCTCATGATAATAAAAGTAATGCTTATATTGAAGTCATTATTATTTACTGTATAAGAGTTTCACGAGAATATAAACCTAAGAAATTTCTGATCTTCAGTATATCCACCAGCTAGTTATATTCACATAATCTTCAGTATATAGATCCAGCTAGTTATAACCACATTGCTCTCTAAAAGGTTAGAAAAATTTATCCTTGAACCAGTGGTGTATGAGTTAGTATTTTTATTCTGACTTAAAGTAGTCAGATATTGATAATTTTACCAATTTGGTGAACTCTGAAGAGTATTTTCTGATGGTATAGCTTTACATTTCGATACAATTGTACTTCCATATGTACATTGGTCATTAAAGTTTCCTCTTTCATGAATTATAAATCTGCTCATTTTTATTTGTTTATATTTAAACATTCTTATACCCAGAGATCCCTTTGTCTTACTTTGTAGTGTAAATGAGCACTCAGGCTCTAAACTTAAGAAAATTCTTTCAACTGTCTTTTTTCTCCTTCTTCCCTCTGTCTCCTTTTCCAAATTCTGCTGTGGAGCATGATACTCACACACACACATCAAGATAATGGTGCATCAGTAGCATGACATTTCTAAAGCAAATCTATTTTCCTATTTTAGCCACAGGCAATGACCTATAGACCCTGATAAGAAGATATCAGTCCTCCAACCTGAGATGTAATTCATCATAGCTAGAAAGTAAAGTCCTTTCTTCTATCTAAAAATCAATTTCTTAATTATTATTGTGGCAACTGGTACAGCTTTATTATTTGTTCTTATGAAACCTTAGTATTTCAAGTTCACATATCTGAATGGGCTGAAATCTTTGCTGTATATTATTATCATCTACTGAAAACTCCAAAACCACACTTTTGACTTTATAAACCTTATAAAGCTGAGTTGTAGGGTGCTAAAAAAATCTCTTTTCCAATCCTCTCCACTTTTTCTGATTATCTCTTTCTTTATAGCAGCAAAACAGTTCTTAAGCTGTGGTTGGAAGTAAAACACCTGAAGTCTTTATTAAATTTTCTATTACCTGGGCTCTACCCAGGAAAAATTTAAACTACTGAGTGAGTAGGTATTCAAGATAAAAACTTTAAAATGATAATTATTACACATAGGAAAAATTCAAAAGTATTAATTTACATAACTTTTCTTTTACAGTTTGACATGAAATATTTATTTTGTGAAACAATGCAAGTGGTTATAATTTCCAACATACTATTCAATTAACTGCAACAGGGTACAGTTTTGTGTAACTACTTTATACAGTAGTGCATCTAGTTCTTTGCCTTTAGTTATTCCACAAAAAAAATTATAAAGACCATAACACAAAGCATATGGACTCCAAATGGCAAATCAGCCTACATAATGAAAAATTAGAACAGTACATTTGTTTTTTAAAAAATGTACCCTGTTTTGGCATCTTGAAAAAAAAGTAAAACATATAAAAATGCTGAGTTGATTTGTAGTACTAATTGTTCGCTTTCCTCAATGTGATTCACAATTTATGAATTCTCATTTTTGATTTAACAATGTGTTCTCTCTTTCTCTGCACACTAAATTATGAAGTACAAACTGTATGTGCCCTTTTTTAGTGTTTCTTTGTTGTTTTCCTGTTGCATCAAGAAAATATTTTCTCATCATTTTCTTCTTCAGAGGCTTCATGATTATGTATTCTTTAGTCACCACAAAAAACGTTCATACAACAATCACAAACATACTTCTGGGCCACCCTTTTGCAATATCATCTTTTATGTTCTAACATTTCATACTTATATCCCCTCTATTTTATAAAATACTTTGCAGAACTCCAAAATTTATCTTACTAAAATATGGTAAGCATTTTTTTTTACAAGAAATAGTAAAAGAAAATGATCTTTTCTCAAAATCTAATGTGACATATTAGAGAAGGGAGTTAGGAAGGGGCACACTTTTCTTCCTCTCCATCAGTTTTATGCTTGTCATTAATATTAAAGTTCAAGAAATCATCTTCTCCAGAGATTTTGAATAGTTTATTCTGTGGAGTATTCAAGCATCAGAGGAAATGGAATACACTTTAAGGTCCTGAGTGCTTTTGACATCACCAAAAGTGTTGGATGTGCCCAGATAGAGATAAACTGAAGAGCAGAAGTTGCAGTGAGATGAGGAAGAAATATTTGAGAGGTAAATTTTTGTTCATATTGAGAATAGATGCCTTATTTTCAAATACTGTTTTTTTTTTTCAGATATCTTATCTTTTGTCATAGTGGCTAATGCTCTGCCCTGCTTACTCATCTGGCTCTCTCTGGTGTAATCATGCATAAAATGGTATGATGATTCCTGATCTGTAATCCTAATTCCAGACTCATTAGTGGATCTTTTTTTTTATTACATTTTGTTTAAAATTGCCCCCAAAACAATGTATAAGGGAAAACTTTATTGTAAAAGGACATAGACTCTGTAGAGTTGCATCAAGCACCTTCTTTGTAAAATGGACTCCTCCTGACTACCAGTGCTCGCTCACCAGAACCTTGGCAGGTGTCTGGAGACAACTCATCTTGCGTTCTGCTTCACAGAAGGCTGTTATTCGGCTCTTCCTTCTGCTCAGTCAGACATATCAAGAGACAATGGCCTAACAGATGCTGATATTCAGCCTGGATCAGTCTGTGTTGATTTTATGCTTATTAGTCTGAGCTAGTCACAGCCAGCTGGTTGCTGTTTGCCTTGACTGAGCAGTAGAAATACACACAACTACAATGGCCTCTTGGGTATGTATACACTCAGGTGCTGGCTTCCCTAACAACAATTTTTTCCATAGACTAAAAAGTGTTTTGGATTAGTTATATATTTAAATTCTTCATTCTTTAGGTCTTAGGACTGGTACACTCAGGGAAGTGTCAGCATTTAGTTTATGAGTATATTAAGAATTCTCAGGATTTGACTTTGCCTTAGCTGGAAAAATAATCTAAAACAATGCTCTGTTTGTTTATTAGCTTACTTCTGATAACAGTAAAAAGCCGTTACAGATTTTTAAAGACCCATAAGCAAGCTGCCTTTAGGCAGAGCAGATGATTTGTTGCCTGGGCATCCAGGTGTCACGTTGTTTAGTGCTTCAGTATTCACAATTTACTCTTTTATTGGTCCCAGGAGTGAGATGTTTTGACCTGGGCAGTAAGCACTGTAGGCTTGCTGTAGCTTGCTCCACTTTGGAGCTAAGAAGCTGTTGGAACGCTTTAGGCGTCATCCTATCTAATATTGAAGGGAAATAGTAAGTCCTTGTTAGGGCTACACTCTAGCTCTTTTCTTTAACTGATATTCTTGTGATGATTTATGACATACCTTAAATAATGCATTTTTGGATCTAAGTGAAATATCTTACCTGGTCTATAATATTAACTTTTCTCACTATCTCTGTCTTCTAACATATTTCCTGTATACCACTTCCTATGAACTTCTTTTCCAATATTGCTTCTACCTCGGTATACCAAATACTAAACTGTATTTTCTAAAGTGAGTTTGTTTGATTATTCTACTTACTCACATATGTGAGTAATCATATATTTAATATGTTTCAGTAGAACATATAAAATATAACAATATATACAAAATATAAACATTTTATACATTTCAGTAGAAACATATAAAATAAAAATTGAAGAGGCTGAACATAATGAATTATTTTTCACACTTCCTTCTTGATTGTTATTTGATATAACCTACATTTATAGAATATTTAATTTCAGTCCTGGTTTAGGAAAATGTTTATATAGAAGATTGGAGTACCAAAAGTTTTCTTAATTTACATTTTAATGAATGACTTGTAATTTGATATACCTGTCAAATTTGTGAACATTCTTGAATGTGAAGAATAGCAATTTTTAATATCAGAATTAGGTTTTGAGCTAGATGTGGTGTCTGTAATCATAGTTACTTTGCAGATTGACACAAAAGGATCCCAAATTGGAAGCTAGCCACTTAATAAGTGGACCCTGTATCAAAAGTAAAAAAATGAAAAAGCCTTGAGATTTAGCTCAATGCAAAGGTCCTGAGTTCAATATCTACTGCTCAAAAGAAAAAGAAGGAGAAAAAGAAAGGAATCAAGATTTGAGACAAAACCAATGGGTTTGAATCATATATTCAACTACTAATTCATAATCTGACAAATGCAAATGTAAAAATCCTCATTTGGATTCAGAAAGAGTTGCTGTTTAATATTGGTATCATCTAGATTAAGAAGATTTTAGATAAAAAATATGCTAAGGGAGGTATCTTTTCTCATTTCTTCGTCTGGATGACAGTTCTCATAGACCTAACACTCTGTACCAAGTAGTTAGGACGTATTTTTACCTCTTGCTAAAATAATAACAGAGACATGGTGCTGTCTTAACTAGGAATAGGAACATGAGCTATGGGACTTTAGTAAAAATGGTTTTTGTCTCTATAATCTTTGGTTACTACTTCACTGGTTAAAAAATATAGGGCAGAAGATAAAAAGAATGAATAAAATCTTATTGTAGACAAGATATCTAATATGAAATGTGACATATATATATATATATATATATATATTCATATTGTCTCCTGAATATCACATTTCAATAATTATATTAGCAAGAAGGAATTATACAGAGGAGGAAAATATTTGGAGAAAAGGGATATTTGAAGAATTGAGCACATTTAACAGAAGAATAGACTGAGTAAGAATACTGTGTTCTTTTTATAAGTAACCATTAGGAAAAAGAGGCTCTAGATTTCTTCCTTTCAATATACAAACAGGGCCAAAGTACCAGATAAGAAGATTTGAGTCAATGTATGGAATGTATGACATAAAAATTATGCAACAAAAGATTGGCCTATCTTTTGAGCTCAGAAAGTACATTTTTAATAATGACTAAAGCCTTTGGTGGATCAACTGGAACTGAATGCTTTCCTAAGTGCTATACTCATTTAATGAATGTCCTTGTCAACTCAGTAAGGCAGGTACAAGCGTTATCTCCAATTTTAAAATGTGAAAAGTGGCAGATCAGAGAAATTGAGTAATATGTATAATATTGTCAAAGTAGCTGTAGTAAGTTCTCCAAGGCTGGACAATCTTTAAAGACAGAACTTGTTACAATACTTCAAATGAGAAACTGTTGGTAATCTCACCATATACTGCTCATGATTAAAGGAAGTATCAACTGGATGTATATATTCCAGGGGCATTAAAGAACAAAGTAAAAACTCTAAAGTCTAATATCTATGGCTGCTTCATACTTGCAAATAATACTGAATTGAAACTGACCATGTTTTACCTTCCTGAATATAAATACAGAGATTTGAAAGACTCAAAATGTTTAATTTTCCAGAGTGTCACTGATGCAAGTTGATAAAATAGGACATTTAGGTTCATATTCACATAAAGAAACATCCCTTTGAGCAACAATATATGTGCAAAACATTTTCTTAATAGTTAGAGGAGGGAGAGGGAGAGAGTCAAACACATTAGTGGAGCAGAAAAATAAGAACAGATGTACTGAAATCGGTACACATGACCCCTGTGTGCAGGCAGCACAGCGTGGGTAGACACACAGTACCCTCTGTGCAGGGGAAAGGAGGGGGAAGTGAACACCTGACTTTACTGTAGACCCCAACACCAAGCCAGGTCCTGTTGGGAGCCGCGGCCGAGCCCGGTCGCCTTACTTGGCGGACGTGAGGCCTCTAGGAAAGAGCAAAGCCTGAGCTAGATTACCCCTCCCATCGAGTGTGCTAAGATGGCGCTTATCTCCTGCTTCCTGCTTGGTAAACAACCCGCCCTGTAAGATCTCTTGCTTCACAACCCGCGCTGTAAGATAGTCTGCCTAGCAACAACTGATGTTAGCCAATCAGCCCGCATCGCGCGCTTTGAACTGATTGGCCACTGTAACCCTATAAAAGTGAGTGCCTCTCCCGCCACGAAAGAAGAAGCAGAAGAAGCACGCAAGGAGCCGCGGAGAGCGGACCGGTAGAGGCTTCGGGACAGACTGTAGGGAGAAGCACGCAAGGAGCCGCGGAGAGCGGACTGGTAGAGGCTTCGGGACAGACTGTAGGGAGAAGCACGCAAGGAGCCGCGGAGAGCGGACCGGTAGAGGCTTCGGGACAGACTGTAGGAAGAAGCACGCAAGGAGCCGCGGAGAGCGGACCGGTAGAGGCTTCGGGGCAGGCTGTACGGAGAAGGAAAATAAAAGAAAAGGTTGTCCACTGCCAGACTTTGTTGTGTGTCCTTCCTGCTGGCCGGGAGTGACACCGACAAGGTCCTGTGAGCCTAACACCATGCCAGAGTTCAGATTCCAAGTCTCAGGCTGGTTGCAGGGCCAGAGCACCCTCTGTAGCCCCTGTAGCCAGTTTCCATGGCCCAGGATGTAGCACACTCAGGATCAAGTCTACTCCAGTTCACACAGTGTGTTTGTGTGATTTTCATTGTTTTTCATTGAAACATACAAACAAAAAACCAGTACAAAAAATAAAAAAAAAACATACAAAAAAACAAAATGAGAAAACCATCCAAATGTAATCATCTTGTAAGGAGGAAAGATTTATTTTTGTCCATGATGTCAGAGATTTTAGTCTATGGCTGCTTGACCCTGTGGTGGCATATTACATCATGGCAGAAAAGCATGTCAGAGGAGGTCTGTTTATCTAATGGCAGAGAGACAGAAAGGGCCAAGATCTCCATATCTCCTTCAAGGTACATCCAAAGAGTCCAGACTTCCTTTCACTAGTCCTCTCTTTCCAAATATTCCCCTATGGGTCACAGGATATAGAAGAAGACTTATGAGTCAGTGAGAGAACACGTCACTCTACAAGATGCATCCAAGTTAACTGTACCAGGTTGGCTTCCATGACCCTAGCACTGATCTGTCCTATGGATCAAGCCTACTTCACAGTCCAGTTCTAGAACAACACTTATAAACTCATTACCAAACCCATCTCTGTGAATCTAGGTACCAAGATCAAATAAGCATGAAATCAGCCTTCATATATTCAGGGTCAAGGTGCACCCTATCACAAGACTCTGACCTCAGGATAAATGTCTCTGATATAATGAAACCAACATGAGCATAAAGATGCAAATATTATCTACAGAATGCTAGCAAACTAAATTCTGTAGTATACTGAAAGGATCGTGTGCTGTGATCAATAGCATTTATTCCTGGGACTGAGCATATTTTAATATGTAAAAATCAATAAATATAATATTATACATTATCAAAATGAAAGATATAAAACACGGTCATTTAATAGATATTCAAAAAGCATTTGAAAACTTCAAGATTATTTACTGATAGATTTTTAGTAATTTAAATAAGAAAGGTATATACTCCAGCTTAGTATATGCCATATATGAAAAAACATGGATAAGTTCATACTCAGTGAAGAAAAATTGAATCCTTTTATTCTAAGATCGGAAAAAAAAATGGGTGCCCACTTTTATCAGTCCTATTCAGTGTAGTGCTATAAGTCCTAGCTGAAGGAATTAGGCAAGAAACAGTAATGAAAGCACCTAGAGTATCTACAGATGAGTAATATTTTATCTAGTAAAGTTTAAAAATTCCATCAAGAACTAATAGCCCTAGTAAAGAAATTAGGTAAAGCTGTAGACTATAAAATCTGTAAAAATCACATTAATTTTCTGCATTAAACAAAAATTATTTCTTCCCTGTTACATACTAAAGAAAAAGATTCTCTACAATAATATCAATGATAAAATAAAATAATTAGAGTTAAGTTTAACAATGAGGTTGAAGATACACATGTGAAAATTTTATTATGTTGGTAAAAAAAAAAACCTCAAGAACACAAATAAATGGGGATATGTCCCAGACTCTAAATTCATGAATTTTAAGAATAGCATCATTAAAATAAACATACTATCCAAACTGATTAGTAGATTCAATAAAATCACTATATAAATCTCAAAACATATTTCATGGAGATAGGAAAAAACAGGCAAGTTGCAAACTGATCCTAAAATTCATGGGGAGACAAAAAAGACTTCAAATAGGCAACACAATCTTAATAAAGAGAACCAACAGGAAGCACCACAATACCTAGATTAAAATATATTAAAAATATATAGCAATTAAGGAGCACATTATATTGGCATCAAAAAGTCATACACTAATATAACAGTATACAAAGCCAAGAAATAAATTTACTTATTTCTAATTGATTGATATTTCACAAAGTTGCCAAGAAATCTTGTGAATAGGAAACAGTTTTTTTCAATAAACAGTATTGGGAACATTAGTTCTTAATACACAGAAAGCTATAATTTTTTACTGATACCCTGAACCATATTCAAAAAAGTATTAAAACACTGAAATATAAGACCTGAAATTGTAAAATTAATAATCATTCACATAGGAAAAATCTTTTTGTCATTCTTTAGGACGATGATTTTCTTTGGTTGTGTGCCTAAAACTATAAGAAAGTAAACAAAAATACACAAATTTGATTACATTAATTAACAAATAATCAATAGATTGAAGATATGGCCTACAAAGTAATAAATAATATTTGCAAAGTACACATCTAAAAAGGTGTTCTTATCCACAATATTTAAGCAACTCAAATAACTCATAGCAAGAAAATTAATAACCACAATAATAAATGAGCAAAGGATTTGAATTAGACCTTTCTCATAAGGGGATATAAAAATGGCCAACAAGTCTATAAAAATGCTTAGCATTATTAATGTTAAGGGAAACTGAAATTAAAACTTCAATTAACTATCGAATCACACCTGTTAAGATGGCTTCTGTCTAAGGCACACATACACAAATGGTGTTAGCAAGGATGTGAAGAAAGAAAAAGCCCCTTTGCAGTGCTGGTGAGAGTGGAAATTCCTCTAAACACAGAATTACAATGTGGCCCAGCAATCTTACTTCTGGGTATATATCTAAAGGAAATTAAATACAGACCTCAAAGAAATATGTACACTCCTATGTTCATTGCAGTATTATTCACAATATACAAGACATGAAATCAACTATGTCCTTTGGAAATGAATAAAGAAAATGCATATAGATATATATGTATGTATATATGTATATATATATGCATATATGAAAAGAACATTACTCAGTATTAAACAAGCAAGAAATTTTGTCATTTACAGTAACATAAAAGGACCTAAAGGACATTATGCTAAGTGGTATAATAAACCAGACACAGGAAGACTTACCTGTAGAATTTTTAAAAAGGCAAACTCATAGAAGCAGAGTACAGTATGAAAATGGGGAAAGCTGGTGATGGAAAATGTTACGCAAAGATTACAAAATTCAACTGAATGGGATGAAATAATCCTACACACAATCTACAAAATGAAATAGTCACTATGAATATAAAACATTTTTGTTGTTTACTTCAAGGAAAAAATATAAAGAGGATATATATATATATATATATATATATATATATATATATACACTTTGAGAAAAGAAAAACTTGTAGAAATATTTTAATACTAAATATATTAAGAGCATAACATTAATTATAATCTTTTTTTATCTTTGGCCTCCACAATTTCCAGAAGTGCTCAAAGTGTGGCCCTCAGCTTCAAGACATTTATTAGTATAGCAAACTGCTGCTGGGTGACCTTGTCATGGAGATTGCAGCACATGCATTTGCAGTTTTTATTCTAAGATCTAGAAGTGTAGTGGGCTTTCTGGCATACATGATATCTTCTAGGGTTCCCCATATGAGGATAACGAGATCTGTTGAGAAAGCATCATACTTTTTTTTCTTTCTGAGGAGTGTATACATTTTTGTCTCACTGTCACTTCTCATTCATAGATATAGACATGGATAGATGTAGATAGATTAGATATAGATGTAGATACATTGTTTTTCTTTAGTTTCTGATATTGTACTTTAGTGTGGAACAACTGCTAAAAAGTATCAATAGTGCTACTACTGAGGTGCTGAGATAAAAGCAGATAATTTTACATATATTTTCTTTTATTTGATGACTTTTTAATCTTACTAGGAGCTTTAAGTTTTTAAATGCAGATGGAAATGAGAAACAAAAGCTATGTTTGAAGGAGACTCTTCTTCCTTGAGGAAATCTAACATATACTTCACTTCTAATTCCATAAAAAATTATTTCACCTCTAAAGCTCCACAGCACCTATACTGGTCCCCGTAAATGTTACTGAAAGTTTATTCTTACTTTTCATTGTTTATATTCAGTAGTTTAAGTATCTATAAACAGCTGATAAAACTCACAGGAAAACAAACTTGTAAATATTTAAAGAATTTCTGTACCCTAAAAGGGTTATGCTTGGTGTTTCTCCATGAAAAATGTGCAGCTCCTCACTGTCTGAATTCACGGCCTTTCCTAAATTTCTCTGACCTGCAGGAGACATTTTGGATCAGGCAATTCAAAGCTTGAAACAGCTTCCTGGAGAGCTTCTGGCTTTTGCAGAAGCTCTGTCCAAAGGAAACAATATAATATTTACTGATTTTCAACTTTAAAATCTTTCAAAGTTATATGTACTTTATTCACTTTTGTATTTCTTCTGTCATTTAAAATTAAATTAATAGCTCACGGATATTAAGTAAGGTCATTATAGCTACAATTCAATAAGTAAGCCAGAGAATCATAGAGATTTAGATGCAGTAATCAGATTGTATATGTCACTACTGGTGCTATAATTCTTTCTCCCAACCCTTTTATCCCTCCTGGATCATCAATAAGCCTCCATGACCTCTGTGGCTGAAGCCGGGGTCCAGTGCACCATTCATCACACGGTTTCATCTGTCACCACGGATAGTTGCTGGAGTAGTTCGCTGGCACCTTTCCAATAGAGGGAGGCCCGCGTTGTGTTATTTTTGAAAAAGATTTTTCTTGCTTAACAGTTGGCTCTTAGACTTGATTTGTTCTGTAATTTTCTAGTTTCTCACAGGCACAATGATATATATATATATCACAAATATATAAATATATATATATCACACACACGCACACACACACACACACACACACACACACATATATATATATATATATATATATATATTTCAGATGCTCATCCAATTCTCTCCTGCTTGCAAATTAAAATGTATTATTTATTATTGTTATTATGTATGTCTTACCAGCATTTCCTCTCCTACCAAGTGATCAATAAAAGGTGAAGGATGTGTGGTTTCTCCTTAGTCAAAGCAACATAAAGCTTTTTGACTAATGGGTTTTGATGGTAACATTGGCCTACAAGATTGCTGAGAGAAATGAGTGGTTGGAGCAATATAAAGAATGCTAAGCGGAACTAGCATCATCATTTTATTGTTTTTAAAATAAATAAGTATATTACTAGGAAAATAACTAAAATGATTGAGTTGTCTGAGAGATTAACATTTTACAAATAAAATTAAAGAGAAACAAAAATTTTTGAAAGCAAGGAATGTCTATCCACAATT
This sequence comes from Cavia porcellus, assembly GCF_034190915.1. NCBI lineage: Eukaryota > Metazoa > Chordata > Mammalia > Rodentia > Caviidae > Cavia > Cavia porcellus. The sequence goes on along the minus strand of NW_026947498.1, from coordinate 51,270,854 downwards.
GAGTTCCTCCATTGCTTTTATGTTTACAGACGCAATACATGAATTAGATAAAGGATGAACAAATTACTAGAGTTTAGAGGAAGGTACAAAAATCATATAATGTTTGTTATGCCTACTAGATATGATACAGAAATTATCACACCTGCAAAAACTACCAGATTCGAAAAAGTATATAGTATAATGTGATTTTTAGCTTGTTTTCCTTATTATGTATTATGAATATGGTTCTTTATATTTCAAAACTTAGCAAAAATTCATTATGTACAGTATCTGTTAGAAAAGTAAACTAAACACCAAGAAAGGGGAACAGAAATAATTTTGCTCTGTACCTTTAATTGGTGATATGGTCTTTTTACCATTCATCATTTCTATTCATAGTTGTAAATATAAATTGGCTTGTTTTTTATTTGAGAACTAAATTTCATGATTTTATAATTTTATGATGTAATCTTTTCCATTGGAAAGGATCCAAGCAATGTTATTAAAGGTTTGAGACATTCAGAGTCATGTGGAATAAGGAAATAGATCTTCATTATATCTTAGCATCCTTCATGTCTAAACCCTTACAATTTTAAGTGACTAAAGTAAAATTCCTATGGAATCAACACTTGAGAATCAGAATTAACATAATGGTAGGAAAAGAACTAGAATATTATTTTTCAAGAACTAGAAACAAGGGCTGGGGATTTAGCTCAGTGGCATAAGCGCCTGCCTGGCAAGTGTGAGGTCGTGAGTTTGATCCCTGGTACCACAAAAATAAATAAATAAAAGAACTAGAAACATTATTAATACTTTAAATTAGTTTTAATTTTTTCCATAGAAAATTTAAAGCAATTGTTTCAAATACTTTTTAGAAGGTTACCTAAGTACTTTTCTTCCTTCCTTGCTTCCTTCCTTCCTTTCTTTCTTTCTCTCTCTTTCTCTTTCTTTTCTTTCTTTCTTTCTTTCTTTCTTTCTTTCTTTCTTTCTTTCTTTCTTTCTTTCTTTCTTTTCTTCCCACTCTCTTCCTTCCTCCCTCCCTTCCTTCTCTCCTTCCTTTCATCCTTCCTTCATTTTTTCTTTCTTTCTCTCCCTCTCTTCTTTCCTTCCTCTCATTCTTTATCTTTTAAATAGCAGCCTGGCAGTCCTTGCATGCTTCCATAGCATGCAGTTTAGTAACACCTGAGTTGAGTAACAGTGTAGTTAAGGTTACTGTAATAAACACACTGCAAGTTTATCATCTCTTCTGCTCTTTCAAGGTGCATTTTATTAGCATCACATCTCCTCCTGGCAGTATCAAGTCTGTGTCTTAATCCATGTATATTTGAAAGTTTTAATTAAATTCTACATGGTAAATATATTTAATATAGATTTTCAGCATGTAATTGGGAGATGTTAAAATAATAGCTAATCTATGGCCCAAGAATGGAAGACATCTTAATTGGTCATAAAAAATTTACTGTTACCCTTTTGACCTGATTAGGAATCCAAAAACAGTCAGTGGTCCTGCTCTGAATTCATTTTGGAGGATTCAAAGCACCACGGAAAAATGAGCAATGTTACTTTCTGCAGAGAGAACCCAGAAATTATTTTGATGTGTACTTATTTCCCTAATGCCAAAAGCTTAAGTATGTCAAATCTCTTTCTTTCCCTCAATATTCTCTTACATTTTCTTGGATTGTAGTGTTCAGCTACTTGTCTTGGGTTATGTCTGTGGCCCCCAGGACTCATGCATTTGCATTGTGCATTTGTGATTGGTTCATTGTATAGTGCTTGTATTGATGGTGTCAGGATGTGATATAATGGCTTGTATTGATGGTGTCAGGATGTGATATAATGGCAGGAAGAAGGTGTGTCTTGCTCTTTGCTGGTTCCTGCTTGCTGTTTGCAGCCACCATGAGCTGCAGCCCAACCATGCCCACCTGCATTGGAGCCAACTGAGTGTGGACTGAAACCTCCAAAAGCTGTAAGAAATAAATCTTTCCTTTCCCAACTTGGGCTTCGGGTATTTTGTTTCAGCAACGAGTAAAAAGTAACTAAGACACTGCTCAAACCCAGGCTGCTTCATTAAGTGCTTTCACTCATTCATGTCTTTGGATTATCACTGGTACGCTTTTAGCCAATCCTAATCTCATTCCTGGAGCAAAATTTCTCCCTCGATTTTTAGATTATGTTTAATTTTTATCTATGGTTTTTTCCATTTTCAGCTTTATAATGGAACATATTTCACATGGCCCTCTTTTTCTTAGGGAAAGAATTTTATTTTGTAATTGGTGCCTCACATTCCTTCATTTATGTTCTTTAGAATCCAAGGTCCAGATTTTTCAACATCTGGATCTAATTATAATTGTTTCTAAGTAATCACAGAAATTGTTAAATTTCCACAGAAGCAAATACATAGTGATTTTCCTCTGGAGAAGAGCCATACATTTATTTGGGCTCACAAGAATATTCTTCAATTATTAAGAAATTTTTTAAAAAATATGAAGATCAAATTAAAATATCTCTCTAGTATTACTGTAAATAAAGCACTGAGTGCTTCAACAATATTCCCTTTTTAAAATAAACAGTGTCAGGCGTGGTGGCGCACACTTGTAATCCCAGAACTCAGTAGGCTGAGCAGGAGGATTGCCACCAATGTAAGGCCAACATGGGCTACATAGTGAGTTCAAAGCCACCCTGAATTACGAAGCAAGACCCTGTCTCAATAAATAAATAAGGAAACTAACGAGGCTATTACTTATATTACTTATATTACTTATTAGTAAATTACTTATATTACTTATTAGTATATGTTTACAGTATATAGTAATTACATTTATTTCAGGAACTAGGATACAGATATTGTGTGCTGTTCATTTTTGAAATGCTTTACTTCCCAATACTCCAGTTACCCATTCCACAATATCCCCTTCCCCATCTTCAAAAGTCTAGCTCCCTGTTTCCTACCATCCTTTATTTTTTTTGTTGTTGTTGTTCTTTAAATTATTTATGTTTTGAGTTTTTCGCTTAAAGGAAACCATATGCTGTTTAACTCTCTGGTTCTGATTTATTTTATGTAATATAGACTCAAGATTCATCATTTTCCTACAAATGACTCAGATTGATCCTTTAAATGTCTGAGCAGTACTCCATTGTATATACATACTGCATATTTTACCCATTCATCTTTCACTTGGCACCTAAGACTGTTCCCATGCTTCAGTTATTGGATTATGAATTGTGAATTATGCTGATACAGTGACTTCAACTTTTGGGAGAAGATATCCGGGATAGGTATAGCTGAATAAAATGAAATTTCTGTTTTATTTTTTTAGAGATATTTTCTACTAATTTCCATTTTAAAAAAGGAAAAATTATCAAGAAGTTTCTCCTTTTGCACCTTTTAATTCTCTGAATCTTTAATGTTACCAAACTCCATGAATCTGGTAATGGAATAGTTTTCATGGTAGATAAAGGAGAAATAAACAAAGCAGATTATTTTGAAAAAAACATACCTCAGCTGCTGCAAATTTTCTCATAGACTATGTAGCACAAATTTAACTGGAAATGTTGGAATAGCCTGGGAAGAAAAGGAAATGGAATAAAAGATTACTGAAAACAGACAAAAAAAAATTAGACCATTAAAAATGGCTCGCTTTGTTGCTAGAGAAGTCATGAACAAATAAGCCAGAAATTATTAGTTTAGTTACAGAATTCTGCTAACTATAGGTTAGTCATATACTACACTGCATGTGATGGCTCTTCTTAGGATAACTTGCAAATAGCGTATTTATTTAAGAAAAGCTTTGCTGAAGTAACCAAAGGGAAAAAAGTGGAAATATACAACCACAAAAATAGAAAACTTAGTACAATTAGTACAATTTCAATAATTACCGTTTCACAATAAATCTGTGTTATCAAGATGGATCCTATCTTCAGATAGAGAACAATAGGGGATATTTTTTGGCTGTGACATTTCATATGTGTAGTATTAACCAGATACATTAAAATGGACTTCACTGATCTTGGTTCTGTTGTCAAATTTTTTGCATGAATGTTTTTGACTGTTGTTTCTTTTATATTTGCTTGTTATATTCCCCCAGCCTCTTCTTCTTCCCACTATATTTTGGCTTCCACTCTTCCTTCTGAAATATTTTAGATAATTTGAAGGAAGTCCTAAAAGTGAACTTGAAAGCAACATAAAAATGATATATTCATGAGCTAGATGTTGCTATTGTCACTAATCTGTCCCATGAACTTTAATGAGTTACTTTATGTCTGTTTCCTTCCACTTCATAAAAAAATGAAGAAGCAAGGCATTCTAAATGTCAGTAATACATGCTTTACACACATAATGAATATGACGTGACAATAAAAATATATCTTAATTTTTTCAGGTCATGTCATTACATGTGGTTAATTACTTTAAATTTTGTTTGCATTTTACAAATATTGGAATATTATTTGTCTCTTCCTGCCTGTGGTGGATTAAAACCTTGTGGTCAGTGGTCAATTTAAACACCAGCTGAACTGAATCAGTGTGGTGCTGAGTGTAGATGGCCCACATGAGGAAAGTTGTCAGCATGAACAGGAGACCTGGAGAGGAAGAGTAGTGTTATGGTTCTCCTAAGTGTCATTGTTTGGAGTTATTGGTTCTTTTGGAGATGCTGGTTTTCCAGGAGGAGCTTGTCATGCTGGCTTCCCTGATATGACTGGGCTCTTATCATCAGAGGAACTCAGAACCTCACTGTCGCTGAAGATGGCTATGGTTCTTGGTCCTTATTTTGAGCATTGCCTCCTGGTTCCAGTGCAGAACCCTCAACCTACTGGCACAGATCCTTTGTCCCATTGGTATAATTGTCTAGCTTTAACCACTGACCTTTGGGCCTTCCCAGCACAGATCCATGAAACACACTTGCATGTGTCATTGTGGGCTCTAGGCCTCTAGTTGGGCCTCCTGGGGGCATTGTCATGAACTCAGGTCTTCAGTTGGACTCATTCAGGCCATTGCTGTTGGAACCTTTAGGTCTTTAGTGTGTGGATAGATTTCCTGCACTTATTATACTTAATGCTTTGGGTGATCATTATAAATAATACTATAGATTATGTGTCCCGTATTGTCTTGTTCTCCTTACAAGCCCCTGACGGTAACATTGCCACAATGCCAATTCAAGAAACTATATAAATTACAATTTTACCATTACTGTCCTTCTCAGTCTTTTAATTTATGTTTTTCACTGTATTGTCTCAGGACTTTTATTAACTTAAACATATGTTCCTATTTAAGGGGTCCAAATGTATACCACAGTCCTGTGCTGAAAAGCTCATTGCTAAAGATGCAAAACAGGAGGGGCTGGGAATTTAGCTCAGTGTTCCAGTGCCTGCAGCTGTAAATGTGAGGTCCTGAGTTTGATTCCCAGTATTGCCTAAAAAAACAATTCAATTAGTTAAAAAAAAAAAAATGAATCTTAACAGGGTGCTGATCTCTTGGCATGCCTTGAATGGAACCACCAAGATCCAGCTGTCTTTGAAACACAATTCGGGGCATATACTACCAGTCAAATTATTTAAACAGTGTAAAAACAAGGTTCAAACATGAAATGCATTAAACATTGAAAATAGACATTATTTTAAATACAAAGTATGTATTCAAGCTTACTTGGAAGTGAACCTGCTTGGCTCCTTAATCGAAGATAAGGTGGTTGATGTGTTTGTAGTTGTGGTTGTATCTTCTAATCTATTCCATTGATCTTTGGCTCTGCTTTGATTCCAATACCATGTTGATTTTACTACTGTTGCTTTGTAGTATAACTTCAAGTCAGGGATTGTGGTGCCTCCTGCCTTACCTTTGCTGCTTAGAATTGCCTTTGCTATTCTAGGTCTCTTCTGGTTCCAGATGAATTTCAGGAGTGATTTCTCTAGATCTATAAGGTATGTTGCTGGTATTTTTCTTGGGATTGCATTGAATCTGTATAACAGTTTTGGGAGAATGGCCATTTTCACAATGTTTATTCTTCCTATCCATGAGCAAGGGATGTCTTTCCATTTTCTGAGATCATCTTCAAGTTCTTTTTTCAGTGTATTATAATTTTCCCTGTATAGGTCTTTAACTTCTTTTGTAAGAGTAATTCCTAAATATTTCATTTTTTTGCTTGCTAATGTGAAGAGTGTGGTTTCTCTTATTTCCCTCTGTATGATTTTGTTGTTAGTGTATAGGAATGCTATTGATTTCTGAATATTGATTTTGTATCCAGCTACATTACTGAATTTATTTATTATATCTAAGAGTCTTTCAATGGAGTTTAGGGGGTCTTCTATGTAGAGTATCATGTCATCTGCAAACAATGATAATTTAACTTCTTCTTTTCCTATCTTTACCCCTTTTATTTCTCTCTCTTGCCTAATTGCTCTGGCTAGTAATTCCAGTACTATATTAAATAGGAGTGGTGATAAAGGACATCCTTGTCTTGTGCCTAATTTGTATTTTGTGATAAATTATTTTTACTCCCAAGTGAATTTTTAGTCTTTTCTAAGTAGATTCCATTCTCCACATTTATCCCTCCTTATCATTTGATATCTTGAGCATTAACTGAGATGACAGATTAAATGAACTTCAGATGTTTTAGGAAGTACATTTCCATATTTTTTGCCAATAGATTCAACACAGCTAAATGTTATTTAGTGTTCTTAAATCCCTAAATTAAGATTTACTTTTATAAGAATGTGAAAACTCAGCCATCTAGAGTAAGTTTTGATCAGAAATAAGAAAGCTGAGAATCTGCTCATAGAAGAAAAAGCCCTTTTTCCATAGTTAGGACTCCTACATTCCAATGACCATTTCTTTCAATGTATCTGTGAATTCCTGTGCATGCCTAGACCTTTTCAGATATTTTCACATGAAATTTTTTATGCACTAATATTTGATTCATATGGATGTTCTTGAAAACTTTCTATTTTGAAAGTCACTGTCTCTTCCAAAATCATAAATGAAAACACATACTGTCTGTCTTGGTTACTTTCCTCTCATTGCTGAGACAAGTACCTGATACTCAAAATTAAGGAAGGAAAGGTTGATTTAGCTTACAGTTTGTAGAGGTTTCAGTCCGTATCTGCTGGTGTTGGGGCACAATTATAATGTAAGAACACCTTTACAAAATAACAAATTTATAGATATTTCATATACAAATTAGAGGAGTCTGATCAAATTTCTGCTCCTGAATTCAACTGACCTTGATAGTGCCTAAAGCCCAGCTGCATCCCTCGGATAAGCACTAAGTCAGTGTAATTATCTGTTCCTTAAGGCACCCTGGGTTAGTCAAGGACACTTTTAATTATGCTTACTCTCAAAGGTCCCCTCTCTTTGTTCTTGTAATATTTCTGTACTAAGTTTTTTGTTCTTGTATTGTTTCTGTACTATGCTCACCTTTTCAGGGACCCCTCCTCTTGTTCCTGGAATGTTTCTATATTATGATAAACATTTTCTTTGTTTCAATAAATCTGTTCAAAACTAACCTGCCTGTCCAGGTATGTCTCAATGCATGTAACTGATATGTAACATTTTATCACTTGCTTTTCACTCCCCATGTCTAAATGCTATATAAACTAGACTCTCTGTAAACTAAAGACTGTTGTCTTTGGGAACTGTCCCACAACAGTCCACTAGTATGAAGATTCAATAGTCCACTGGTATAAAGATTAAATGTTGCCTTCTTATGTCCTCAGTGAAGTCTTTTTTATGGGTTTAACTTGGAAATTTTCCTACAACACTGAGTCCAAGACAGAGTGGCTCAGGGCAGTAGGCAATAGTTCAGGGTGGGGCAAAACAGAAAAAGTAACAGGAGAAAAATAGAGGGGTACAGAGAGAGCAAGGCTCTTTCTTTCTCTTATATTGCATGCAGACTACCCACCCCAGGGCAGGTATAGCACTCATACCCATAATCTTAGCACTGGACCATCAATCAATCAGAAACTCTAGAAGTGCATCCCCATGATTGCATGAGGCTTTGGGGGCACATCTAGAAACAAACCATGACACTGTCTTCCTATCAAAATCATGTTTTTATAAAGAATATAATCCATAATATCCCTTGAGGACAGAACAATTTGATTCATAATTATGGGATTCTGTCCACATGGGGCTGTCATTGTCTTTGGAAAAGGCAAGTTTGATACTCATGGAGAGTCACTTTCATCTTTTGTTAAAAAAACATGGCAGCCTGGTCTACTCTAAACAATGTTAGAAAATATTTCATAAGCAAAGTAAAGTAACTGATAAGGTACACAAAAGGAGGATGAAAATAAAAATTAAGATTTTTCACAACTGTACATTTCAGTTTTTTAAGCATTTTTGATATGGTAAATGAACTGCCATTTATGCATCAAAATGCTAGAACATAGAAAAATTTAACTTTATTTTGTATAGGGGAAAAGTGAACCCTTTCTATAATATCAATACATAAGGCCTTTCAGGAATACAGAGATTCCTATAGTTTTCCTTCAAAATATATGTTTAATAGATTCATGGCTAAAACTCAATATTGTATAACAAGAATAAATGGTTTCTTCCTCTTTCTTATGTGCTCACTCTTCACAATAAAATATTAAGTAATAAAATTATTTTATTATTAAGAACACAGATTCCATATGATCTTTCTGTGTTGATATGCTTATCTAAAAAATTACAGTAGTAAATTTTCATATATATATCACTTGTTACAATAAGGGGAAAGCAGTCTAGAGCTGAGCTCAGCTTATAATCCAGCAAAAACCATTGTGGGCAGAGTGAAAGAGTAGATGCTATAAAATTACCAAGAAAAACCTGATTAAATACCAAGGATGTGGATACTTCCAATAAACTAGGCTCAGGAGGTCATGGGTTAGGCATAGGAAGAAGAGAGATTAAAGAAAACTAAGGTTTAATGAAGGAAGAGTTCTTGTCACCAGTTATCTTTATATACTGTATTTTGAGCCATAATTTAACATTATGGCTTGAAGCTGAAAAGAACCTCAGAGAGCAACTCTTAACCTACAGAGACAAAAAGCTGAGTCCAATAAAAGCCTCCGTCTGCATAGTCACAATACTAGTTGGTGGTATAAACAGCCTAAACATCTGTCTCCAGAGCCTATATAAAGGGAGCTATTTCTTTCAATTGTTATTTTTACAAGGTGTAGTACAAATTCGCCTTATTCCTTTCTTAAGACTTAATCTATTTTTCCTTTAATCAAAATTCTTCACAAGTAAATATGTAGATGCTACCTAAACTCTAATTTGTTTATGCTCATTTTTCAGATATAATTAATTGGTGCTATGTAGTTAAGACAAACAAAAATGTAAAATACATTGAAAGAAAGAGTGAATGAACAAATGAATCAATTCCTTTCTTTTAAATCAATCCAGACATAAAAAATACATATTATTCTTCAATGAGTTATTTTTTAGTTCATATGTACCTTTTCATAATTCTGAAAAAGATTTTCTTTTGCCCTGATTATGGTGTCTCTATTGTGAATGTTAGTGTTCATTTTTAGATAAGAAGTTTATTTTCCAAACATATGCTTTATCCAAGATTTTGTTTTACACAGGTGGTTCCTACAGTTACAGATTTTTTTCCTCTTAAGTCATTATGTGCTTCATTTTTTTACTTGCAATTCTCCATATTTCAAAAACTTGCTGTTTCTAGTATTATAACTTTTTTGTTACAGCTTTCTGTCTTGAATCTATTTTAGATCTATCTCATTTTTCTTGCCATTGCAAGCCTGAAAAAGTGGCATTTCACATATATACACACATTTATTTTTGGTCATTTCTTATTCTACATTTAAAATATGGCACCTTAATTTATATTACATCCAGTTCATAGCTCAACCAACTTTTTTTTTGCCTCCATTAAGTAGTTTCACATTTCTTTATCTCAGTCACTCATATTTAAGTTGGATATAATAGACTTTATCTCACTGAATTGTTGAAAGGACTATCTGCATAAATTTGGGTGATGTGGTTGGATTAGAGCTTAGCCATACATCATATTGCTCTGAAGATGTAATGTGTTTCTATTGAACTCTCATTAAATTATCTATTCAAAGAATAAAATCATTGTCAATTGTATAATTTTTCTTACAAAGTTTGTGCTAGACAAACATTTTCCTTAACACGAGTTGAAGATCTGTTGTTTCCAGTTCAAATCCATGTTGGTCTCGCCCTTTGTTCTTACTTGGAAAACTACCTCTCTCTCAGTCTCCTGTGTACTCCCTATCATAGTTCTGACAGTGGCTCTAATACTCATGGACTAGTCCACTACCACCAGTCATCACTTGAGCAGAACTAACCTAGCATCCTGATTGCGGACTGTGAAAAGCAAATTTCTGCTATTTATAAGTCAATCACTGTGTGGTAAAGAAGGCAAATTGCCCAACGTAATGTTTAATGTTAATAGCATAGTTGCATTTTTCCTCAAAAACCATTTGCTGGAAACCATCCAGGTACTAAACTCTATAATCAGGATAGTATTAATGGCTATTAAAAGGGACACTGTCACTAAATAATTTCTTATCTATGTAATGACACAAAAAATTAATTTTACTGTAATACAAGAGGAAAATGTCATTCATTAAAGGAGATACCAGTAAAATTATTTTGTCTCAGATGAAATAAAACACATGTCCTTCTCTTCAAGAGTATTCTTTGGGATTTACAGTAAATGTGCCTTTTTCTTTGGCAGTAGTTACGTGATAGAGGCATATATTTTGAATATGTTAATCTGCTTTGAACGATGACTTTTGGTTGCATGGTATTCAGAAATGAAGAACACTTTTGGGAATCCACCTTGCTTAAATGCTGTAAAGGCAATGTGTATAACTTTGCATTTATTTATTGTTGCATGTCTCAATATATGTTCATATAGGAAACATATATTTACATTTTAACTCCAGACAGAGGTGAATTTATTGGAAAGAACACTAGCTAGAGATTAAGGCAATTATTTTTTTATCTAGTCTCTGAAGAATAGTAGTTGGACTAGTAAAAGTCTCTTAATTAGTCTGGGCCTTAATTTACTAATCAAAATAGTCAAAATAAATGAGTTCTGTTCTTGAATATTTCTCTCTTTTGTTTATGTTTTAGGTGACATCATTCAGTTATTTAACTTCAAATACTGTATTTTCACAGACAACTCTTAAGTGTACAATTCAACACAGACCTTTCTTTCCTTAAATTTAGTTGTGTATTTTTTATCATACTTCTATCACTACCAAATAGACTTCTGTTAGAATTTAAACCTTTATATGTCTAGAATTCAGATTGCTGAATGCCCATAAGACCTCTTCATCTTGGCCAGTGGTAATTCCAGACTGTGTAAAGCAACATATTTCCACATTGCTGATGTAGAAATCTGATCCGTTCTTCAATTCAGAAAATGATTATTTTATCTTTTGTGGTTTTTTTTTTCTCACAGTAAGAGATAACTATGATTTCAGCTTTTTACATCAGAAATCTTAGAGCTAGCCTTGGCTCATTATGTTTCTCATAACTCATATTTCGTGTGACAGTACATACTTTTCATCTACTTTTAATATAAATATAGAGTCTGACTATTTCATACTCCTTGCTAAAAAAAGCTGCCATCATCTTTCAGTAGAAGTCCTGTAATAACATTACATGTAACTTCTTAATTCAACTTGCACACTCCCTGGCAAAAGTTGACTAAACCAAACAACCTCAGATTCTTTTAAAAAGTAGATATGAAAATACAATTGTGCTGCATTTAGAATTTAGTATCACTCGGAATTAAATACTGGGTCTTCTCCAAAATCGTGTAAGATTGTAAACGATCTGAACTTGACTACATCTCCAGTTTATCTCCAACCAAGGTTTTCATTTTCTACCCATCCTGGCCTCTTTTTATCATCATATAAACCGGTTATATTTGCTATCCAGTCAGCGGTATTTACTGGCGTTTACTGTTTCTTCCGGAATATTTCTCCTCAGTTATTACCTGAATGTGTCTAATCTTCCCTCATTTCTATCTTTATGTACTTCATCACTGAGAAGCCATATTTTGCTCTATTTTTCTTTATAATATTTATACATACACACCTATGGACGTTTATTTTGTGTATATACACACAAATGCACATTTTCCTTGAACTATCTCCTTACTGTTAACAATGCCACAGGAAAAAAAAAGAAATACTCTCTATTTTATCTTCTGCCATTGAATGAACACAATGACACTCACCTTAGATAGTTTCTGTACTAAAAAAAATCAGAAAGATGTCCATAAAAAGATGCAGAAGGAATAACAAAGAATATCATTATACTTAATTTCATATATAATTTGGAATAAAATAGAAAATAAAGCTAAGCACATAGTGTGAGGCCTGTAATCACAGAACACCAAGTGTCTGAGGAAATACAATTCCAAGTTTTATTCAGGCTTGTGCAGTGAAGAGACTTGTCTCAAAATAAAGAGTAAAACAGTGGATTGGCAATGTTGCTCAGTGCAAAGACCACGGCTTCAAATAATGAACAAGGAAATGTTGTGGCAACAATATTCATAGACACAAATGCATATAAGGACACACATTGGGTTTCTTTCAACCCTTATGGAAGCAGAAGGCATAGGAGTGTTTAAGTATAAAGTCACTTTAAAGAGCTTCTAAATTGGTCTTCTACTCCAGATGATAACCAAGACAATCTTTTACAAGAAAACGGTAAATAGTAAAACAAGGAAATTTTTCGTAAATTTCAGAAAGTTAGCACATGTTTAGGATAAGGCTGTAACCACTTCATGTCAAATCTCATTGACAGGACACTGTTTTTAATGAAGAGTATTAAGTCTCACATTCATAGAACTCCAAATAATTTTCAATACTTGTTCATATTTATTATATTATTTATTTTATTTTCAAAGTTATATCAGCTAACATAGGTGCTACTGGGCCTACTGAAACAGTTCAGGAGAAATCAAGGCATGCCCGCACTTGTGTGTATACACAGGGAGAGTAGCATAGAAATGAGTTCATTAATGAGAGACAAGAAAAATATGAAGGGGCTATGCGTGAGACAGTGTTAAAAAGCATATTGTCATAAGTGTGTGAGGCTGACCTAATCTTATAGAAGAATAAAAGAATATGTAATCAGAATTGTCTTTGAAGACATTTGTTAGAGAACTGAGAGGATGAGTAATCTACGTGAAATTCATATTATAGTCTATCATTATTGACACTTTATAGCATTTAGAATTCTGAGGGATCATTTATAACTCAAATAAATTACTGTGTAGCACAGTGGAGGTATCTAATGAGATATTCCCAGGACACTGAACACGTATGTCAGTGCATTGAGGAAGATTTTGAACTACAACACAGCCTACTCTTACTGCTTTGAAAAGCATTATAATTGTTACATATTGGTTGTAAAATAGTTGGCCATTAAAGAACTTAATAGCTGCAAGTTGTTGAGGATTTACTATGTGCCAGATACTGTGCAAATAATATTTTACAAATACTCTTTTCTAACTGTAATAACTATTATATTAGCTATTAGTTTCCCGGTTCAAAGAAAAATAGAATATACAATGATTAAGTAGCCTAAGCTAGATCAGAGAGAGGCTTTGTCACAGAATTAAGTTCAAACAAAGGTCAGCGTAAGGATTTTTCCTTTGAAATTACATACAGGTGCTTTCTTACACCACCCAGGTGAACATGGCGAAGAACCTGCAGAGCCAGGAGTGACAGTCGAAGAGAGAGAGAGAGAGAGAGAGAGAGAGAGAGAGAGAGAGAGAGAGAGAGAGAGAGACATAAAAAACAGTAAGAGTAATTGAAGACTCCCAAACCCTTGTAAAGTTCTACCATCACATTCTAGTTGAAGTGAAAGATAAAGCAGAAATATGCTATGAAAAGGAATCTCTCCACAGAGATATGCACTGAGCTCCAAGGAGTATAACCTGGAGGAGAAAGGGTAGATCACCACTGTCAAAGTCTTTATTGTACATTTGAATTTGTAGATTGGGTCCCAATTTTCTTTTGTGACTATTATCTGCAGATTCATTGGAGTACAATTACAGAAGAAGAGCTATCTTCTGAATGTTTGCAATCTGGGTAAAATTTTCATTTTATGAATTTATATTCATGTTTCTTTAAGAAACGAATAACTAATGGAAAGTATGTTTAATAAAAATATAATTTAATCGTTTTTACCTAAGTAGAAACAAATTATACATTAAATTGCATTTCTTGGACTTTTTAAAGATACATATCATATTGGCACATTGACATTGATTTTTTTTTTTTTGCTTCTCACTACTCATGAGTGTGAGTTTGATACACAAATAAATGGAAAACAGTGTAGATCTGGTTTTTCAGAACCACAGTGGGTACATTTAGCATAGGCATTGTAGAAAAGAAAGTGAATAATAATAATGTTAAAGTCTCCTGAAAAAAAAAATTGGATCCTTCTGTGTCACTTCCTTTTTATTCTCTGTGGGCTCTGAACTCATGATAAATATGTGACCAAATGACAGAGACTCTGACATTCCAAAGCTGAACTTCCATTGGTGGAGATTATAGGGCAAATGCTAAAATTACTGTCGGTTCAATTCTGAGATGCTCATGCTCTTTACATATATGAAAAAGTGACAAGAGACAGAAGGGACTTGGCTAGTGATCTTCCTATTCCACACTACATTAGTCTGTCAAAGGCTGTCATAACAAAATGTCACAATCTGGGTGGCTTAAACAACAGAAATTTATTTTCTTACAGCTCCAGAGGCTACCATTCTGTCATCAAGGTGTCAGCAGGTTTGGTTTCTCCTGAGGCCTCCCTGCTTGGCTGGCCAATGACTCCATCTCTTTTTGATGTTTCTTTACATTTTCTTTCCCCTAGTGCACACCTGGTGTCCTTGTGTGTACAAATTTTCTCTTCTCCTGATGACAACAGTCATATGGATTAGAGTCCACATTAATGGCCACACTTTAACTTAATCATATCTTTGAAGGCATTTTCTATGAACAAGGTCATGTTTTGAAGCATTAAAGTTTAGAGTTCCAACATATGACTTTTTGGAGGGACATAAATTTTAACCCATAACACACAAATAACAGAGCTGACTTACATTTTAGAATGTTGTGTGACCCAAAGCAAATAAAACTGAAGTAGCTGCACTCAGATCAGGCTGAACTGTTAAAATTTATTTCGGCAATGAAGATGTATGTGCTTCCTGTGGACTGAACAGGGTATATAATGAGGTGATTTGCGTTCAAATGGAGGTATCTGTGGAATAGAAAGGAAGGTCACAGCAGAAAGCTAATGGTAACATCTGAGATTCCTAGGAGCTATGTTTCTCAGCCTAAACAAATATCTGCAGGAAATCAATTAGTAGCAAAACAAACCCAATTTAAAATAAGAAAAAAATCTGTTTATGCTATAATCTCAATGCAAAATTACTAGAAAATATGAAACTTTTCTACCTTTTATTTATTTTTCATAAAGAGTCAGAAGCTGTTGTTGGTAACTATGGTAAAACTTGAGAAAAGAGAAAAAATTGGAACCCCTTTCCCACAGTAGGTTTGTAATGCACAGAGGAGAATATTCAACATTTATTCAAGTTTGGGATGTTGATTTGTACTTTGAACTGGTTGTTCAGCTGTGCAAATGTGCTATGGAAAAATGATAAATAATGTTCAGGTAAATAACAACTGGCTAATCCTCAAAAGAAAAGCCTTGATTTACAGCCCTTTGCCCTTTTCTGTAGTATAAATTTGCCACCATGCTCAGTTTCTATCTTTCAACTTAAAGTCACTAAACACTTCCGTAGGAAGACATGCATCTCCAGAGCATACAATCTGTCCCTGACACATCACCTTGTAGATTTATTATAACCAAGATCAGAGGCAGATTTCCTGAGACACTGATGCAGTGTAGTCTCAGGAACCCTCAATGCCACAAACCTTAGATCACCATGAGAAATGTGGTCACATTATCGTTGGATTTGTGAATTTTGCAAATAATTCTTTATCCATAGTCTGCTTGTATGTCTGTTTTTCTCTCCTCTGACTTTCTGTAATCACACTTATCTTCTGATCAAGGGGCTTTCAGGTGACTGTGCACGTTTTAGGATTCAGCTGGGAAGCTGAGTAGAGAACCTTTTTATTTGAGTTCTGTGGAATATATGTCTTCACTGATTTCCATGCATAATCAATGTATTGCTAGTTCTTTAGGTGTATAAATACTAACAGTGCCACTGCTGCCCAGGGGACAGGCTCATCTGGCACCATCCTATGAAGGTATAAGCACGTGTCACACTGGGAGTTGAGTTTCCATGCTGTATTTATCTCCAGTAGTGTGCAAATAGTGATAAAGAAAGCAATGTTTGCAACATGAAGGCTCAGGAAGTGATTGTGGAAAATTCTCCCACATTGGATGACTCATGTATAGTGAAAACTTGGCTAACATTTCCCCAAATTTGAAAATGAGTTTTACAATTTAACACATTGGGACTTTGAAGAAATTCCTCTTAAAATAAATTAAATTATTAATTTAATTTAAATTAAATTCCTTAAGTTCCTCTTAAAAAATAAACCTCTTTTTAAATGTTTGCTAAATCATATTTAAAATAACTTATGTTTCAATGAAAATTATGACATTACAAAATTATGGATATGCCAATATCATTAAAATTCATATTTGCCAAAAAATGTAGGTGAAGAATATTTTAGGCAGGAAGATAATTGATATAAAAGTGGTGGGCTTCTTGTGGTATTTGTGATATTTGCAAGTTTTAGAGTTTTGTGAAGCTGGGGATACTGTTCAGTAGTAGACCACTTGCCTACCAGCCATGAGGTCCTTGATTGGATTCTCATCACCGTCAAATAAAGTATGTTTTGATGATTTCTTTTTCTTTCTAAATAAATACACACTATTAGTGTACTTTTGTATTTCTTTATTCATTTCCTTAAAGATGATATCTCTCCTCTGATGTAGCAATCATAATTCCAAGCATAACCCAAAGGAAAGTAAATTAGTATGACAGAGAAATACTCACAATCCTATATTCATTACATTATTTACAATAGTCAAGATTAGTTTCAATCTGACTATTCACTGAAAGTAAATGGGTGAGGAAGTCATGTACTGCTTATTTCATTTAGCATTTACTGCATAACTTTCCTGCTGCATGAGATATTTAAAAAATTGAAACTGCAGAAATAGAGAATATAGAATGGCAGTTGCCAGTGGCTGGATATGAAATTGGACTGTTGGCATATAAGATTCTGGTCAAAAGGCATGAAGCTTCATTTGAACAGGTTGAATAATTCTGGAAATGTACAGAATGGTGACTATAGTTCTTAAAATATATTTTATACTTGAAAGTTGTTAACAGAGTAGATGCTAAATTTTCATTCCACAAAACATAAATATGTGACTTTATGGTTATATCAATTAGATTGATTTAATGACTTCTGAACACATACATATTCAAAATGCCACATTGCAAAATATAAATATGTACAATTTACCAAACATTTATAATACTCCCTGAAAGAGTTGCTCTTCTTAAACACATTCTTAGAACAGAAATTAGGGAAGAGAAAATGTGCTTAACATTATGTTGTTTTCCATACTTTTGACAAAACTAACAGTAATAATGAAAAATCTTTCTCTATCACAAAATTATGTTGGAGTGATAAAATTTACCTGCAACCCACATTTGCTCATAAATATATTAGGTTAGGAAAGCAGTGTTTGAATTTAAGTATGATTTGGTTGGATTCATGACTCTGCTTGCTGTTTATTACCAAATCATTTAGCCTCTAAGCTTGCTTTTTAATACCTAGAAATGAGGACAATTGTAAGTACCATGCTAAGTTACTCTCAAGTCTAACTGCTATGAAATATGCAAAGTTTTAGGAGCAGGTAATGTGTAGCAAATTCTTACTATTCTCTGCTCAATTATTTTTAAATAAAATTTATACGTATTTTTAAGGAACTGTTTCCATGATCTTAACATTATTTGAAAGACTATATGCTTTAAGGATGCATAAAAACTTTTAAAATTGTGAAGGAACTATTTCACACCCCTCTTTTAAAACACTATTATTCTGAATAAATAATGATTTCTCCTACCCACTTTGACTGGATGAACATTATCCTAAATTGCCTTAAATTTCTACTGTGGGAAAATTTGCCTTTGCGGCAGAGAGGATGAATCAAACTCAAACCTTTATTTGAAAAAAAGCAGTAACATAGTTGTGAGCTTGTTTCACGTGAAATACACACATAGATAAAAGACAGATCTCTTCGTGGAGAGTTGTCTCCACTTCCCACACAACGGTTGACAGTGGGCAAGTGTCTCCATTCTTTTCCCCTGACCACTCCTATTCCGTGACATTCTTACAGGCTAACGGATATTTAGATGCAACTGGACTCTGGGCAGAAGAAAAAGGAGACAGAGGAAAACCAGAGGGACATATTAAAAATTCAGCATTTTAAATGGATAAATGGTACTTCATTTACTGTAAGAAAAGAGCAAAGATTCGGTAAAGTGATCCTCATAGTATCAGATTCTCTTTTCTGATTTTTCCATAAAATATAACTGAATCTTCTTATGCACAAAGCACCACTGAAAAACACAAAGTCATTTTAAATACAGATGCAATGATTGATATTTAAATTGTGATTTTAGTAAGGATAAGAAAAATACATAAGACTTAGAGCTTTCTCCAGTATTAAAAATCAATTTCTATATGAATTATTATATAATGGTAAATTCTACATCTTGCTTTTTAGATGTAATTTTAACCCTAATTTAAGCTTTTTGATTACTAGAAATGATTTTTAATTACCATTTAGATACTTCTCTCTTTATCTGTAGAATTTGGCCATGATACAAGGGATAAAAGGAAACAAATATAAAGTTTATTCCACAAGGTCATTCACTGGTTAGAAAAGGTGAAACTCCAGGCTGCACATGTGTGTGCTTCATTAGGTAATTTTCTTAACCAGAAGAACACTGAGGGACTGAATGTCTAGAGTTTGTTTTCTTTGCGGTTCACAATTACAATTCTGTACCCACTCAAGTCTAGATGAGTAGCCCATGCTCTGAAAAAGACCCTTACAAAATGTTGATCTGCCAGTGGATAATTACTTTGAAAGGCTTTTGAGATTTCAGAGAATCTTAAAAATGTGTCTTTAAAATTAAACTTAATGATTTCAAGCCCTTAAAAATGTGAACTCTCAAATCTTGAATATTAGTAAGATAAAGTTAAATGCTAACTATGAAAAAGGGCAGATCAAATTATAGATACCCAAGTTTGTAAGAGAATCGTATTTAGAGGAATTTGTTTTAAGGAGAGCCTTTATTTTTGTGTTTCTAAAGAAGCATCAGGCTTTTGAAAGAAAATCACTAGCTACAAACAAACTTTTTATTTAAAAATCATAACAAGGTTATTACATTTTTCTATTTCTTTCTAAATTGTGATTAATGGACCTCAGCTGAACACCAAAGGCACTGTGCACCCGATATGTTTAGTTCAGAGAGTTGCTGGTAGCTGAGGCCAAGCACTTATTTACTTTTGGCTCTAAGGACACTGCTCACGGCTTTACCACCTTAGATTACTGTTCAGTTCAAATCAATCTGAAAGGGGAACCAGGGAGAAAGGAATCTGTGACTATCAAAGCACAAGGAATTCAGGGTGACAGAAAAGGGAAAACCTCAGGAGACACTGAATCAACCAGCTTGCTGACCTGCACCTGTGTCACTCAAGCAGTGAATAAAACAGAAAGATGGTGGAGTGAAGAGCAGAGGACCCTTCACTTAAATTCATCGGCTAAAACTGGATACCAAACATGTTTCCTGGATTAAACACTATGGAAGACTGATGGACCGTGTTTTCTCATTTTCCTGCTCAGGAAAGATGTTCACTGACTAAGACACCAAGGCCATAAGTATTGAAATGGCATTCTTTCACATCTGGAAACCACAGTGGAAAGGCCTCTTTTCATGCTCTCAAAAGAAGCCACATGTGTTCTAGTGAAGAGATTGAATTTAAACGGCTGGCACACATGGTCATTTTTCTTTTGCTTCAAGGTCCTGAAATGTTCCACCAGTTCAAAATTATGACTTTGATTTTGTGGGCTAAATGGTATCATGCCTGGTCTAGCCTAAGAAGCAGAAGTATCATCAGAGAGATGTTTCTGGTCTCACTCAAAGACATAATTTCTTGAAGTCTTAGACCACTGCACCTCCTTCTCATCTCAAACCTGAAGAGGCTTGACTAGTTAAAAAAGGAATAGAAAGAGGTAACTAAGGGTGGTAATAAATGCTTCTTTTCTCTGACTAAAGGGATAGAACCACAGCCTGAGCCAGATTAAACGAAGGAGGGAAATGTCAGTGGAGTTTAAATTTGCAATTTTGAAATAAACAGGTTATTTCCAATAAGATGATTCCTTATAATGTAGAGGCAATAGAAAGTTACCAAATTGAATAAGTCTATTTTTAATGAAACTCTTACCCCATAGAAAACATTCATCACAGCATACGTGGGGGTATTCATAAAATGTTTAGAAAATAATAATTGGTTTTAAATCAATCAGTGTTAAGGTACAGACTCAATTAATTGGGTAAATTAAAATTTTAAATCATATACTAAATAGCAGTGTGTGTCTTGTAAACGGGGTATCACTTGCATTAGCAAAATATACTTTACCACAAAATAACAGCATCTGGCACCTGCTGTTTGATTTCTTATTTATTTTGTTTTTTTTGCAGAACATCTCTTTTTTTCATAATATCTCTTAATATTTTTGAAGAAAAGAATTTTTATATCTCAGAATAAAATTTAATTGCTGGAAAATATTTCCTAGAAGAAAACTTTGTTTCATAATTGTAAGAGAAAGAATAAAGTGTAACTATGGAATATTCATTCCGGAGTGGAAGGGTATGCTTTCTTTGTTAAGGGAATACTACACAGTACTGATAATTTTAAGCATTCAATGAATAGACTTCAGATTTTATTAAAAGAAAAAAGTAGTTTAGGATCTTTTTGGTGTTTTAAAGTGGATTTGATGGCTTCATGAGGTGTGGAGTTGCAAAAAGATAAATACATAAATGTTTCCTTTCTTTTAAAGTAGATGCATTCAGGAAAAAGGCAAAGAAAATAAAAAAATAATAGTAATGCAAAAAGAATATTGCAACTGGAGAGTATAACTGCTTCTTTTTTCAGGATACTGTTTAAACTCCTATTGAAACAAAAAAGTGTCCCTCAAAACCATGGCTTAAATGAGAAAAAAACTGACTTTAACTTTTATGTAAACGGCTTTAATTATCAGGAGATCAGACAGAGTCTGTCTGATGTTTTGCTCCATGAGGTCATCCTGAACCGGGGCTCCGTCTATTTTTGTTTAATGCCAATTTCAAAATACAACTTTCATTTCCTCATCTAAATGGCATCACATTTACATTTCAAGCTAGAGAAAATGATGAAAAGATGTGGGGGGCCTCCCTTTTCCACTCTGATATTATAAGAAAAAGCTTTAAAAAAACCTAAAAATCAATGACTTTTCTTGGATGCATCACAGAACTGAAGTTGCCAGGTAAATAGCCATCGTGGTAACTGGCAAGCCTGGGGAATCCAGGGCATCACAGCCTGGTAACCTCTCACCTGAAGCAGAAGACATTAAAGCCACAACACATCAAAGGCAATTTTGATGATTCACCAGTCAGTGGATTAGGCTGAGCCTTAGGAGCACCTGAAAGCACTGTTTTGGAGAATCCTATTTTCAAGAATTTCACATCTAAGACAACAAACAGGTTCCCTTAGTGAATATCCAAGAAAAACTCTTTCGTGTATCTGCTAGGAAGGAGAAAAGAGTTATTGTAAATATGCCCAAATATTTTCAATAACAATGGCTTGCTTCCAAATAGAGAAGAATTTACCAGATTTTCTATCTGTAGAAGGAAATTGCTCCCAATTTTGTGTCTTTTAACCTTTCTGTCTCATCTAAAGCAGAAAATGAAAAAGAAGCTATATCACTGGAAAGATGCATGTAAAGTTCACTGGCCAGAAACACAGGCTAGAAAAAGGACTGATTATCATACCAAGAAAGTTGGAATATAGTAACAATGAGGTTATTGGTAAAAGACGGGGGAGCAATGCAAGTCAGAAAATCCTTCTTAGGAGAGGTACAAAAAAAACAAGTAAACAAGACAATAACAACAACAACAAAAACTAAAAATGACAGCAAAAAAAGCAAAACAAAACAAAACAAACAAATAAAAAAACAAAGTCATAAAAACGAGACAAAGACACTCAGGCATTCACAGATAGAGAAAACATTAAACATGGCCCAACTACCGGTCAGATTAACATAAACCCACACATTAAATGCCTGTTTAACTCAGTTCCTAGTAGACGGGCTCCAGGTGAAAATCACCTCGTGTGGTGTTAGGTCCAACTATGGACAATTGTAAGGCTTTGTGACAGAGAGACAAGAGACTCCCTTTCTCATACCAAAATTTATGCACAGCCAATGAATTGTAGGACTACTCTGTTTCAGCTGTATTCACATGTGTATTTACATTCTTAGCTTGGGCAAGTTCATTTGCATTCCCCTGGGAGGCCTTGTTGAGGCATATTTTCCCACTTAAAATCTGCACTTTTTTACCCTTATTTATTCTCTGTTCCCTGGAAACCTCCTATATCCATAGAAAGTGATCCTTCCAACACATGGACAATGAGATGATCCCTCTCCAGTGCATTGCATATCAGCTACCCCTAACCTGTTGTTGACCTGTGGGAGAAAACGGAACATTATTATCATTCTGTGTGGCAAATCTCACTGTAAGCCTGCATTGCTTGGGATATCAATGGCATGTTTGTGAATTTAGAAGAGTGGAAAGATTAAGCAGAGCACGTTGTTCTTTCTTATCATTTTATGTTCAAGCAGGAAGTTGTACATTCAAAGGATAATGTCATTTGGAATGGTACTATAAATGATAAAGTAGCTTATATGCATACACCCCAAGTGAAACTGATTAATTTTAAAAAATGCTAATACAGTGATACTTGGGTTCATGAATTTAATTTGTTCTACTATTTTGGAAAAGATAG
The DNA here is from genome assembly GCF_034190915.1 of Cavia porcellus. NCBI lineage: Eukaryota > Metazoa > Chordata > Mammalia > Rodentia > Caviidae > Cavia > Cavia porcellus. Next base: position 51,247,787 of record NW_026947498.1, on the reverse strand, counting down.
CACATTTGTGTTTGTGTAGAAAGGATGGCTATGGTTGTGTTTGTCACCTGAGCAGAATTTACAAATAAAAATGTAATTTTGGTATATGCTTTTGCTTGCAAACTAACTTTCTGTAAACAGAAACATTCGTGAACCATGGTGCCACTGTATTAATAGTGGATTTTGCTTGGAAACTAAGTTTTTGTGAACAAATGCATTCATGAACCATGGTGCCACTGTACTAATGGTGGAAAAATGCATGAAAATTTGACTTTTAATGTCAGTGTTAAAATACATCTAAGAATTAAATATAGTACTTAATCCTCAGAGTAGAGGAGACAAGAGTTTACCTTGCTTATTCCAGGGATAAGTGCAAGTTCTGAGAAGGGTACTCTATTGTGACACTTGAACTGACTTGAACTTCCCCTGAGGTAAGTGGTAACTAGCATGTTACGGCAGGACGTGGGAAAGAAAAAGTCAAAGTACTCACTTTGTTTGAGTGTCAGACTTCTCTGGTAAAACACAGATTGCTGATGGCAGAGATCAAAGTGCCAGTGGAATACCAAGAAGAGACAAACCAAGTGACCAGAATGGGGGAGTTGTCAAAAGTTTATAATAAGTGATTCTGGGGTTCACATATCAGAGTTCTCTGATTTATAGCATCATAAGTCAGAAGATGACTAAACCATAATCAAGCTTACTATTAGACAAATGAGTAAAGACAAAATATTTTAATACATCAGAAATTATATAGGCAAGACTTAACATTTTCCTAGTTTGAAAAGCAGGTGAAATTGTGAGGTCAGTAGGGAAGAATGTTAAGTGCTAGATGAAGATATGCATGTTGCTTTGTCTTTCATGCTTTATAATCTCATTTTGGGCCCAAGATTTAAAATGACTAGAACAAAACTGTTGATTGGTGGCCATGTCAGCAACCATTGAGCTGAAGGGAGTGATGTACCTGTGACGATGTTCTTGAATCTTATTTCTTTACATTCCCATTGTGATCAGGGGGTTTTGCTGCCTTTTTTCCCTTAGTGAGCAAAGAGTGGCAGCAAAAATTGCAGAAATATTTTTGGAGTTTTCAATAAAAATAAAGCTGGTAAGGATGTACACTGCATTGAAAGGTTTGGCCATGAGGTTAAAAAGATATTTCTTTCAGGGTTACCATTTCAAAAATAAAAATTTTCTTTGATCTTGGGATAAGTATAAAATTATGTTCTTTCATAAAAAGTTTTCTTCCAAAATGAGAGTGCTACTATCTGCTGTTACACAAAAGCGTAATTCAAAGAAAATCCTCAGGAAATTTGGCTCTATAGATGATCACTATGCAAATGTAGGTTGTAATAACTTTGATATAACTGTTACTAATCAAAATGTATAGGATTCAGTGAGACTAGAAAGACTGCATTTTTAACTCAGCTATTTAATATTATAGTCATTTTGTATTTTAAAATTTTCTAGGAAAGAATGACAGGGTTATTTCCTCTTTTCTTTAACCAAAATAAATCTGGAATTTTAAAATAAATCCAAACATATCATTATTATTAAGACTGTATACTGTTTGATATTACTGATACATACATGAATGCTATCAACTTTCTCAAGTCTTAATTCACAACCTGAAGGTTGCATGCATTCAAATAAGTATTATTCTCTGAGCATCTATCTTTATCATGCTGTTTGATAGATATTTAGCATTTCTTTTTTTCCCTCCTCAGTGCAAAGTTTATGATGTGCACTTTCTGGAAGGAGAGACTGGATTTTTCTGAAGTTGACCTGTTTAGTAGTGGTTTCTAGTGTGACACTGGATCCTGTTGTCCTCTTGGAATGAGTGCTCCACAGCTGCGAGCCTGACAGCAGGCGTGCAGCTGGATAATTACCAACTCAGTGGTGCTATCTGATGGATGCAAGGACAGTAATTTTGCAAGTCCAGTTTCTTTTAATTCCCTTTGTATAGATCACATACATGTGTATACATATTTGTGTATATATATATGTATATATACATAAATATATATGCACCTATATGTGTATAATCATGCATGCATATTTGTGTATTTAGAAGGGACTAGGCGTTTTCTGAATGAAGAAATGAAAAATAAAATGAGATATGATTTATTCTGAATGTTATGAATCATTTGTTATTTGCAGTTTACATGTTACCTATCATATATAAATGACAAAAAAAGAATTAAAATCAAGTGTGCTCAGTAAAATTAATTCTATAATAAAAAAGTTGTTGTGTCTTAAAATATTTTTGAGGTTACGAAGTTATGATATTTCATACACAATTTTATATTGATCTTCAAGTTACTTCCTTACAATAGAACAATAAAAATATTTATTCAATTCTATAGAACAAGTCTGAAATTAGACTTAAGATAAATATAATCCTTTGAAAAGAAGCAAATATACTGTAATTCATCAATCCAGTCATTAGATATATAAGCGTACTTCACATTATTAGACTCATTCTTGTTACTTGTAGTACTCCTTCAAGTACCCTTTTAGGTAATAAAGAAATTTTCTCCAATTATCTCAATATTCTGTGCTTTTATAAAAAAATAAGAAATAATTTTTGTACTTAAATGAAGGAAAATCCTCAGTTTAAAGTAGCAATATAAAATAATTATTCCATTGTAACACACACACGCAAAAGAAAATTCCCTTTGCACAGGTCAGGGTGACAGAGAAGGTCCCAGCAAACTCTTATCATTTCAGACACTGGCAATTATATTTGCTGGAAGTCAGTACAATCCTCATAGAACTGCAGCCCACTTAGATAAGTAAAGGCGAAATCTGCACAATAGTCTTGTTTTGTAGAAGGGTCTCTGTATTGGTGATCTTTTCTGATTCTGAAATAAAATGCCCAACACCTACAAATTAAGGAAGGATAAGATTATTTGTTTCATAGTTTCAGAGAGGCCAGTATATGATAACCTGGCTTTAATATAGAAATAGAATGGGAAAAAAAAGGTCTGATAGAGGCAAGCTGCTCAATCCATGGCAGCCAAGAAGCAGAGACAATAGGAAGAACCAGAGCAAGAGACACATCCTCCTAAGGCACACCTCCAGCTTCTTCAAGTGGCACACCAGCTAATAGCATGCACAGTTATTGGTTTAGAAATGTATTAATTCACTGGTCTCTTTAGTGCCCCAAGATTCAATCACCTTCCAAAATCCCCACTTCTGAATATATGAGACTTTGGTGGGACAGGTTTGATATAAAAGACAAATATTTCACCTTTGTAAATGAACTTCCCAGATGCTAGTGAAAACCAAACTGCTGTGTGATATAGACTATTCTAGGAGTCAGCAACCCCTTCCTATTCCGTCTCAGGGACCTCTGCACCCCCAGATATTTTACTACCCTCGATCAGGCATAGTTCTCTAGTGAACCCAATTTAATTCAGCAAAGTAACTATCATCTAAACCCTGCTGAGTCCTCTACCCACTAGGGAATGGGTTTTGTGGTATAGTGGAGATTGGAGGGCACCACACTCAGGAACCAGAAGATGATAATATTTTCCCTTTGAGAACAAGGTTATGGAACACTGAAGGTTAAATAGTTACATTCTCAAGATGGAAAACAGGTGGCTACAACAGTTCTTACCACCCCTCCACCTGTGTCTGCTCAGGCATCTTTTACCAACAGAGCAGGTGGAAAATAGCACAGTTCTTGCTGCTTCCCCTCCCACCGAGGCATGCTGAGTGACCCTGAACAACTTTATGACTCCAGCTATCACTGCAGCCTTAGGCACACAAAGCCAAGGAGAGCCAAGAGGCACTTTGGCTCTAATAGTGGTACTACTGCTGTGAAAGCATCATGGCTAAAGAATTGGGGGAAAGGAAGTGCCTCCAGCTACTGCCTCACACCCAGGCATTCAGGCATAAAGGGCATAAGAAGAACTTTCCCTAGCTCTGCTGTTGCCCCAAACCTGAACATGCACTGTCAGTGCAGCAGTGGATAGTGACAACCATGTTTCCTGGAGCTACTGAACCTACAAGGTGTCCACGACTTCTGTCTTCTCTGATCACACATTGCTACAGAAAAGGTGACACAGTTCCTGCCATCAGTTCCCCACATCAGGTTTGTACCACCAAGTGGTCAAAGAATGTATTATTAGTTCCTTTATCACTGCTGTAGTTGGTGGAACTAGATGCCCTTGCTATGAACCATATCTGGGGAAACCCCAATCACTTGACAGGGATACCAATCTTGTTGTAAGAATAGCCACAAAAAGTACACATCAAATGTACTGCTATTCCTGTCACATGTACCAGGGCTGCTGGATGTCTTCACTCATGTATGACTCACAGAAATATGGGTTTTCTCCAACTCCTAAATGGCACACACTGTGCCTTAAATTTTTAATCATAGCAAAGAAAGCTATAGAAAAACAACCCTACAATCCCCATATGGAAACAAACCCAACGTTGCATAACAAACCAAAATCTTAAAACACACCTACAAGACAATGCTGCTTACTAATGGGAACAACCAATGAAAGTGTAAGAGATAACAATCAGAGAGATGCATAAATCTTAATGTAGAACTACAAGAGATGTGAAAAAACAGTTAATGTGACTCTTCTAAAAGAACATACTAAATTTAGCAACAGATCACAAAGAAGTTAGTGTAAGAGAAATAGCTAATAAAACTTTGAAAGAATGATTATGTTTTTAAAAAGGCTTAGGAGATACATGAGAAAATAAATAAATAATAAAATGACAGTAGAAAGACAAGAAAGATATTAAAGAGAAATCCAATAATGTTGGAGATTTTGAAATAGAATCAAACATAAATATTGGGAATGAAGAGACCAGTAAGTTAAAAACCTAAAGCACAGTTGAAAGCTTCAGCAGAAGAAATAAAATTAAACTAGATGATAGGATTTTTGAGTCATTATAGTAAAAAAAAAATAGAAAGAAACAATGAAGAAATCATCCAAAATATTTAGAATACCATTATATGAATGATTTCATTTTCAGAATACCCAAAACTGAAAAGAAAAAAGATAAGGGGCTGGGAAAACTGTTTGATGAAATTATACCAGAAAACTTTTATTTAGAGAAAGAGATGAACATGTAGAAGACACATATAAGATCCTCATCAATGCATATTACAACCCACTGAAAAAGTGCAAGACAAAAAGAGATTTTTAGAATCTGCAAAAAAAAAAAAAAAGTTGCCAGATTTATTAAGCATAGCTGATTTTACTAGTAGTAGATAACTCGGCAGATACTGTACAGGCCAAAAGGGATTTGCATGATGCATTTTTGTCTTGAAATGAAATATTAAACACTCAATTTTGCAAAATTAGAATAATTAGGCCTAAAGAATGAAAAAGATTGCAACAATAATTGTGTGGAGTTTCATCACTCCAGTTTTTTTCAGTGAATATATCATCAAGAAACAACAAACAAATGTAAGACTCAAAATATTCTGTAAGTCAAGTGGACTTACCAGATATTTCAGAATATTCCATCCAGCAGCTTCTTTCAATCAATGTATGAAACCTTCTCTGTAATAAGCCATATATTAGTCCACAAATAAGCTGTGCTAATTTTTTTAAATCCTGAAATTATTCAGCACATCATTTTTGTCACATTAGAATAAAACTAAAAGTCGAAAACAAAATAAATTTTAGAAATTATATATATATATATATGTGTGTGTGTGTGTGTGTGTGTGTGTGTGTGTGTGGAGACTGAACAACATATCTTTAAGTGAAAAATGAGTCATTGAAGGAATAAAAAGGGAAATGAAAACTATTCTTGAAACAGATAAAAATAAAATCACAACATACTATGAATGCACCACTACTATGGAAAAATAAACAAATTTAAGTACGCTATCAGTTTTGGCTCTTTATTGATAATTTATTTCCAATAGTTCTCCTTAGACTGTTAGGGCAAAGTTGAATCCTGTAAAGGCAGTACAGTGAGGACAGTTTATACCAATGAGTTTCTATGTAAAAAATAAATATTTCCAAAAAATGACCTAGTGATATATCTCAAGGACTTGGAAACAGTGACATTTGACAAATGGGATCATATTAAACTAAAAAAATAGCAATGACAAAATAATCAATGGAGTGAAGACACAACCTAAAAACTGAAGTTTTAAAATATTTGGTAAGGGTTCATCTGCAAGATGGTAAATGCTTAGAATATAGGAAGGACTAAAAAGACAGCACAAGGTGACAGAGTTTTAAAATTGACAAACAATCTAAATAGGTACTTCTCCGTGAAAGAAATACAAATGGCCAATAAACATACGTGAACGTTCTCAACATCATTAGCAGGTTGAGGTAAATCAAATCTTGTTCCAGTTATAACTAATATAGATATATACAGAGAGAGAGAGACAGAGAGAGAGAGAGAGAGAGAGAGAGAGAGAGAGCTGTATAAAATCTTGTGAGAAGGTAGAAAAAAAGAAATTCTTATGAACTGTTGGAAGCAGTGTAAATTCGTACAGCTATTACAGAGTAGATTATAGAGGTTTCCCAAAAGAACAAATTTAGATCTACCATATGATCCAGATATTCCACTTCTGAGTGAATATTAACAGAAAATGAAATCCACATGCCAAAGAGATACCAGTATGGTGTGCATATTGTGGCACTATTCACAAATAGGTGACATGTGAAATCAACTTAGGCTCCATCAACATACAAGAAAATGCTGTGTATCTATGTAGTAGAGTATGTTTCAGTTGTAAAGAAATATAATAGACAGAACTGGAGGCCATTATAGTAAACCAGGTACAGAAAGATAAGTACTGTCTGTTCTCAGATATGGAAGCTTAAAAGATTTGACCTGACAATAGTGTAGCAACTACTATGGATTTGGAAGGGTGTGTGTGCTATTGAAGAGTGGGAAGGGGAGTTTGGATTTGACCAATGGATTCTGTATACTCATGTAGAAATAGCACTCTGAATTCCATTAATATAGTTAATTAAAACAAATTCAGCAAAAAGAATTCTCAAAGACTGTGGAAAAATAAATGAATTTAAGTATACTATCAGTTTTGGCTCTTTATTGATAGTTTATTTCCAATAGTTCTCCTTAAACTGTTAGGGCACAGTTATAATTTAGAAACACATTCATGAGATGGTAAACTTATAGATGCTTCAATATCAATTAGAGACCAAGTTGCTGTTGTGCTGTTTCTGCTAAATTAAACTGACCCTGACAGTGCCTACAGCCCAGCTGCAGATGAGCACTGAGTCAGAGGCGTTGTCTATACCTTAAGGCACCCTGGGCTGACTCCTGATCATTCTGTAAAGGCCCTAACATTTCTATGTTATGGTAACAACCTTCAATGTGCTCATTCTGTAAGAGCCCCGCCCCTGTTTCTATTGTTTCAAGCCTAGCTTGTCTGTCAATATATGATTCAATGTATGTAATCAATCATGTAACATTTGGTCACTTGCTTTGTACCTCCCACTTCTAATTCTGTGCAGACTAAACTCCTTCCTGATTCAGGATGTTTTTTTGGGAGGAATTATCCCTGCAACAGTCAACTGGCGTGAAATCAAACAATCTGCTGATGTAAAGATTAAATGCTGCTTGCTCAATTCCTTGATGCAAAGAGTCTTTCTTATGGTTTGGCTTGGCTTGGCTTGGGAAAAACAACTTTGACTTCCTTGAGTTTGTACAGAATAAATAATACTTATAGATATAAATCTTTACTATATTAACTCCCACCTGTTTAGTAATTCTATACTGTTTAGAAAAAGACTTTGCTTTATACATCATGATATGATGACATACATTGCTTTTTTAAAAAGAGTAATGGGAGCTAGGCTTGGTGATGGTAATCCCAGCACTCGGGAGGGTAAGGCAGGCGTATCCTTGTGAGTTTGAGATCAGCCTGGGCTACAAAGTGAGCTCAAGGCCAACCTGAATAGCACAGTGGAGGTCTCAAAAAGCCAAAAAAAAAAAAAAAAAGTAGAAATAATGGAGACAAATGAAAAGTATTACATTGTGAGTAACAATATAGTTTTTTTAATTATAGATTTTCAAATCAGCAGGTGGCTATCCCTTTCATTAGGACATGAAACTATTTCTTTCTTGTGTTGTTGTAGCCCCTATGATTTGAAAAGAATGAGGCCAAAGTGACAGCGTGTGGATTTGAGACCTGTTCCTTAAATGGCTTGGACCCTTATTTTCACTTATTTGGAATCTGGGCACAGAGTGACAAGAGGAAAAAAGACCCAACTAGCCCAAGGGCATTACAGATACCACAGCAGAGGGGCCAAGAGTGTGCATGAAGCCTCTTTGAATATGTTGTTTCAGTCCTCAAGCTGAAGGAAACCAAATCACTGCCTGTTCCTGCCTTTACCAACGTCACATGGCACAGAGCTTGCCAGTTAAGTCAGAAAACTCATAAAATAATAAGATAGTGAAAAATAGTAAATTATTGTTGTAAGTAATATAATTGTTCTCATTTTTGGAATAATGGACTACATAGGTATCCATAACTGAAACATTATTTTCAGTTTATGTTATTCTAATGTAATATTTTTGAACCAAATAACTTTCACTACAAGGAAAAAGGACTAAGCCATCCCTGTCTATTTGCATGGATTAGAATTAAGACCAATTTAATTATAAAGTAACTTGATATAATTAGTACTTGTATCAGCTAGCATAGATTCAGCTGCATACACAAAATTCACTACTTACACAAATTTAACACAGTAAGTACATTAATAGTATTTTATAATTAAAAGATTTAGAGATAAGCTGGACAGTAGATTCTGGAAGGCCAAAGCAAAACGATTGCAAGTTCAAGCTCAGTCTAAGTAACTTAATGACTTCATGAGACACTGTCTCATAGTAAAGATTTTTAAAAATTAAAAGACTGGGTCTATGATTCTGTGAGAAAGTCTTGGAATCAGTCTCCATTGCCACATTGAAATAAAAAGAATAGAGAGATAGACAATCTAGTGTGGGTAGTAATGGCTTAGAACAATGAATAGGTAATAATGAATTAGAAATATCTTCCTGCAACTAGTCTCTTTCCATCCGTCTTTGTATCATCATCCGCCAGTTGTTTCACTGGTGCAAAATGACTGGCTCAGACAGTGCATTAAAGTTTAAGGAAAGGAAGTGCTGGCTTCCTTTGAATGGTAAGTTGTTGGAAAAGCAACTACAATCAGAATTTACATGTTCTATACTCCCTTTGCCACACCATGGTCAGATGGTCGTATCTGGCTGTGGTATAAAGTTGATCAATTCTATAGCTGGCAGAGAAGTATAGGATCATAATGACAGTCTGGGCTGGTTTTGCTTTCTGTTTGTAGAAAGACATAAATGCTACTCTGAACCAAACCGAGTTTTAGAAACCAGAAATAAAGAATGATGAATAAGCATCCAAAATGATCTGATTGAATTAGTCAGCATATTAGTATTTTATTACTGTGAGTTTAGAGGAAAATGTTTTGTTTTGTTTTCTTGCTAAATCCATGATAACTATTGTTTACAAAATTACTCTGACATGGACACTAGAATATTTTAAAGTCAAATAAAGGAAGTTAATTTTTATGCCTTGCTTTTTAGACACACTTTTTAAAAATGCAAATGATACTGCAGTTTATCAAAATATTTTATATTTATTATTTTAGAAAAGCATATTAGTAGACTTGTAAAGTGAGAAACCAATTTTGCATCACTGGCATGAAATTAACTATCATGATATTTTATCTTTTTTACATTTTAAAGTACTAATTTCACTAATATTTTGCATAGAATTGTTGTACCTATGTTAATGAATTAGAAAATTTCTAATTTCCTGAATTTTTTAATTCTCCTCTGATGTTAGGGGTCAGGATATTCTAACACCATAAAATATTTTGAAAATATTCCCCCCCCGCAAATTTTGCATATGGTTTGACTTGTTTTCCCTTCAGTGTTGTCCATGGCTTTGCACTGAGATTTGAGGATTTAGCTCAGCGGCATAAGCGCCTGCCTTGCAAGTGGGAGGTCGTGAGTTCGATCCCCGGTACCAAAAAAAAAAAAAAAAAAACCCTTAAATTATCTAAATTGACTCATTTTAGAGTACTCTTTGATTACTTTAGGTAAATATATAGCCATGTTAATGACAGCTATAATCAAAACTATCTCCATCACCCCCAAACTACTATTTTTTAGTGGATTGTCCATTGTGCCCACCATCCATCTCCGGAAACTAGTGATTTGGTTTCTATTTCAGGAATTCTGCCTTTTTCAGAATATCCAGGATTGTATCCTGAATTCTAAAATTCAATACATTTCTTAATTTCACTTTTTCTTAGTGCATGGTGATAATATAAATGGAAGGCTGTCACTGGCAGATGTGTACACGCACGTAACACCAGGTATCATTTTCCCATTGCCTGCCTCATCCAAGCTTCCCCCAAAGTTTGACATTTTTTTTTCTGGGAGGATTGATGTGCATATATATTTTCATTATTAATAGGCCAACAACAAGACTCCATCCTCTTATCTCCACAATTATTAAATAAAACTGGAAACAACAACTTTTCTTTAATGTTTCTAAATATTTTCTCATGATATCAGTGCTAGTTGGGGAGGCAGCCTCAAATACAGCTCCTAACGATCCCTGCCTCTGGTAGCCTGCAGAATCTTTTCGTCAATCTAAGACAGACTTAGTGACTTACTTCTTTTTCATTTCATTTCATTATTTCATTGCTTTGCTTTGCTTTTTTTCTTTTCTTTTTTGCGCTAGTGGACACAAAACCTAGGACCTGAGCCTTCTAAATGTAATACTCTACCACAGCGTGACTATCTCCATTGGCTACCTAGGAATTCTCCTTCTTCAGCCTCCTGAGTAGCTGTGCCTATTAGTGTGTATCACCTTACCTGATGTACAGACTCACTTCTAACCAATAGAATATGGCACACATGATAATATTTCACTTGTGACATTTAGTTGGCCACAGATAGTGGCAACTTCCACTCTGGTGAGCTTTTTGGACTTTCACAAATGGCTCACCCTATAAAAGTCAGCTGACATATGTGGATGTTCCTCTGTGAAAAGTACTTCATGGGTGAGCTTGAAGGAGAAGTTCTGAGGCTTGCCAATAAGTAATCTGTGAAATTGGAAAGAGAGCCTTTCCCAGGTGAATCTTCTGATGGATACAGAAAACTTGATGGTATACCTGGAAGAGACCCTAAGCCAGAATAAGCACTCTTTTGTAAATTGTTCACCTAAAGAAACTGTCTTTATTAACTAAATTTTAGAGTGTATTAATTTCCTATGGCCACTGTGACAGAGTACCACAATTTGATAATTTTAAAAAAAATGTAATCTCTCATCGTTCTAAAAAATAGAGGCCTAAAGCTAATATTTAGTAGGTCACAATCAAACATTAGCGGAAATTCATTGCCTCTGGTGATCATGGGAGAGAATCTGTGTCTTGTCCATTTTAGCTTCTCATGTCTTCTGGCATTTATTACTTAAATGTCTGCCTTTATATGCACATCGCCTTTTCCTGTGTCTTGTTTCCTTCTTATCAGTACACTCGTGACAGAATTTAAAGCTCATGTGCATAATTTAAAACAATCTTCTCATTTCAAAGTCCTTAATTACATATGCAAAGCATTATCATATAAGGTAACATTCATAGGGTCAGGAACTAGGAACTGATGTTTTGTAGGACAATCTATCAGATCACCATGTGAGGTGATGTGTCATGCAGTAATAGATAATGAAAAAACTGGCTTTATTTACAGTAGTAAGTCTTCATAGGTCTTTGACTGTCACAGTTTCATTGGCTTTTTTTTTTTTTTTTACTTATTATTTTAGGCCCAGAATGGATTTTTCTCTACAATAATGCTTTTCATTAACTTTCTTTTATTTTAGCTGCACATTTTTTAAATTCTTAAGATTATACCTATCTGAGATACCTAATCAAAATAAGAGCGCAAGATATGATATTACAAAGATTCTTTTCAACCACTTCATTTATCATATCAGCCTAGGAGGGATATGGTTAGTCAATCTTCACTTCAAAATTATCTTAAGTCACATATCTCCAAATATATCCCCAAATATTATATATTTATATGCATGCTAATATATATATATGCATGCTACCTCTGATACCAGTTTCTGTGTTAGATAAAACAACACTAGATTATTTTTAACCAAACAAACTCTGAAACTTCAGTGTATTAACAAAATGCAAGCTGCTTTTTGTTTCAGACTAAATATCCTGCATGCATGTTCTTGGTTAAGCAATGATTCGAGATACAATGCATTTTCTCAATTATCACTATATTATCTGAACAAATATCCCATTTCTCCACACTCATTCTCACAAAGATGGCACAAGAAAAGCATAAAACTTAATTATGAGAGGTGATTATAGTGCCTTTTCTGAACAAAGTTACTTCAGTTTTGTTCCTACTCATGGAACAAATAGCATAAGTGGCTACAAATACTGCATGGACTTATTTGGCTGAACTAGAATAAAGGCTGGAAATGTAATAGCACTTTATGCTCAAAGAGAAGAGGAGTAGGACAATCGATACACCAGGAAAACATAATGTTGAGTTAAATAAATCGGACACACAAGCTTGAATGCCGTAAGAGTAGCCTTCAGTTGAGTGAGGCAAAGCACACAAAAAGAAAATGAATAAAGAAAGGGACAGCTTTCATGCAGTAGAGAAACGGTATCCAGAAACAAGCAGAGGAGTGAGGGGGGATGGGCGGGGAAATGACAGGAATAAATAGATGCCATGTACAGGAACCTAAGAACCCTAATCAATGTAGATATTATCAGCCGTAGCAGTTAAGACAAATAGTATTCACAAGTCTGAAAAAGTGATTGGCGAATCAGAGAAGGAGATAAAAAAGTAACAGCCTGTAATATGTACATATAATCACTTCCCAAGATGACTGTAAATCACAAACATGTACTAATAAAATAAAATAAACGTGGAAAAAAAAGGAAAAAGATATTATAATCTAATTATCTAATTATGGTCTAAAATTGCTTAAAATTCCTTTTTTGAAAAATGTTGTAAGTTATTTTATGTTGCTAAGTACAGTCACATTCTGTGAAAACTATATAAGAATTTTAAATATATACACCAACAACATTTATGTATTATTTGAACATTCTTATAATTAATTGGTTTACATGGCCGCTTCTTTAATTTATGGTTCTCTTATTTATCTATAAATTTGGTAAACACAAGTGTGAGACAAATCCCTCACAATGATGTGAAATATATTAATTTTCCTAATGGTATGTTTAAATTTATCACACATTTTAAAATATCTGTATGTTTATGAATACAGAATTTTATTCCTTTTTTATTGATTAAATATTTTATTAAACTGTACTATATTTTTCTAATATCAGTGTACTTTTCTTTTTTCTTTTCTTTCTTTCTTTTTTTTTAAACAACTATGCAATTCTGGCTGGCCTTGGACTTATTTTTTATTCCAGGCTGATCTCGAACTTGCAATGATCCTCCTACCTCAGTAATATCAGTATACTTAATATAGGCTTTTTTTTTTGGTTTATACTTTCCTGGAATATTGTATTTATTTTTTATTATGTTATGTTTTTATAAAATGAATATATCTAGTTTTTTGAAATTTTAAATTAATTTCCATCATTGAAGTAGGAAATGTACCTTTTTATTTACGATCACAAATGCAGTTAGATTTGCTTAATCCTTTTATTTTGTTGCTTATTTTATCTGTTGTACAGTATAAGGATTTTTTTTTTTTTACTGAATGACTTTGTTTTACATTGAATTTTCTTCTTTAAATCCACACATAATGTTTTTATCAATCTTTCAGGGTATAAGTTACATAGTGAATATTTTTCCCCATGTAATAGTCTCCTTAGAATTTCTGTGACTATTTAGCTTATCAAATATTAATAGTTAATTTACTTTCTCCCTATATTCTCTCACTACCCAAAATGAGTTTAGTAATAGTCATCGTTAGTCTGTGTGTAATGTGCAATGTTTGTAGAGCTTTCATTGCTGCCTTGGGGAAAGAAGAGGGCCTCAGAGAGAAAAACAGTGCAATTTGAAATAAGACTGAATTGTTTAGATACTGATTCAATTAGTATAATAATAGAACTAAAGCCCAGTTTGAAGTATAGTCACTTAATGTCCCTTAGGATAATATATACTTACATTAAATGGTTAGTCGCTACCTGCACTTAAGTCATCTTTGAAAAAGAAAGTAGTAACGTACTTGAAAATGAAATGGATGCTATGCTGACAGAAGGAATGGGCAGTGGACAGTTTTTCAAACTATATAAAATTTTCACTTACAAGAAAAAAATATTCTGCAAATACTTTTGACCACTACAACTCACCAGCATTTTACATGTTATCTAAGATTCTGTTTTATATGGCAGTGTATGCTTGTTGTCTAAAGGGATATTGTCTTGAAAAGATTAATAAATAAATGGTCTGTTCTAAGAGGATAGAAACCAGTTTATTCAGTCTAATTATGGATTTTGAGGAAGAGTCTCACAAGTAATTTTGTAGCTGTTGAAAGCTGATTTTAAAGGGGTTAGAGGAACCTCCAAATGGTGAAACAATTAATACTAGCAACTCGGTTTCCCCAGAACAAAGTGTCTACAGTCTGGAAAACAATGACTTGGGAAAGAAATGAAGTGAGTGGAGGTTACCCCGGGACCATGAGAGAACTGACAGAGAAGAAGAAAATAGGACTAAGTGATGCAGAAAAAAGAGAACACACCACAGAGGTGAAACCATGCTCCTGACACCAGCTCATTGGCTACCAGTTGGTAAGCAAAGTGAAAGGAACATCTTTTTGCTCACAAAAGAACAGGAGAACTTCATCAGGATGAAAAGAATCATTTGTCTTGGAAGCTGGGTTGAAAATGAGGGAGACTGCTTCCCAAATAGCTTTCCACAGTCAAGAGTTGATGAGCGACCTCAGTACAAGCACTCACAGTCATCATGGTGGAGCAAGAGCTGGCGGGATGTCTTTGTTGGGAAAGATGGACTTTCAAAACTGAGTCCCAAAGCAGCCCCTGGGTTACTTCTCACCACCAACCTCCTGGGCTGGGAAGGGTTTCCACTGAAAGGCAAGAGTTGGTGAAAACAGTCCTGGTTTCTGAGACCAGACACCAGGTTCTGCCTGAGCAACACAGAGTGAGAAGCTCCCAGTGGCTCAGTGTTCTCACTGTAAGGGGATCTCCACACCCAGCACCACTCTGGGGGCAGCCTGCCGTCTTAGACTATCAGTGTGAACAGAGACACTGCCTGGCCTTTAGCTCCAGGCTGCCCAAAGGGCCACATGTCCAAAACAATAGACAACTTTCCTTTGTTATTATTTTTTTTATTTTACTTTTTAATTTGAAATTTTATTTAGTTTTATTCTTTGTTATTTTCCTTCTGTACATTTTCCCCACAGTTTTATTTCATTTTTTACCTTTTCTGTTATGCCTGTGTCTGTAGATGTACGCCTCTCTTCCATTTACCTTTTTCCCCCAACATGGTTTATGGAGTGGAGGGGAGTTCTCTCTTCTCCCTTTACAACTAATCCTTTATCCATATCTTTTCACCTGATTTCATTCTCCTGTGTCTTATTCATTCTCAAGTTTTGTTTTCTTCCCTCTCCCCCTTTTCGTTGTCTGTCTCCCTTTAACTTCTTTCTCTAATCTTTATCTCATAGAACCTTTTCGCCTCCCCATTTCTCATTATCAGTCATCTACCCAGTATACCATTATCTTCTTCTAACATATACCAGTATATGTATATCTAACATATATCTTCTCCTAACATATACCAGTATATGTATATCTAACATATACTTACCATCATTAATATCTTTTATCTCCCTCCATTTTCCTCCTACTTAACACTATAAAGCAGAACTCTTAAAAGTAAATAAATAAAAATAAAAATTATTTTTTTCTTTTTTCTCTTCTCTTCCTCACTCTGGAATTTCCAAGTCCCCAATTCCTTGAACTTGAGGCAACTGATTCTATAAAGTTGCTGCTGAATGCTGTTTTTCATCAATAGAGGAGACACAGTATTGGATTTAGTGCACATTAACTGTGGGACAAACTTGGGTTGTTATGATGCTTACACTGTAACCGTGGTTTTCTTCTCTAGGCTAAAGAGACACATGAAATAGTGTCCACAGTATGGTACTTCTCAATAATTTCTTAGTCCTTATATATACACTGTAGTGGACTAGCTTGCTTCTCCGGTGGCTGATTTGATTGCATAAGAATATTCCTGACTTTCTTGCAAGTAAACCTATCTACTGAATCCACCATCGCAGTGAGGAAGAGGACCAGCAAGAGTTCCTAATCCAAGAACTCTAAGAATCTCTTTAATCTGAGAGGAAACTTCAGGATTATGAAGAGACAAGATGAAGCTTTTGGGTATAAACACTAAGATTTTCTGGCAAAGAAGCGACTTAGAAATCACATGTGCATTGTCTCATTGGAATATTAATCTGTAGTCTCAAGAGACATCTTATAGTTTTAAATTTTTATTTATTTCTTGATTTATTTAGTGTTTTGGGGTTACATCATATTCTTTTATGGCTTCTTGTGTTTATTCGGTTGTTATTTTCACGTGGTTGTGATTTTGCTAGCTCTGATTTAATAGGTGTCTGAGTTCATTCCCTGTCTCAGCTATCTATCTAGATTCTTCACCTCAAACCTCTGAGACAGTATTATTAGCTTACTTCTTTATTCTTTTTCCAAACACATAAACTCCTCCTCTCAAGTTTTAAATTCATCCTACTTAGTTCCTTCACTGTCACTCCTATCATTTCTTGATCTTCCCCATCCTAACCTTGGCTCTTTTGTAATTACCCAGCTTATTGTCCCCTCTATCAGCAAATTCTGAGAAACAGAGCTTCCTCAGTTACAAAGTAAGCCTCCTTCTCCCATATCTCACCCTTGTCCCCACAAAATGTCTTCTGAAAACTCTCAATTTTAACTCTTTAGGATATGCTCTGTCAAAGAGAGTACAATATTAACTTCTATATAATATTTCTTCCTCCCTTTGCCTTTTCTATAGACCATCATGACAGTGCATTATTTGTGATTATTCTGCAAGGAGGCAGGTGCAATGGAGGTGCCAGAACAGGAAGTGGTTGGATGAGAAGTGTTGGACACTAAGTTAGAAGTTTGAAGTGGGGGAAATTGTGGTAGATAAGAAAAGTGTAGATAAGAAAAGATTCTGAGGCCAGTGTAGTACATTTAGTTGAATTAATGGGTTAATACTGTGATTACCATATATAATAAAAGTTATATTATATATATATATACATATATAAAAATGTATATAGACACACATAGGAGAATGGGAAAGCAAAGAAATAGATCTACAAACCCCTCCATCTCTCCTAAGGCAGAACAAGTAGTAAAAATGGGAGGAGAAAACATATATCAAGTACAGAAATCTATCAAAAGTTCAAGAAAATAAACAACTTCAAAGAAGAAATTTTACAACATTTTCATTCAATATGTTCAAGGAGAATTTTGGAAAATAGATTTAAAAAAACCAAACCAAACAAAACAAAAAAACACACACACAAAAAAAAGAGAGAGAGAAAAGAAACCTGGATGAGTTAACCAAAACAGTTTAAAATTTGAATAACAGTTTCAACATGGATATGAAATCTTCAAAGAGAAGTCTCTCCAAAGATCCTAAAGTTAAGGATACATGTATACTAATGTTTATAGCAGCACAAATTGTAATTGCTAAATCTGGAAACAACGTGTGTATCTATCAACAGATGATTACATAGAGAAAATGTGTTATCTATATATAATGGAATATTACTCTGCTATAAAGAATGATAGATTTGAGAGATTTGAAAGAAAATGGATTCACATGCAAAATATCAGTTGAGTGAAATAAACCAGACACAGAAACTTAAATACTAAGTGTAAATGAAAGAGAACAAATATAATGGCTAGATCGGGACAAAGAGATGGATCTCTTGGAATAAGGAAGTGGTCTAAGGGAAAAAGTGTGAGGGATGAAGAGGAGGGGAGATAAATAGAATAAAGTTATGCCATGTAGAGGAAACTAATAACCTCAAAAACTATTGTAAATGTTATATGCCATAACTAAATCTCAGATTAATAATACCAACAAGAGTAAAAAACAGATAGATGAATTGGAGGAGGAGGCAGGGCGGCGAGTGATGAGAAAGGAGATTTTAAAAGAGAAACAAATTGTAGTATGTACATGTAACGACTCCCCAAGATTACTGTTAAGAGTGTGAACTGCACACATATATTAACAAAACAAATGTTAAAAAAATAAAGTTAGAATATATTCTAATGACTATTTCCAGGAAGGTATCAACAATACTTAATTTTTTTCAGAATTTGACTAATTAGTAATTAAATACTACATTTTCTGTATAGACAGTTGACTGTCTCCAGATTTGCAATTATCTTAAAGACATTTCCATTTTTAGAAATAAAGTTAGCTTTTGCTTTCATGTGACAAGATTTTCTTATAAATAAATCCATCAAAATAAAGAGATTTGCATTATTTATAGATCTGACAAATCTATTTTTAATATTGGGACATAATTTCGTTATCATGTTTGGAAATCTTAGACAAGACCATATTTTACATTTCCTGTAATTCTACCTAAAATGTTTGACAGAATAAAAACCTATTTGCTGGGCTCGGAATATAGCTCAGTGGCACAAGCGACTCTCTGGCAAGTGCAAGGTCATGAGTTCAATCCCCAGTACCTAAAAAACAAAACCAAACAAAACCAACCTATTTGCTATCAAATGAAAGATACAAACAATAACAGTTCTTATTCTCCACTGACAAATGGGAAGATAACAAGTGTTATGGTTTTTGTCTAGATGACTCCCCAAGCCTCATGCAGGCATGGAGGTGGCTGAATCTAGCGTTTGTGGTTGATTCATTGTCTAGCGCTGGGATTGGTGATTTGAGTGCTGTACCTGCCCAGGGGTAGAGCAGGCATACATACACGGGAGGGAAGAAGGTGTGTCTTTCCTCTTTTGCCCTTTTGCTCTTGTAGATTGCAGCCACCATGCGTGGCTGTCCCTAACCTGCCTCCCTGCCTTGGAGCCAGCTGAGTATGGTCTGAAACTCCCCAAAACTGTAAGATAAATAAGCTTTTCTTCCTTCATTTTGAGCATCAGGTATTTTGTCTCATCAATGACAGAGAAGCAACCAAGACAATAAGTAAGTTATAGGTCAGAATATGCATCAATGAAAAATTATTATTCCTAATCAGATCATCACTTAAATATACCATAGCCAAAAAATCCAAATATAAAAACAAGAATAATTTGCTCTGTAACTAATAAGAAACTTCCCTTACATGTTAACTTTTTAAAATCATTTTATTACAGTTAATTATTATTATTAATTAAATTTCTCTCAGAAATTTAAGTCCTTAAATAGAAATAGTGTTATAATAATTATGAAATTGTTTCGTTTATATCTTCCAAGTCACCAACCTCAAGAAAAGCTCTTCTCAGGGATTCCTTAGTAAATTTCTAAGTCAGGAATCACCAGTTAAGGATGTGGAGACTGATTGAAGCAGGAAGCAGTGAATGAATTCATTTTAAAATGGCATTAAAATATCTTAGCCGTCAGGAACATTCATTTTGCTTTCTAAATAGTTCAGAGATTATTGCCCATAAAACAAATCTTGAAACTTTTACTTAAATAGCCAAAAGATACATATTTAAAGTTACCGTATCTTCCTGATAGAATAATGAACATATTGAAGTATCAACTGAACTCCTACAAGAAGAGAGAAAAACGTATGTTCAGATGAGAGAAAAGATTGGGAAGATGAAGCAAATTGCTTCACTCTTTTCAGAGTAATGCACTTTCTATTTGACAGTGAATTCCATGTTTACACTCTGCTTTCCTCCCAAATGCCCTCTAGTGAAACCTGCCTGTTGAAATATTATAAACATCTACTGTAGTTTATACTCCCATTTGAGAGAAATTTCTCTGAAAAGCATTCCTGCAATCTCTCCTAAGATCTTTTCCCATCCACCTATGCTAATGTAATTCTTCATTCCTAAACTAGAAAAACAAGAACAAAGACTCTTGCATAAACCCAGTAGTGTGAGAATGAAAGCCACTGATGAGCAGAAACTGGCTTGAGGGGAAAATGTAGTATAGCTATAATGGCTAAAACGTCCAGCCCTTATCCTAAGCAGTATTCCCTCATAAAACTAAACCTTGGTAATATGGGAAGGACTGTGAGAGACCTATGGGAAAGAGCGGGGACTCATCTTTTGTAGTCATCCTCGTGTTTCTAATCAAAGATCATTTTAAAACATACAAAATCTAGCCACGCCTCAGGCATGTATAAACATGGCAGGGACTCAGAGGAAGAGAGCAGAGCTGTCTTTTCAGTATGCAACTGATAACAGATGAATGATAAGTGAGTTTAGCGGAGAACACAGAACAGAACAATTCTCCTAAAGGGGATTTGCATGAGCAATGCTTTTTTAAAATTTTATTTAAAGAGAAAATAAAGCAAAACAGAAAAATGGGTAACAACAATAAATAATTCTAAAAAAATAAATAAACACCAAGATATCACTAGTTGATAAATTACATACTGTCATCTTAGAAATAGTTGTTCAAGTTACAAAAATAAGCGTACAAAGTGGACATTCTGCTCAGCAATTCAACAAAAACTCAGTAATATGGCCATCTATCTTACATACTTAAATATACATGCAGTTATAATCTTTAGAGCACTTTCTTTTCCTCTCTTTTTACAATAGCAATTGCACATTTTGCGTTTTATTACTCCTACAGTTACTACTTTTTACACTAGAGACACAATGTGATATTTATAAATATGATTCTTGTTTATTTCACTTGTGAAGGTAGTCTCAAGTTGCCTCCATTTACCTATGAAGGCCTCAAGACCATCCTTTTTATAGCTGAGTAATATTCCATTGTGTAAAAATACCATATCTTTTTCATCCACTCTGCAGTTGATGGGCATTTTGGTTTTTTCCAAGATCTAGCTATTACAAATTGTACTGCTATGAACATAGGTTCACATATATCACTGTGATATGACCTTTGCAGGTTTTCTGGGAAAATATCCAGGAGGGGAATAGCTAGATTGAATGGAACTTCCAATCCTAGTCTTCTGAGAAATCTCCATAGTGATTTCCATAGTGGCTGCACCAGTCTACACTCCCACAAACAGTGGAGCAGTGTTCCTTTTTCCCCACAGCCTCGCCAATATTTGTTATTGGTTGTTTTCTTGATGGCAGCTGTTCTTTCCAGAGTGAGATGAAATCTCAAGGCTGTTTTCATTTGCATTTCTTGAATGACCAGTGATGGTGAACATTTCTTCATTTATTTATTTGCCATTTGTATGTCTTCATCTGAGAAATATGTGTTCATCTCAGATGTCCATTTTTAGAGAGGGTCTCAAAATTTGGAAGGCCTGATGTTTTTCAATTCTTTATATGTTCTGGATATAAGTCCTTTGTCTGAGGGATTGCTGGCTATAATTTTTTACTATTCTGTGGGTTTTCTTTTCACTCTGTTGGTGATTTCTTTCGAAGTGCAGAAACATTTCAATAATGTGAGACCCCAGTTATTGATGCTTTGAAGTGTTCCCTGTCCTGGTTTCATTGTGTTCATGAATTCTCTGCCTAGTCCTATGTCTCCAAGATTTCTACCTACCTTGCCTTACAATAGATTTAGTGTTTCTGTTTTAATATTAGATCTTTGATCCATTTAGACTTTAGTTTTGTGCATGGGTCTAGTTTCAGTCTTCAGCATGTGGAAAGCTGATTTTTCCAACACCATTTATTAAAGAGGCTATCTTTCTCCCAGTGCATACTTTTAGCACCTTTGTCAAATATCAGGTGGCTGAGTGTCTTTGTAGTTGTGTTTGCATCTTCTAATCTGTTCCATTGATCCCAAGTCTATTTCTTTGCCAGTACCATACTGAATATATCACTGTGGCTTTGTAGTATAATTTCAAGTCAGGAATTGAGATGCCTCCTACCTTGCCTTTGTTGTCCAGAATTGCCATTCCTTTTCTAGATCTCTTTTGTTTTCAAATGAATTTTAAGAGTGTTTTCTCTAAATCTGTGAATATGTCAATGGTATTTTGATTGGGATTGCATTAGATCTCTATAGCAGTTTTGGCAGTATGGCCATTTTCACAATGTTGGTTCTTCCTAGCCAAAAGAAAGGAATATCCTTCCATTTTCTAATATCCTCTTCAATCTCCTTTTTTAGCATAGCATAATTTTTCAGCATATAGATCTTTTATATTCTTGGTTAGGTTGATTCCTAAGTATTTCATTTTTTTAGATGCTATTGTGAAAGGTGATATTTTCATAATTTCTCTCTTGGTGAATTTTTTGTTTGTGTACAGAAATGCTATTGATTTTTGAGCATTGACTTTGTATCCAGCTACACTGCTAAACCTGTTTATTACCTCTCATAGTCTTTTAATGGAGTTTTTTGGGATCTTCTATGTAGAGTATAATGTCATCTGCAAATAGTGATTATTTAACTTCTTTCTTTCCTATCTTTATTCCTTTTATATCTCTCTCTTCTCTGATTTTTCTGGCTAGTGTTTTCAGAACTATATTGAATAGGAGTGGTGATAGTGGACATCCTTTTCTTGTTCCTAATTTTAGTGTGAAAGCTTTCAGTTTTTGTCCATTTAGTATAATGTTGGCTGTTGGTTTGTCATAGATGGCCTTTATGCGATTGAGGTACACATTGTGTATTCTGAGTTTCTGAAATGTTTTTATCATGAACATGTAGTGGACTTAATAAAAAGCTTTTTCTGCATCTGTTGAGATGATCATGTGGTTTTTGTTTTTTGGCTTTGTTAATGTGGTGTATTACATTTGTTGATTTGCATATGTTAAACCATCCCTGCGTTCCTGGGATGAATCCCACTTGGTCATGATGTATAATCTTGATGATTTGCTGCATTCTACTTGCCAGTATTTTATTGAGAATCTTTGCATCAATGTTCATTAGTGAGATTGGCCTCTAGTTCTCCTTTTTGGTTTTTTCTGGTTTTGGTATGAGAGTAACACTTAGGTAGAGTTGCTTCCTTTTCAGTTTCACTGAAGAGTTCAAAGAGTATTGGCATCAAATCTTTAAATTTCTTGTAGAATTCAGCCATGAATCCACCAGGGCCTGGGCTTTTCTTTGTTGGTAAGTTTTTAATTACATTTTCAATTTCAATAGCTGATATTGGACTATTCAAAATTTCTATATCTTCTTGGTTGAGCTTTGGTAGTTCATATGTTTCTAGAAATCTGTCCATTTCCTCTGTGTTTTCTACTCTGTGTGAGTAGAGATTTTCAAAGTAGGTATTCATGATCTTTTGAATTTCCATGGAATCTGTAGTAATTTCCCCCTTTTCTGTCCTTATTGTATGAATTAGGGTTTTTTCTTTCTTTTTCTTGATAAGTTTAGCTAGAGGCTTGTCAATTTTATTTATTCTCTCAAAAAACCAGCTTTTTGATTTATTAATTCTTTGTATTTTTTTTTTGCATGAGCAATGTTAAGTGATAACTTTTAAACCTTTGATCTTAGAAGTGGTGTTTGATACAACATAACTGGAATAATTGCTACATTTAGCTCCTAATGTCATTTTTAATAGAAAAGTACTAAAACTAGCCATTGTGTCTTTTATCTAGGTTTATCAAATGACCCTGATTTAACCAACTCTGCTTTGAAAACATTATTTGATCAGCTGAAATTATCACTAAATTATATAAATATGAATAAACTCTCCAGATTTTTCAGAAATCCATGGTCATTGTCTTCCTGGTGTGAGAAAACAAAAGTGTAAGTAAGTACCAATATCTACAAGGTATACTGGATATTATCAATTGGAAGACCATACTCAAATGGGAAGGGGAATTAAGGGTGGGAGAAGATGAAAGGAAGGAAGAGAAAATTTTAAATGAAAAGAAGCATAAATGGAAACAAAGCTTTTGTAAATAGGCAGAAGATAAGGTAGGAGAATGGGGAAAGAAAGAAAGTAAATTATCTCATGTAGAGGTACAAACTCTCTATGAATTTCTAAAATATATCAGTAAAATTAATTAATAAAAAAAATCCATGGTGGCAACATTATGTATCTTTGAAATGTCTCCAAACACAGAGTTTGCTACAAGAGTGACATATGCTTTGTGTGATAATATGTGTACTTCTTCATCTCTCAAAGGTATTATAGTGTGACACTATAGTACCTATACACTATAATCTGTAATCAGATTCTATGAGAAAGCTGTTGACTTCAACTGTTAGACTTCAAAATATGTTTAGACCTAATTTTGACAGACACTTTGAGAGGTTAGGCCATAATGTGGCTGCACCATCGGCCACCTCTCAAAGACTGAGAGTCCAGTTTATCATAGGGCTAAATACTGCTAACTTCTGGGCTTTTCCTTAAGCTTTACCCAAGAACACATACATCACCCCCTAGTGTCCAGGTGTCTAACATGTCACATATCTATGCTCTATTGGTTATACAATTTCTCCTGAGAATCATGCATATATAATTATGCATTGCAAAATTTAATTAGATTAAATTCTTTCCACAGAATCTGGCTTCTATCCTCATTGAACAAAATAGGTATCAGTAATTCTGTAACTCATTTTCTGTGTGACTATTACCCCTAAACATTATGAACCAAAAGAAAAGAAAAATATCCTTATCGATATACCAAGTGATTTATGACATTATATTTGAAAATATTTTATTTTAATCATGCAAAAATATTAAGATATAATGAATAATATGTATAATTGTAAGAAGACAGAGTATAGAAATTGCAGACAATCATTTTAAGTTCATAAAAAGCTACTAATACCTCTAAATATATCTATGCATATATAGATGAAATTGCTCCTAAAATTTCCAGAGTTGTAGTCATAAACATATTACAAATCATTATATGTAAAGAAAAGCTCAATGGACCTGGAAAAAATGGAGAAAGAATTTCTTTTTTTGTTTGTTTGTTTTGGTACTGGGAATTGAACTCAAGACCTAATGCTTGCCAGGCAGGAACTGTGTCACTGAGCTACATCCTAGGCCCAGAAAGAATTTTCTTACTTAACAAATTTTGGTTTTTATCTTTTGAATGTTTTATTAACATAAATATATAGTCTTTTCTTTATTGAGAACACATGTATAAAAAGAACAGTAAAGTAGCTAGTATTCTTAGAAATTTAAAATCAAATATAATTGTTTAAAGGAATGTAATATATGTGTACATATATGAATAGGTTATAAATAAGGCAGAATATTGAGATAGAATAAATTTAATTTTCTTGTTTTTAAAGCAGGTTCAATTTATTTCACTGAAAAGCATGTTTCAGGATGCATCCATTTACCTAGAAATGTCTCAGGTTTGTCCTTCTTTATGGCTGAGGAGTACTCCATCGTATATTTTATAAAACTACATCTATTTTTTACCCATTCTTTCTTTGATGAGCATTTGAGTTGTTTCCAAGATTCAGCTATTACAAAGTGTGCTGCTATAAACATGGTTGTACCTATATCACTCTGGTATGATGTTTTTAACTCTTCTGGGAAGAGTTACCCAAAAGAGGAATAGCTGGCTCTAATAGGCTCTCTAATTTGAATTTTTTGGGGAATATCCAAATGGATTTCTACAGTGGTTGTACCGGCCTACACTCCCACCAACAGTGGAGAAGATTTCCTTTGTCATCACCTCCTTGGCAGTATTTGTTACTGGCTGATTTCTTGATAATAGCCATTCTTTCTGAGTGAGATGGAATCTCAGCATTGCTTTGCTTTGCATAACTGGATACATATGTGCAAATATTACATTGTCTCCCTGGTATGAGAAACTGCAAGAATAAATAAGGATCAAAATGGACAATAGATGTTATGAAATAGGAAAAAAATTGTTCAAAAAGAAAGAGAAACCAGGGAGGGAGAATGAGGAAAGGAAGGAAGACAAAAGGAAAAAAGAAGTGTAAAATGAAACAAAACTTTGCAAATAAGGAGGAGAAGATTAGTAGAAGGGAGAGGAGAGGACTGGAAAACAAAATGGATTCAAGATATATCATAAGCAGGCATAAATTCTCTACAATGACTATTAATATGCATATCTAAATCATGCCAATAACATTTTTTAAAAGCAGATTCAGTAAATAAGATGAATTTCTATAAACACCTTTATGGAATGATTCCCATAAATAGAGTTCTATAAAGAACTCTAAACATAAATATAATAAAAGCAATTAAAACTGGAGGGCTCAGATTTCACAATTTTCTCTACTTGTTCATTCTCTCTCCTCGCTCCTCAATCTTTTCCCTATAGTATTGTAAAGAATTGCTGGCCTCTTGTGAAACAGCTGTTTGTTTTCAAATGTCTTTTTCCAGCTTATAAATGCCTTACTTTTCAAAAAACTTTTTTCTTTAATCAAGTTTTTCACAGTATCACAGTATTTACAAAGCATTTCATTTGCACATTTTAAAAAGCCATTTAACCATGGAAAAATGAGAAGTAACCGTTTATAAATCAGAAAGAACAAGAGCTCTCTTTGAAAAACGAAGCATATGGTAAACACGCCAGGTTCACCCTCATTATAGCACAGGTACTATTAGTCTGCACAACTTTCTACACAGGGATGACAAGAGGGTGTTGATCATGTATCCCAAATTCTAATTGGCAAAGTGTCCCCACAATAGTAACAGGAAAAATCCACTGGCAACAATTTTTGACCAATTCCAAGAATCTTATTTAGAAATTTCCTTCCTTCCCTTTCATTAACACACAGTTCCATTTAGAATGTCATGTAACCAGCTGTCAGAATGATAGCTTAATGTTAAATCTCATTATATAGGTAATGAACTCAAAGCTAAACAGTCCAAGCTGCACAGAACTATGCAAAGAAACAAAAAAAGTATAATTGCAAAGAAGAAAGAATTATGAAGAAAAAAGAATTACTGAGTTTTCCAAATCTGATCCCATTTTCCAGATGTAGCTCTCAATAATATATGTCATTTTCTACAGCTATATGGATACATATACATTAAGCAAGTAGTAGTAGCAATGTATGAGCACTTCTTGGACTTCCATGATGTACCATAAAATGGTCATATATAAAGAAAGATTTTTCTGTCCCCATGAAAACCATGTCATTTCTCACCTTTACCTGTAAAGATAAGAAAATATATTGACTGATTTTATAAATTTAACCCACCTCTGCATCCCTAGAATTAACACTATTTAATCATGATGTATTTTTGTGATGTATTTTTGAGAATATTCGCATGTTTGTTCAATAATGATTTGAGTTGGTTATTTCTCCTTGTGGAGTCTTTTACTGGTTTTGATATCAGTAATATTTGGGACAAATTTCTTTTTTAATGGGAGAATTTATATGAAACTTTTTGTGTAAATAGTTATTGAATTTTCCAGAGACATAAAATAGTTTTGATATTGTTGGAAAAAGATTTTGAACTATAAATTTGGCATCTTTAGATACATGTAATTATACAAGTTTCTAAACACATATGGGTCTTTTCTCTGCATTGTCATATTTATCAAAATAGTTATTTTGTAGTATTCCCTATTAAATTTTATAAAATTCTCTATTAAATAGAATTACATGTCTATGAATTTATAGTTATATTTCTCCTTTTATGATTGATTGGGTTAGTTTGTACCCTTTTTCTTTGTTATGAGAACTAGAGATTTATTAATTTTCTATGGCTTTTTTCTTTATCTGGTTTCCCAGTGTTTGTATAGGATGTGTGTAAGGTCCATTTGGGATAGGGTAATTATTTTTGATATTATTAGATAAGTGGTCTGCCATTTTTCATTATTTGTTGTAATTTTTCATCCATTTTCTCTTCAAATATATCTTCTGTAGCACTCTTTGGTCTATGGCTTCTTTACATTGTGTGATCTTAGTTGATATTGTTTCACATATCTTAAAAATTATTTTTTCTTATTTAACACATTTTCTCTTTTTCAGTTTATGGTCATAATTTGTTGGATTTATCAACTTTAGAGTGTAACTACAATGCTAGTTGACAACACAATCGATCTATATTGTATTTATCTTTTCTATTTGCCCCCACCTAGTTAGAATTAATCACTGTAATCATTCTGATAATTGTCCTCATTGACTTTCTTCCTTCCTTCCTTCCTTCCTCCCTTCCTTCCTTCCTTCCTTCTTTCCTCTCTCTCTCTCCCTCTTTCTTTCTTTCCTTCTTTCTTCCTGTCTTTCTTTCTTTATTGGTCCTGGGAATGAGGACCTCGCACTTGCCAGGCAGGCGCTGTGCCACTGAGCTATACGCTCAGCCCTCTTCATTGCCTTAACTAAAATCCTTAATTTTGTACTTTTTGATGCATGATTTCTAGAAATATTTCACTTCTTGGTATAAATGTTATGATTGTCTCCATGTTTTAAAAACTATTGTGGAGATCATAGTGGACTCCACAAAACTAATGTGAAAAATATCATTTACTCTCTTTTTCCTTTTCTGATCCCTCCTCCAAAATTTCTTAATTACAAATTTTCAAATCTTTTAATACTTATGCTCAATTGTCTATAGTAATTGTCCATATATTTCTATAAATAAATCCTAAATACAAATCCTAATAAATCAAATTATGATAATAATTAATTAAGATTATATACCATGGTACCAGGAAATAGTTCTGTGCCTCATATGTACACACCTAATCATGTACACAAACATAAAGATGTCCCCAGAGACCAATTTCCTTGTTTTGGAGGCCAAGAAAAAATTTCAGTTTAAATTCACATGGTTATCTATATACAATAAGTGCATGTAAAATCCCCTAGGAAATGTATCAATATTTATTCATTATGAAATTCTGAAGGTTTAATTCAAATTATTTTAAGAGAGATACTTTATAGCTTTAAATTTTTAACATAAATATTATGTTTATTATATTGAATTCAAAGTCTATCCTGAATTGAAATACTGTGTCTCAATTGGTAGTGAAAACTGAGTGGCTTTGGAGAAATAAAAATTATTCTCAGTTCTATAATTAGTAGCTAGGTATGTTAGTGGCATTAATGTTTAATCAGATTAATCATGCAGCCAGACATGATGGCAGGACACTTGTAATCCTGGCTACTTTGGAGGCATAGGAAAGACAATGGTAAGCTCAAGGTCAGCTTGAGAAACTTTGCAAGACCTTGTCTCAAAACCAGAGAGAGAGAGAGAGAGAGAGAGAGACAGACAGACAGACAGACAGACAGACAGACAGAGACAGAGAGAGAGACAGAGAGAGACAGAGAGAGACAGAGAAACAGAGAGAGAGAGAGAGAGAGAGAGAGAGAGAGAGAGAGAGAGATAGAGAGAGATTATCAATTAGTTATGTAGTAAATTGGTTCTATGACAAATCAAATGGCTGTTGGTGAAGAGCTTTACTGAAAACTGAGCTACGGTCATTAGGGCCATGTTTGGAGCATTTTGCTTACCACCCCTAGTGGTGTCATTCACAGAGGGTATTCTTACCTTGTGAACAACGTACTAAAGTTAGCATGTAGGGAAATATATATTAAGTTCCACAATTCACAATGGTTTTGAGACCACCACACCACAAATGAAGTTTATACTGATGATGTGAAGAATGTTTTCTAAAATTTTAGCAATGAATACACATGGCTTTTGAGTTGATGTCAAATAAAGGATTTCTTAACATATAACTAATTTGTTATGTTGAATTAGATTTCAAACACTTTTCTCCATAAAGCATTTTAGCCCTGTACTATTTTTTCTTTATACTTTAAATTGCCTAATTTCTTTGTTTTTTATTTTGTGCAAAAAAACTGCCCATCCTAAGAAATGTTCACTTTAACATGAACATGAAGAAATATACTAACTCTGCAGGTTATGAGCATACATTGTATTTGGTACACATGAATAAATGAATCAAATTAACTCAAAAAATAGTGTCCGTACCATTCTCCCTTTTTAATCCTATGTTTTCCTTTGTTAATCATTGCGAAGATTTCCAAAATGAATCCATTTTTCCACAACAGGATTTTATATGAACTTTCCTGGTACTGATGTTTGTTTTCTTTTCTCCTGATCGAACCCCAAGTTGCATTTTCGTGCCTTCTTTGTGGTTCTGGTCACTGAGCTACACTATCTTTCTTCAAGTACTGTCTGATTCATAATGCACAACACTGTGTAGCTTTTGAGGGGGAGGGGATGGGCACGTTTTCATTTCAACTCTTCAAATGCAGCTATTTTCTGTAACCTGATTTCTAAATTGTAACTTTTATCCTGCAGCAGAAACTCGGTTTCCACCTGTGGCTGATTTCTGTCTGCTCTCCTCTGGCTTCCCCTCCCTGCGTGTGTTGATGTCTCTCTTCCCATCCCCTCTTCCTTTTCTCTTATTTAGACTTCACACAAAGCTGTGTGCTCAAAAATAACCCTTTTCTATCTCACTTGCTCTGCGAGAGCTGTCTTCCTCCCGCTGTTCTCTTGCTGTATCTATTGTTTGTCTTCAGCTACTTTACATTGTGCTTTTCATCTTTTTCCTCACAACGTGAAACCCATCTTCTTCCCTTTCCACTTCTATGCTTAAACCTTGCATTTCCTTTGTCTTTTAGAGTCCCAAAAGACTTCCCTGCAGACAATATGAATTGAAGAATGCATTTTTTGTTTGTTTGTTTGTTTGTTTTTTTTCTTGAACCAATGACACTGTGTACATTTTACCTGCTCAGGTTTATTAAGAAATATTTCAGGGAAGTAATAGCTATATTTTTTTAATCACAGTGGTAATACTCATTTTCAGTTTTAGTGAAGAAACTGAGAAATATTTTAAATTAATATTAAGGATGTTGGTTTTCGACTCCTTTTCTATCATTCACAGATTTTTATTCTAAAGGAAGTTAATCGTCCTCTTCTTGCTTGCTTTTTTCTTCTTTTTTTGGATACTGGGAGTCAAACTCATGACCTTGTGCTTGTTGAAGCAGACACTATTCCGCTGAGCTATATCGCCAATCCTGTAAACTTTCATTGGTAATAATATTAGCATATACAGTAATGCGTATATGTGAGTGCATGAGTAAACTGAATATTTACAAATCACTTTACTTAATTCCACCATATTAACACAATAAATTAAATTTTTTACTTAGTGACTACTACTTTGATTATATAATCACTTTTGGAATCATATATTCTTTCTTTTTTATTAAGATTTTTGTTTATGAATCTGGTTATTCAGCAACACTTCATAAATTTGCCAGTATAATGTCATGATAATGTGCAACAGAAAAAGATGAAAACCTTTGAAATCCAATTTGTGTTTGCAAGTAATGGCACTGAAGTTAATTATGTTCAGCGTCCCTAAAAAAAGTCCCAAATCCGAGAGGAGGAGCTGGGCGGATCCGGAGTCCCTGCAGAAGCCCGTTCCTTTGTCTGAAGGACTGAATACTTCTGCAAGCAGAGAGGCATCGCAGCTTCCTGAGGCACCTCAGCCTGTGGTGAGTGCCCAGCACAGTCTGCCCAAATCTCAGACTGTTCCGGACCCCCCAGGCTTCTGGGTGCAGAGAAGTGGAACAGTGGGTTAGAGGCCACTACAGCTGCCTCCCCATATCCCCCCCCCCCCCCCCCCCCCCCGCTACACTTGGAAGTCTGCTGAGCTCCTGACGGATGGGCGGGCCTACACTAACCCCCGAGCCCAGCCGCACCTAGCCATCTCCTGCAGAGGAGGAGCTGGGCGGATCCGGAGTCCCTGCAGAAGCCCGTTCCTTTGTCTGAAGGACTGAATACTTCTGCAAGCAGGGAGGCATTGCAGCTTCCTGAGGCACCTCAGCCTGTGGTGAGTGCCCAGCACAGTCTGCCCAAATCTCAGACTGTTCCGGACCCCCCAGGCTTCTGGGTGCAGTGAAGTGGAGCAGTGGGTTAGAGGCCACTACAGCTGCCCCCCCCCCCCCCCCCGCTACACTTGGAAGTCTGCTGAGCTCCTGACGGATGGGCGGGCCTACACTAACCCCCGAGCCCAGCCGCGCCTAGCCATCTGCCTGCAGAGGAAGAGCTGGGCGGATCTGGAGTGCCTGCAGAAGTCCCTTCCTTTGCCTAGAGGACTGTGGATATCTCTGCAAGCAGGGAGGGATCACAGGCTCCTGAGGCACTGTGGCCTGTGGAGAGCACCCTAACCCGGCTGCAATTGAAGAGCTGTGGATCTTCCAAGGGGCAGGTGGGCGCACAGTGTCCCTGAGGCCCAGCTTGTCTGGAACTGCGGAGTTCTGAGCAGGCAGAGGAGGGACACTGGTTCTGCAGGCCCAATGGCTTGGGGTAGTGCGGTGTCAGAGGCTCAGTAGCTCCAAGCATAGAAGGGGATTTTCAACAGATCCTGAGGAAGCTTTCAAATAACACTTGAAACACAGAAATATACAAAATGACAAAACGAAAGACCAAATTACAACCTCAAACCTCCAGCCCATCTCAGGAAACCCTAGGAGCAATGTATATAGAAGAAAATATATCCCATCCACCTCATATATCGGACATAATAGCTACTGAAGTTGACAAACAACTCCAGGAAGCTTTAAAGAAATTCAAACTCGAAATAATCTCCCAGATAAAAGAAGAAATGATAAAAGAAATGAAAGAGATTCTAAATATATCTAAAGAAAACACAGATAAAAAATTGGAGGAACTAAACAAAAAGATAGAATCCCTAGACGAGCAATATAAGAAACAAACAGAATACATAATGCAGATGCACAGAGATATACAGGAAATAAAAAACTCCACTGAAAGTTGTAAAAACCGCCTTAATGAAAGTGAAGATAGAATTTCAGACCTTGAAGACATGATTGCAGCTAGTGAACAGGAAAGGAAAGATCTTTTGAAAATAACAAGGAATCAGGAAACAACAATTCAACAACTGCAAGACGATGCAAAGAAGAATAACATAAGAATGATAGGGATTAATGAAAGAGAGGGAGACAACATAAAGGATATCAAGCGGATATTTAGAGAAGTAATAGCTGAAAATTTCCCAAGCATGAGATCAGAAACTGACATCAAGATCAGTGAAGCATATAGAACTCCAAACACTCATAACCAAAATAAAACTACACCCAGACATATAATAATCACCATCCCAGAAATCCAACACAAGAATAGATTACTAAAAGCTGTCAGAGAGAAAAGACAGATCACTTATAAAGGAAAACCTATCAGAATCACAGCAGACTTCTCAGCACAAACGATAAAGTCAAGAAGAGCATGGAGTGAAATATTCCAGATCCTAAAGCAAAATGATTTCCAACCAAGACTGATATATCCTGCAAAACTATCATTCAAAATAGATGGTGCAATACGATACTTCCATGACAAAGAACAGCTGAAGAACTTCATGAACACCAAACCGACCCTGCAAAAAATATTGAAAGACAGTTTAGATACACAAAGGAAAAAACCACTAAGCAAAGCAAATAATTAAACAGAACAGAAAGATAAAGATGCAACAGCAGAGAGATAACATTCCTACAATTAACCAGCATTTAACAGTAATAACCATTAATGTAAATGGTCTCAATGCACCAATCAAAAGAAACAGACTAGCAGAATGGATCAAGAAACAAAATCCAACCATATGCTGTTTACAGGAAACCCATCTAACCCAGAAGGATACTCACAGACTGAAAGTCAAAGGATGGAAAACAATTCTTCATGCAGCAGGAATCCAGAAAAAGGCAGGAGTAGCCATTCTGTTTGCAGACAACGTGAACTTTAAACCAACAATGACCATAAAGGACAAAGAAGGTCACTACATACTTGTAAGGGGAAAACTCCAAGAGGAAGAGATAACTATCTTAAATATATACGCACCAAACTCCAGAGCACCAAGTTATATAAAACAATTATTAACAGAAATGAAAACTCAAATTATCAGTAACACAATTGTAACAGGAGACCTTAATACGCCATTGACACCAAGGGACAGATCAACCAGACAGAAAATGAGCAAAGAAATAACAGAACTGAATCATACCTGTGAACAAATGGGTTTGATAGACATATACAGGATGTTCCACCCAACAACATCAGAATACACATTCTTCTCAGCAGTACATGGATCATTTTCTAAAATAGACCATATATTAGCTCACAGAACATATTTAAACAAGTGCAAAAGAGCTGAAATCATCCCTTGCATGTTATCGGATCATAGCGCTCTGAAATTAGAAATTAATGATAAAAGATACTGCAAAAATCCCACAAACACATGGAAACTGAATAACACACTCTTGAGTAATCAGTGGGTCACAGAGGAAATTAAAGAAGAAATCAAACAATACCTAAAAGAAAATGAAAATACAGATACAACTTACCAGAACCTGTGGGATGCAATGAAAGCCGTCCTGAGAGGAAAATTTATTGCACTGAGTTCCCACATCAGGAAAACAGAACGAATACAAATAAATAACTTGATGCTACACCTCAAACAGCTAGAAAAAGAAGAGCAAGTCAAGCCCAAAGCCAAAAGAAGAGAGGAAATTATAAAAATCAGAGCAGAAATCAATGCAATAGAGACTAAGAAAACAATCCAAAGAATCAACAAATCAAAGAGTTGGTTCTTTGAAAGAATAAATAAAATCGATAAGCCCCTAGCCAACCTTATTAAAAAAAGGGAAGAAAAAGCTCAAATTCATGCAATAAGAAATGAAAAAGGAGAAATCACTACAGACCCAATAGAAATACAGAAGATCATCAACACCTACTTCGAAAACCTCTACTCTCAAAAGTTTGATAACACAGAAGAAATAGACAGATTCTTAGAAGCATATGAAGTGCCAAAGCTAGATCAAGAGGATGTAAAACTGTTGAATAACCCAATCTCTGTTACTGAAATTGAAAATGTAATTAAGTCCTTACCCACCAAGAAGAGCCCAGGCCCAGATGGATTCACTGCAGAATTCTACAAGAAATACAAAGAAGACCTAATGCCGACACTCCTCAAACTGTTCAATGAAATTGAAAGGGAAGCAATCCTTCCTAAGTCGTTCCTGGAAGCAAATATTACTCTAGTACCAAAACCTGAGAAAGACCCAACTAAAAAAGAGAACTATAGACCGATCTCCCTAATGAACACAGATGCAAAAATCCTCAATAAAATATTGGCAAATAGGATCCAGCAAATCATCAAGAAGATTATACACCATGACCAAGTGGGATTCATCCCAGGAATGCAAGGATGGTTCAACATACGCAAATCAATAAATGTAATCCACCATATCAATAAAGCCAAAAATAAGAATCACATGATCATTTCTATAGATGCAGAAAAAGCCTTCGATAAGGTCCAACATTTATTCATGATAAAAACTCTACAGAAAATTGGAATAGATGGTCTTTACCTCAATATAATAAAGGCCATTTATGACAAACCAACAGCCAGCATCATTCTAAATGGCCCAAAATTGAAAGCCTTTACTTTAAAATCAGGCACAAGACAAGGATGTCCTTTATCACCACTCCTATTAAATATTGTACTGGAAGTACTAGCCAGAGCAATTAGGCAAGAAAGAGAAATAAAAGGGGTAAAGATAGGAAAAGAAGAAGTTAAGTTATCATTGTTTGCAGATGACATGATACTCTACATAGAAGACCCCCTAAACTCCATTGAAATACTCTTAGATACAATAAATAAATTCAGTAATGTGGCTGGATACAAAATCAATACTCAGAAATCAATAGCATTCCTATACACGAACAACAAAATTACAGAGAGGGAAATAAGAGAAACTGGACTATTCATATTAGCAAGCAAAAAAATGAAATATTTAGGAATTACTCTTACGAAAGAAGTGAAAGACTTATACAGTGAAAACTATAATACACTGAAAAAGGAAATTGAAGATGATCTCAGAAAATGGAAAGACATCCCTTGCTCATGGATAGGAAGAACAAACATTGTGAAGATGGCCATTCTCCCAAAACTCTTATACAGATTCAATGCAATCCCAATAGAAATACCATCAACATACCTTATAGATCTAGAGAAATCACTCCTAAATTTCATCTGGAACCAGAAGAGACCTAGAATCGCAAAGGCAATTCTAAGCAGCAAAGGCAAAGCAGGAGGCATCACAATCCCTGACTTGAAATTATACTACAAAGCAATAGTAGTAAAATCAACATGGTATTGGAACCAAAACAGAGGCGAAGATCAATGGAATAGATTAGAAGATACAACCACAACTATAAACACACTCAACCACCTTATCTTTGATAAAGGAGCCAAGCAGGTTCACTGGAAGAATGACAGTCTCTTTAATAAATGGTGCTGGAAAAACTGGCTCTCCATTTGCCGAAAACTAAAGCTAGACCCATGTCTATCACCATGTACTAAATTAAAATCTAAATGGGTCAAAGATCTGAATATTAAAACAGAAACACTAAATCTATTGGAAGACAAAGTGGGTAGAAACCTTGGAGACATAGGAGTAGGTAGAGAATTCATGAACAGGACTCAAACCGCACGGGAAACACTTCCCAGAATCAATAACTGGGACCACATCTTATTAAAAAGTTTCTGCATGTCAAAAGAAATCTCCAGCATAGTGAAAAGAAAACCCACAAACTGGGAAAAGATTTTAGTGAACTCTCTCTCAGACAAGGGACTCTTGTCTAAAACATATAAAGAATTAAAAAAACTCAGACCTCCAAAATTCAAAGATCCAATCCAAAAATGGGCATCTGAGATGAATACGCAATTCTCAGATGAAGAAATGCAAATGGCAAATAAATATATGAAAACATGCTCATCATCATTGGTCATCAGAGAAATGCAAATTAAAACCACACTGAGATTCCATCTCACTCCTGAAAGAATGGCCAGGATCAAGAAAACCAACAACAACAAATGCTGGAGAGGATGTGGGGAAAAAGGAACTCTCCTGCACTGTTGGTGGGAGTGTAGACTGGTACAGCCTTTGTGGAGGTCTGTCTGGAGGTTTCTCAAAAAGTTGGGATTGGAAATCCCATTTATTCCAGCTATTCCACTTCTAGGCATATTCCCAGAAGAACTGAAAGCATCATACCACAGTGATTTATGTGCACCTATGTTTATAGCAGCACAATTTGTAATCGCCAGATCTTGGAAACAACCCAAGTGTCCATCAACTGAGGAATGGATAAAAAAGTTGTGGTATTTCTATACAATGGAATATTATTCAGCTATAAAGAAGGATCACATTGAGATATTTATCAATAAATGGGCGCAGCTTGAGACCATACTCATAAGTGAAATAAATCAATCTCGCATGTATGAATACCGAATAGTTTCCCTAATGTAAGTAATGATTCAAATATATGAAAATATGTGGCAATCATGATTCCCCATTATGTGGCCTTGAAGCCTTATAAAATTTTCACTTATTAATTAGAAAGGCTTTATTCCGGGCTTCTTGATATGGAAATATTTGAAGCTATAGTATATGAAGTTTTATCCAAATATCTCAAGGAAAAAGATAGACACTATGGTAACTATTATTCTTTAAAAAAATTATTTAGTTATTTCTTATGTTTATTTTAATTAAGGGAAAAATTTAAAAAATTAGGATATATAATAGTAACTCTTTTCGATTTCCTATTAACTTGTTTTGAAGTCCTGTAATGCTCCCACGATCTTGTTTTGACTGATTAGACTCTGTTCCATTCTGTGGGATAGTATCAGGTCCGAGGGTATAGGCAACTACTTTGAAGGCAGTAAGATTCACTAAGATGCCCATTCTGGTTTGACTATTGTCTCCTTTGGAAGTCCTGTAATGTTTACAATGTCTAAGTTTTATTGGTCTTGTTCTCTACTGTTTTGTCCAACTTTATAATATCTAATGAGATAGACAAATCTTTTTAAGGAAATAAGAGACAACGTTGATAACTATTGTTAATAACCGTATACTCTGTTCTACATCATGTGCTAAGTCTATCCTTGGTTTTCACTGACAGCTTTGTTCTGCCATATTTGACTTTATTCTCCCCCCCAAAAGTAATAAGAACTAAGGAGTAATAAAATCTAAAATGTGTAAATTTTGTTGTAAAAAGAGAGGAAGGGGAAAAAAGAGCTCTAACGGATATAACAGCAAGTGTGTATAGGGATGTTGAATAGCTGACTATATTAATGTTTTTGGATCATTGAACACAGCTGTTTGTAGTCTCTTTGTTTGAATGTCTACTTTGTATTCTTTGATACTGTGATTTGAGCAACTATTTCCAAGATGATAATATGTAATCTATTAACAGGTGATTTCTTACTGTTATGCTTTTTTTTGTAGTTCTGTATTATATGTAACCTTACACTGCTTTGTTTTGTTTTGTGTTTTTCTCTTTTTCCTCTTAAATAAAAAAAAAAAAATCATTATAAAAAAAAAAAAAAAGTCCCAAATCCAAAATCCCAAAAAGTTGCTGAAACAACTTTAAAAAAAAAAATCAGTACGTGTTTGAAGCATATAATATTTGCATTCCTGGTGTGGAGTTGGTCACGCACATAACACATCTTCATTTCTTTTTTTAGCACCTTTTTTTCTTCCTTTGTCTCTTGATCACTTTTTCATTTGAGGAAAATCTATCTCATCACTGCCTATTGTCTTTTATTTTTCTCTTAACTTACATGCTGAGCTTTTCATATAAGAAAACCCATTTGATATTTAAGCTTATATATGCCTGATTTATTTCACTTAATACCATGCTCTTAAGGTACATCCATTTCTCTACAAGCTAGGCAAACTTATCTTTTGTATGGCAGGTAGAATTCCATCGTGTATAAATACCACATTTGTTTTTTTACCCCTTCGGGTGTTGATGGACATGTGGACTACTTGAAAAATTTAGCTATTGTGAATTACAGTGCCACAAAACTGGTATGCATGCATCACTGTAATGGGTTGTCATCAACTGTTTTGGAAATATAACTAAGCAGGAGAAGAAGCATAGTCAAACAGAAGTTTTGGATTTGGATTTTGAAGATTTCTCCACACTAATTTTCATAATGATTTACCTTCTTACCAACAATTTACACAACATGGTAGGATGTTGTCCTATGATCTAGGCCTAAAATTGAGCAACATTATTTTGTCACAATTTGTGACGACCCTCTCCCTTGACTCACTGCAAAGTTATGTGTAAAATAACTAAATTACCTTTTCTTTGCCAAAGCTTTCTGTCATCTACAGCAAGTCTTCAACAATGTTCTAATTAAACCATAACTGTTAATTTACCCCATTTGCCTTCTATTAGCTACACTCTCTCCTGTGTCTACTAACTTAATAGTTTTGACCTACTAAGTTGAATCTCATCAATACTGAACTAGTTTTCCAAGTTAAAATGTTTAATTTTATATTTGATGCTTTGCAACCTGACTCTTTCATTAGGTCTGTGGACAAATAAAATATTTGAACAGCAAATACGAATTTAACATTTATCAAGTATTCTTCACACAGTATACTTTTTCTTTCTGCAAAATTGTGCTGGTAATTTTTGAGTCTTTCAGCTCTTCTCTTTGGAGGGTTCTCTCTCTCTCTCTCTCTCTCTCTCTCTCTCTCTCTCTCTCTCTCATGCTTTCTTTTTCTCTTTGGAAATTTCACTTTCTGTGGCCATTACAAAATAAAATGGACAAATAAGATCATATTTCCTTTTTGTGCCTATTTTTCTTATTCTCCTCAATCTATTCATTTTCTATCCTTATCTTGATTTATTTATTCTTTCCAGGTACAGATAACCTGTAAGACTTTTACCAGTGATCCTTCAGCTAAGGAGAAATATTTTGGAGTCTGTGTATCTTTTCTACCCAGAGATCTTCCTATGCTGCTCCAAAAGCTTTCTTTCTGTCAAGTATTTTTTCATGGATCCTCTCTGCACCCTGATTTCACCCCTATCTCTGCATTGCCTCACATTACCCTTCTCAGACCCTTTTGTTTTTGTGTTTTCATTGGATACTACCTGTGACCAAAGGTGTCACTTAAGATCTGCAGTAAGTTTCTTACAGATAGCTTTGACTATAAAAAACACTGCCCCACTCTGCACGGAAACCTTCAGGAGAGCTGCTATCTAAATGGAATACACAGCTTGATTGATGCTTCTTTTTAAGCATACTTTCCTATCTTATATTTTGCGATTTAGTCCTTTGAGAATTTGTATGGAACAAATTCTACACGATATGCCATGAAGCTTGTGATAGTGTTTGTAAAGTTTGTAAAGTTCACTGATACTGGTCTGCTAATGAATTTTGGCTTTACAAATACTACCTGCCTTTGAAGTTATGTAAAGCATTGAGATCCTTTTCTGGTACAAGCAGGTTTAGTGTTTCTGGAACTGGAATTATGCCTTAACCACAGAATATGTTAAAGAAGTAGTGAATCTATATACATAATGTGTTTGGATTAGATAGGAACAGGTACTAGGGATAAACGCCTAAATGTCTCACCTGAGTTACGACAATAAATAGGACATTCCTAGACTTTTATGACTTAAAATCTTATTAAAATGCTATGATAACTGTGATAGATTCCAGTGACACTAGCAAAGCTTTTTTTTTTTTTTCCAAATCTACACTTTATTTTGTGGAATTCTTGAGACTGCTAGTTTTACATGGAGCTACCAGTGTACCCCAAAACTTTCATAGTGATTTTCACTGATTTAAAGTATGATCACATTATTCCACAAGGCTGTCTCTAAACATGACTTGAAACAGATCCTCTAAAAATGACTTGAAGCAAAATTTTCCCCAGTGACTTCTGACACACAGCTGGCAGACAGCAGAGAGACCATTCACAGAACAGCATGAGAGTGTACCACCTCTCGTGCAGTCCCCGTACACTTCGCAATGTGGCAAATTGTAATCCACAGGAGATGACGACAGCCAAAGGAGAAATTCGCCTTTGTGAGATCTAGGAGAGAAAGTCAGAGGATTTATGATACAGAAACATTTACTTTCCTTCATAGTAAAGTAAACATAATGACTGTTTCTACAGCCGTTGCTGAGATGCATTTGGAGAACACTGGTGCAGTGGAAGGTACCCCGCTTCTGTGAATCTTGAGAAGATACCCTTTCCTGAGTTTCTCAGGCCGTTGCTTCTATTAGAAGGCCATTATAAATACTATGCAGTGACAGCCAGGTAATATTGCTTGTCCAGGAGAGGAAGGAAGTATGTACAACTGACACTGAACAACACACTCTTGGAGACAGCAAGCCGATAAGCCTCAGCAACTGGTTTTGTTAAAAAAAAAAAAAAGATGAGGTTGATAACTAAAGGAAGATCCAAAAAAGGAAAGATGATGAAAATGTAAGAGTGGGTTAGGGCAAGTAATATTTTACATGAGAGGTACATTTTTTCCTAACAAAAGTGAAGGAGAGAAATATAAATATTTCCACCAGAGACTTAGGCCACTAGTTTTCTTAATCTTTTCAAGCAGATGGCAAAACCTGAATTCATATATAGTTCCATGAAATGGCACTACTCTTTCCTCTGCAGAGTGGGCACTGTGATTGAATTAAAATTAAATAATTAAAAGATTTAAAATTCTGAGATTTAAAGACTAGGGTATTATACCAGTTACTTTACTTTTGGATAATGTACCATAATTTATCTAATGTTTTTTTCTTGCTATGATCCAATTTGAAATTGAACTGAAATATTCTTCTCAATTAGCTTTAAATTAGCTGTTTCATAAACTTCAGATGTTTGTTGTATGGTCGTAGCCACAGTTCTTATTGTAGCTGACCATTCTGTTTATATTCACCATTTTTAAATTTACCTCATTTCCAGATTTTTAATCATTGAATAATGTCTAAAT
Source organism: Cavia porcellus (assembly GCF_034190915.1). Classification (NCBI taxonomy): domain Eukaryota; kingdom Metazoa; phylum Chordata; class Mammalia; order Rodentia; family Caviidae; genus Cavia; species Cavia porcellus. The sequence goes on along the minus strand of NW_026947498.1, from coordinate 51,205,954 downwards.
ATCCTCCTCTTTGACAGATGTTCTGGAACTCAATTACTCAGCCTGGTTATAGCTGTAGAAAGCCAATAGAAATTTAGTATCAAGTAACATGAACCTGCCATTTGTGACCACTAAATACTTTAATGCTTCCTGTAAGTACCCCAATAACTCAAATTCACAGAAGTGTTCGTTGGTTTCCCGTTTCAAAATGAACAAAGCTCTACCACCCTGGGACTTTGGCTCTGAGACAAGCTAAAAGATTTACATGAGCCAGCTTTTATGTTGGACTCTGCTTCTACTGGACACATAAAACGGTGGTGTTTAGATTAGTGAGCCAGATAAACGTTTTACCTACTTTTGCATCACACCTAGCTGGATGGTTCTTCACACTTAAACATGACAAGACTGCAATCTAAAAATTAAAAGAAGACAAAAGTAATAAAAAAGACATTTAGAATGAAAGTGGGTACAGTATATATATTTTCTGTTGCTCTCTAATTGTCACAATTTATGGGTCAGGAAATGGTAAACTAACAGAATGGCTTCCCCTGTTCATCACTTACAATCTCAAACCCCAACTGAGGCTTTATTCCTTAGGTGAAGTTTGGATCTTCTTCAAGCCTACTGATTATGGGAATTCATTTCTCCGTGATTACAGAAGTGCAGTTTCTGTTTTTCAAGAGTCATTCACAGTCACTCTGAGTTCTAAGAAGCCACCACTCTGTATCAACAGTTTACAAGTTAATTTTTTTATATTGTTTGCTCAAATCTAGCAGAAGTGAATGTTTCTAGTGGATTTTGCTGAATCAGTTTCACTTTCTGCTGGAGAAAGCCCTTTTTTTTCCAGGTATCATGTGGTAAGATTGTGCCAACTTGGACAATTTCAGATTATATGAGAATAGAGCTTCTAGCTAATCACAGAATTCTAAATACATTTTAAAACACACATTTCTCTCAGTTTCTATTATTTCCATAAACCACTAACGTTTCTAAAGCAAAATTTTAAAAAATGCACTTCGGGGAAAGAATGCATAATTATAAAGAAGAGATCAAAATTTTGATCAGAGAATTCCCATTGGCTGACCTTGTCATGTTGAAAACTAATTTAATACTTCTTTGTTCCTTAATATTTTTATGTTCCCAGTAAAAACATTGGAAAGACTCCAATTAGAAACAAATCCATGTCCTGACTAATTCATCTACACAAATGTCTGTATCATTGCTTACGACCCTGTGAATTGTTGAATACTGATTACAATGCAAATTATTCTTTTGTCTTAATATGCAAATTGTTATGTTAAGTATAAAGCAAGTGGTTATTCTGCTGTGGACAGACCCATTTTGCATGTATATTAACTTAAGAACTATGTGTTCTCTGTCTTTATAGGTATGAGTCTCACAACTCCCTTTTAAATTGCTTCCCACATTAATTGATGACTTAGATAACACTTTTGTGATTTGTTAATTCTACATTTGTGTGAGTCATGACTTTGTCCTTTTTAAAATTTGATCCTTTGACAAATTTTAGTAGGAGATTATAATTCTTTGTTTTCTACCACATTTCTACTCATGGACACCTTTTCAATTGGAGGATTGATATGGTTTCTGTTTAAATGTGCCTACCAGAGCCTCATGTGGTCGGGGGTGGGGTGGTAGCTTTCAAAGGTGGCTGAGTCTAGCATTAATGATTGACTAATTCTCTAGTGCTGGGGTTGGTGGTATGAGTGCTTCACCTGCCAAAGTGCAGGTAGCTGGCACACAATATATGGGTGGGAAGGAAGTGTTCTTTCTCCTTTTTCTCCCTTTTTGCCCCTATTTGCTCATGTCATTTGTGGCCCCCATGAACAGTTGCCCCTTAGCCATGCCACCCTGCCTGGGAAAAAGCTGAATATGGACTGTAACTTACAAAGTCATTAGCTAAATACATCTTTTCTTCCTTCATTTTGGGTGTCAGGTATTTTGTTTCAGTAACCAGAACAAAGTGACTCAGACAAGGATGTTCAGAAAATATTATCTGTTTGGAGATTTCTCCTGTGGTAGGAGATAATTCCCAGGTCAAACATGGAAGATCTAAGAATTTTCTGCAATGAGAAGCAAATGTAAGCTACAAATGAGAGGGATTTATTTTTGTTGTTCTAACTGTCCATTACTAAAAGAATCTACTTTACTAAGTACTGATTAAAAGTTAATCTTGTCTAGAATATCTCTTATAGGACACACACCAAAAATATCTGCACAAATATCTGAAATCCATCACCTCTTTTTCATGTATTACTTGCTTTCTGATAGTTTTAAGTAATATAGTTAGATATTTAAATTTTAAATCTTTTCACATTTAGTTAGATATTTAAATTTTACTGCTCTCTCGCATGTTTCTGCCTTCAGATTTTTGAAGGAAAAGACTATAACTACTTTTCACTTTACATTAAGAATCTATGCAATGTTGACTTCTGGGAGAACATGGCGGACAGATAGCAGATACTACGGAGGCTCTCTGAAAGGCTTGGTTCAGAAGTCAGGAATGGTGCAGACTAAGGAGACATAAGCCGGTAGAGATATGCTCTGCTGACTCAGGAACGAACTGGGCTGAGAGAAACCAACTTGGAATGCAGTCCTGGTGCTAAAACAGGAACAGAAAAGTCTCGGTGTGGAGGCTGGACCCCGCGCAATTGGAAGCTGCGATTTGGATTTCCCGCCGCGCGGCAGCTGGCTGCCTCTACATCGGCTCGGCAAGGAGAGAGACGTGCAGAAGCCCTGAGAATGGGAGCCTGCGAACGGAGTCGAAAACAGGATGGACAGAGAGGCGTAAACCGACTTGTGGTGAGGTGAGTGAGAGAAACTGACACTCTACCACAGTTTGACTCCAGTGGAGGACTTTCTGGGCTCGGGCAGTCCTGTAAGAGCAGGGCGCGGTGGCGACTCCAGCCACACATTCCCCTCTCGGACGGAATTGGTGAAAAGTGCCTGGCCTGCGTGATGCTGCTGGCGGACTCGGTAGGCTGGCCCAACCCAGATCCCAGAGCCTGACGGTGGCCCGGAGGGGCGACTCCCGCGTAGGCTGCCTAGTCCGCAACTCCCTGGTGCACTGCGCTGAGCAGGAACACCTAGCCAGCGCAATTCGATTAGGCTGTGGCTCACAGGGAGGGAAGCTGGGCCTCCTATGTAAGCTTGCATATATAAGGAACAGAGAATATGGGGAAGGGAAGCAACAAGAAAGGCTCCTCGGCCCCCAATTCTGAGAAACAGGCAATAGCGGACACCGCACCAATAGACATAAAGCACCATATAGAGAGCCTCATAGACCAATTCAGGAATGAAGTTATCAACGACCTGAAGCCAGAAGTATGCAGAATAGTTAGAGAAATGCTAAGCACCACCCAGGAAAAAACAGATGGTGGAATGGAAGAACAGAAAAAGAGGGGAGAATTGTTTGATGGAGAAAACAGAGAAAGCATAGAGTACGTGAAGCAGGTTCAAAGGGACTACCAAGAAATTAAGAAGTCTATCCAAGACTGGCATAACAGCTTGAAAGAAACTAAAGACAGACTATCTGAACTGGAGGGCAGACTTGTAATATGGGAGAATGAAATGAAAAACTTCTTAAAAATAACAAAAAAACAAACAGCAATAATACAAAGACAAGAAGATGATAAGAGGAGCCATAACTTAAGGGTTAAGAACATAAAAGAAGAGGTAGGGACACAAACAAGTGAACTACAAAAGCTACTCACAGAAATAATCCAGGAGAATTTTCCTAATTTAGCAAAAGGTAAAGATACTCAGATGTATGAGGCATACAGGACCCCAGCTACCTACAACCCAAACAGAGTGACACCCAGGCATATAATAATAAAAATTCCAGAAATTCAATACAAGAACAGAATATTAAAAGCTGTCAGAGACAAGAAACAGACCACCTACAAAGGAACACCCATCAGAATTACAGCAGATTTCTCTGCACAAACCATCAAATCACGAAGAGCATGGGGGGAAATAATTCAATCTTTGAAAGATAATAATCTCTAGCCAAGATTGAGATATCCTGCACAACTGTCCCTGGAAATTGATGGAAAAACAAGGTGCTTCCAGGTTAAAGAGGAACTAGGGGAATTTGCAACCACCAATTCAACTCTACAGAAAGTATTGCAGGATATTCTAAAAAAAGAAAATACAAAGAACCAGAAATAGTGGCGGGTAGGCCACAACGAATGGAGCAGAGAACAAAATGAAGAAGACAAACTGACAGCTACTGACAGAAAAAGAGCTCAACAAAAATGAGACAGAGAAGATTGGATGATAGGAACAGCTATTTTGGAGAAAATGACATCTTAATAGGTAATACTGATTTAGTATCATCTTGTTTTGAAGTCTCATCTAGCTTTTGTTCTTCTGTCTCCAATGGTCTAAATAGGTTGTATCTTATTGGATTTTATTATGTATGATAGTATAAGCAAAAACCTTTTAAAGACAAGCAGATTATACAGAAACCATTGTTCATTTTCTGTTAGTCGATTCTAAATACTCTGTAATGCTGTCATTCTCTTAAAAGGTTTTACATGTTTTGATATACTTAATGCTACAGTATACGAAGTTGTACTCAAGGACTTCAAGGAAAGAGTCAATATGGTAACTACTTTTGGGTCGGAATTATCTGGTGGTGAAACACTATTCTGCTTGAATGGTTATGTTTTGATCTGCGCTGTTTTGCTGTTATGCCCTCTTTTATCTCAATCTCCACTCCATTATTTACTTTTTTATTTTTATCCGTTTAATTAAAGGGAAAAAAATAGCAGGATATATTATAGTAACCCACTTTGACTTTCTATTATCTCGATTTGAAGCCCTGTATTACTCTCACCATCTTGTTTTTGACTGATGTTCCCCTATTCTGTTTTGCTGGATAGTATCAGGTTCGAAAGTTTAGGCATCAGCTGTGAAGATAATGAGATTCATCATAACACCCATTCTCGTTGACTTTTATCTACTTTTGAACACCTACAATGTCTCCAATGGTTTGGTTTTGTCGGTTTTGTTCTTTACTGTTTTGTTCAATTGTATTATAACTAATGATATAGGCAATTCTATTAGAGATAGCGGGAGGCATTATGGTAACCATTGTTGATCACCTTGTATTATGTTTTTACATTATCTATTATGTCCACCCTTTTGACTTGACCGATTCTGGTCTGGTATGTCACACTTGGTTTTACTCTCTTCCAAAAAAGCAATAAGAACCGTGGGAGCAATGAAACCCAAAATGTGTAATAGTCATTATACAAAAGAGAGGAAAAGAAAGTGCTCTAAACTATATAACTGCATGTATATTTAAGTGTATAAGATAGAAAATGGTATCACAGAGTTTTATTGGATCATTGAACGAAACTGTTTGCAGTATCATTGTTGGAATGTCCACTCTACAAGCTTTAATTTTGTGGCTTGAACAATTATTTCTAAGATGGCAATATGTAATCCATTAACTAGTGATTTCCTACTGTTCATTTTTTTCTTCTGTAAATCTGTATAACTTGTATCCTTTCACTGTTTTTTTTCTTTTCTCCTTAAATAAAATTAAAAAAGAATCTATGCAATGTTGTATAGTATACAGTTTCTCAATAAATACTTAACTAAGAGATTTTGATCATGTGACTCAGAAAGTTGAATAATTATTGAGAAACAAAGCTTCCTGGCAGCAAATATTTTAAGCTTTATAAATGGAACCCAGTGGTTCAATTCAAACTCAATGAAAATGAAATGAATGAAATCAATGAAAAACTACACGCTTCCAAATTCTGTTGTGGTATGGAAGCTATGATGGCAAAGAGCCAATCAAAAGGTAAAATTTTAACACATTCACAATGGAGGAGTAATTTTTATGTCTTGCTCTCAAGTGGTTTGTCTGTGCTATTAAGCATTTTTTAAAGTAATTTTGTTAGTACAAAGACCAAAAAAAAAGTAGAATGGGCGTTAATCTCAGAAGCACAAGTCCCTGCCTGGCAAGTGCAAGGTTGTGAATTCAATTCTCAGTACAAAAAGAAAAGTGATCAATTTTAATTGTATTCAATGAGACAGTCATGCATATATCATCAATAGTTCAAATGGGAGGGAATGTATTAAATTAGTAAATAAGTGGATTACCTAATGTTTTGACATATTTTAGAAAGTATTGAAAATAAAATAACTACAACTTTTATATCATGTATGCAGGTCATCCTTAACTTTAGAAAAGTAATATGTTTGCCTCCAGAAAATATGAGACATTGGTCCAAGTTGATTTTGATATGCCAGGCCAGAGAAACAAAGGAAACACACACCCTGAATGAGAAAGACAGCGTGCAGCTATCTGTTTGGCTTTAGAATTAAAATGTCCCCAAAAGATTCATGTATAGGAAGGTGATTAGATCATGGGGATACTATATTTATCAAATGAGGAACTCACTATGAACGAATCGCATAGCTAAAACTGATTAAGAGATGGGCCCTGGTAGGAGCTGGGTCCCTTCACATGGGGCCGGAAGAGTATATATTGATCACAACTGCTTTTCCTTCTCCTCCTCACTTCTCCCTCTTCCTCTTCTTCTTCTTCTCCTTCTTTCCTCCTTCCTCCATCCCTCTTTCCCCTCCTTTTTTCCCTGTCTCGTTGGCATTCAGAGGTGAGTAACCTTCTTCCCTCTCGTTCTTCCAAGCCACTTCTGCTTTGGATCCAACTAGTCATGGAATGAATCCTCTGAAAACTGTGAGTCAAAATGGACATTTCTTCCTTTAAACTACAGGTGTTAGACATTTTGTCCTAGTGATGAGAAGCTGTCTAATACACCTTTCGGCTCAATGTCCTGAGCAGATTGATCTGTACATTCTTGGCTTTTCTGTAAAATAATTATTGCAAATCCAGAGTCCCTAAATTGGTCTTTTTCTAGGAGGATCATAGCCTGACTCAGCTCCTCAGGGGGCTCTTTACTAAATCTAATTTTCTTCCTCCTAACTTTCTTCTTCCAGTTATTGGTTTTCCAGAATGAGCAGATGGACTTGGATCCTGTAACAATGTTATGACACAGACAGAGACTACCACAGGGACAGATGGCAAACAAATTCTTGTGCTTTTAACCTATTACTTATTAAAAGCATGATTTGCATGTTTTTCTTAGGCAGTCAGGGACTTAAAAGTAATTTTTGCTAATGAACAGTGATTCTTCATTTAGGCATACAGATTTAGCTATTAGCTAAAAGCAGAATAAATCTTGAGATTTATTTCCTATCTGTTGTCTTTACGGTTTTAAAACTTTAGGACTGACCTTTTCTCAGCCCTTTATTTAGGCATGCTAATCATTTAGAGTGTATCTTTCTCAATGTTGGCAATATAAAATCGATTAACCACAGTTAAGACAGCAAATACCATCCTTCTTATCACTGAGGATACCCAGAAAGGAGATTGCCATGAATTAGATCTGCAGCTTCTCCTCAAAGACTCATGCACTCAAAGGTGTGGCTACTGGAAAGGATAGTAACTGTATCATGGGAATATTATTCTAATCTGTGCATTTATCCACTAGTGAGTTCAGTGGTTGAGTGTGCCTTTGAGAGATGGTATCTGGTTGGAAGAGGTGGTTTCTGGGACTCTGAACTGGAATTAAATATTTCCTTCTCTAACTTCTCCCTTTACCTTTTGCTTCCTAGTCACCATGATGTGAACATCTGTCCTCCACATAGATACTTACATTATACAATATCTGTCTCAGAGCTGGTTAACCAGGGACTATGACCTTACACCAAAATAAATTCTTCTTCTTTAAATTGTGCATAATAGTCATTGTATCTCAGAGATGAGAAAAAAATTAAGACAGAGACTTATAGTAAAGTAGGACAACTGCTTATGACCTCCTTGGATTTCAACAAGCTTCCATAGATTGAGACTTTCCAAGCAAAAATAATCATCTCATGGAGATTAGTTGCCCTTTCAGACATTAAGGTCTCCTCCCAGAATCATCTTGAAAATCATAACTGAGACAATGATCCACCAGGTCCTACCCCATCTCAGCTAAGTCATAAGTGCTAGCTTTGTTATTTTACTAACAGGAAGGTCCAATTGTCTTTAGAGATTGGCCCCACTCAGCTAAAGATAGAGTAGCTTCCCTATATTCTTGGAGTTGCTAATTGCACCATATAATTCTGATTATGCGTCATGCTGAAATATTTTTCAGTGAAGAATAAAGAACTTATTCCATGGAATGAGTTGAGATCCCCATCTCTTACTGGAAAAGCCTCTTCAAGCCCTGTATAGTGACAGTCACTCTTTATGATGAATGCTGTATTGATCTGAAAAATATTCTGATATTTAAGTTATATTCTCCTAAAGCAAAGGATAAACTAATTAAGAGTCTTTTGATGTAAGTAGATTAAAAATTATAGCCTCACATGAAACAAAATATTCCGTGCTATCATTACTTTTTATTTGTTTTAATAAGAATCAAGTTAAAATATGTATTTGACCTTAAAGGGCTTTAACTTTCAGATTCTGAGAATTAATATATAATTAATCAGAAGACATTTATAATCTAAAACAGGATTGATTGATGTCTCTTTAGAAAATTTTATTTTGATGTAATTAATATATTTAGATCAAGTAAAACACAAATATGGAAATCTGAATAGCCTAAACTGCATTTTCCCTTTTAGAATGAATAGTACATTTTATAATTTAAGATTGGAAAGACACACACAAAAGAAGCAAAACATAAGATACATTCCTATCACAAATTACATGTCATGGCTAAGATCTAAAATAGCCCCCGAAGAATGTATGTGTTTAGAGGTGGAGGTTCTTAAAGCTAACTGGGTCTTTGGAACTATTACACACATCAGCGGATTCACCCACTGATGATTCATCTCCTGTTAAATACAGAGTCTGTCTGGAGGCAGAATCTGGGAGAGTGTGTTCTTCTTCTTGGTTTTTTACTTCCCTCTCTGCTTCCTGGCTTCCATGGGTTGAGGGATGGACTGATATTGTTCACATGCTACTGATTTTTTAAGAACATAGAGTACAATTGTTCTGTGGTCATGGAGGCTTCCACTTGGATTTCAAAGGAATACCTGTGAGACCAGGCAGTGTGCCCTGAAAGAGGACTACATAAAGCTGTGAGAGTAAAGTCAAAGGTCCACTGGAGACCCTAAGAAGTCAGAGATGCCAGATTGTCTGCTAGGAAAAGCCACAAGTTGTAAGCAGAGCCTTGTGTGTTAGCCTTAAGAAAGAAGCCTGTGTACCAACAAAACCATGGAGGTGGGGTTGTCCATGCTTTTGGAATTCACATTTCTATTTATTTATTTTTATGTTTTATTTTGCTCTGTGTGAGAAAAAGCAAAATGCTTTACACATTTTAGATATTCACCTAATTGCATACTCTTCTAGGGTATGAATTAGTAAGCTTTTCTATAAATGAAGTCAGAATTAGCCTCTTTATTGTTTTAAGAAATTTAAATGGTAAAATATAGCTTTATTTTATATTGGGCTCTTGATATTATCTAGCTAGACAGCTATCAAGAAATTACCTTAGATTATTACACAGATACACACATATATTGATGTATTTTGCCTTTCAATTTTAAATTGAAATCAATTCTACTTTGGTGTCAGTATATTTTGGGTAAAAGAGATATCCTACTGTGACTTCAGCATAATAAAGGCTGATTGAAGTGCCAATGATTCTGCTGTGTTTCTTTAGAAAGTTAAACATGGTGTTTTCCATTTAAACAAAATGGTTCAGACTAGATGGGGGTGTCAGAAGAATAAGGCACAGAGGAATACTTTAAATATAAGAGCTTGTCCATTGAATAATGAAAAGAATTCATTAATTTGACCCTGAACATGACTGGAGCTGCCTCTGAAATTCTCTTTCTTCAAGATCAAGACTTTTACAAACAACATAACTTTCTGAACACATACTTTTTTTTTTTTTTCATGGATGTTACTGCAGACAATGTGATGCCATTTGAGTTAAATGCTTAAAAGTTTACAAAGATTGTTGCTAAATTTCTATTTCTAAAGCCCTGAGGATTTACTATTTGTGTATTTTGAATTATTTTCTGTGGAGGAGGATGGTAGAAGATACAGTGAGAATAGATTCCTAATAAAATTATGCCAGTATTTAAAATAAACATGGCAAAGAATAATTAGCCTATCTCTTATATGAACATTAATTTCAAAATTATCAACTGCAAAAGAGTTTGGGGATTAGACTGGGAGTTAGTATCACAGTCTTCTTTCAAAAAATATTATACATATTAATATGCTAATACATATATATATATATATATATATTAACATCAGTTGAAGTGCGAGTAACGTGATTGGGTTCAGGGCATGCTATCCTGAAATATTATAGCTTGGCATTTGAGAAAATAACAGAAGCAAGAAAGTCTCTAAAATATTGATCCCGATTCTTTCCTAAAAGAGGCTATAAAAGGACTTTGTCACTTTCCTTCAAAATAGGCTGTATGTCATCATTTCAGAGGATCCTCTCACTCACCACTGGAGAAAAGTCAAAGACACGGAGCTTTCAAGGAGAATCTGACCCAATCTACCTTGCTAAGTTCCAAAATTCCTTTCATGTATTGTAGTTAGATCATACCCTTTCTGTCACATCACGCTTCCTCATAACTGTCTGCTCTTCATCAAACTGAAACCCAAAGACCACACAGATTTCTCTTGTGTCTTTCACTCTTGAGTTCTGAAGGTTCTCCTGTCACATAAAATTTTTGTTACATAGGTCTTTCTCTCATTAATTTATCATGTATTATATAGTCTTTGATGAGACACAAAGTCTTTTCTACAAATTTATGTCAGGATTAGAAAATAAATTATAATCTCACTTCTTCAATGAAAAAGTGATCTAACCTTAGCAAAAATTAAACACATCTATATTCTCATCTGGATACAGTTTGAGGCCTAGATGTTTCTATTTCTCTACTTAATGTACTCTCCACTGTTTCAAAATTCATTTTTAAGTACAAGATTTCTCACTTATAAAAGGAGATAATTATAGTCACCAAGTCTCCCTTTGATGAAACTGCACTCAGCTCCTTTAAGGTCTTGTGGGTTGGCTTCATTTTATATAATACTTTCAACATATCTAGTCCAGCTATAGCAATAATACATATAAATCAGTTCTGAAAGTATTCTCTCATGTTTTTGGTTTACCCTTTTTTAAAATCTGAATTAAACATAACATTGTTGGTATTTACAAGACTAGATCAAATAATTCCCCTCTTTTTTCTTAAAATGATCACTTATTAGATAACGAAGTAGAGGCAGATTGTAGTTAAGATTCCATGGCGACAATCTATATCTTTTAAAAAAGAACAGAAATGTGTTTGATTTTTTTCTAAAAATTTAATGTGATCTTCTTATTCTCTACATGGATATCACTGTCTATGCTTGAAATTACACTAGATTATAGTATGGCAGGGCCCTTCAGACCTGCTGCGTAATATCATTTTACAATGTAGCAGTATCAGCATCTGTATATGATGTGTTGTTCTAATATAACTCTAGCATAAATCATCTGAAGCAATTGTCAAGGTAAGTAAGTCAGGACTTCTTGAACTTGAGGGAACCACTGGACAAAATTTCTTTCTGAAAGAACAGCTGCCTAGAACAAAATTTGTTCGGATTCTCCACTGATGGGTAAATAGTTCAACAATTTTTTCAATGTTTTCAACAGTTATTCAATAAATTATTGTGGTATTCTTATACTGGTTGTAAGTAAGAGGTTAAGCCCTCTGTGCCTAAAACAATAAAGTTTTATGATTTGAATTATCTTGGTTAAATTTACATCTATTGGCTTTGAGTAAACAAACATTTTATTGTTATACAATTGAAATATGCTTGTATTGGGTAATAAGTGTATTGTTTAATGTGGTCATTTACACTGTTTCCTAAATTTCTGAGTTTAAAGATGTTCTTAATTTTTGTCAGCTCAGAATTGACAGGAATTCTATGTAAACCTTTTTTTAAAAAAAACTAAATTTTGTTTTAAGAGTAAAAATTAAGCACATGTAAAGATTTCTAAATAGATGTGATGTTAGTTATTGATGACCTCATGATATATTAAAAAACTTTATGCTTTTCCCAAGTGTGTAGGTCTTTTCAAGGTGTAAGGCTCTTAGAGAAAGACATCATACTGGGTGAACGCCAAACCACAGTTGCTTATGATGAAAGACTTTTTCAGGTTTATGTTTATCCAATTGTTAGGTAATCAAGTTATGATAGTTTGATGTACCTACACTTTATATTGTTGCAATAGTATCATTAAAATGAATAGAAATTAGGTATTAATAATCTTAATATTTTGTAGAGTATGTCTATAAAATAAAAAGCAAGTGCAGTACTTAGAACCACTCTGTTAACAAAAAGTGGCTAAAAGATGAAAATTTAGGTAAAATTTTCTGTATGTCATTTGATACACTGTAACTAGATAAAAAACTAACTAAAAAGTCATTTTGAGAGGTAGCAGGAATTGAACTCAGGCCTCACTCTTGCCAGGTATGTATAGCTGAGCTATATCCCAGGCCCCAAAAGTCATTTTTTATTAAAATAAAAATTTAAATGTGTTTCAGAAATATTAATAAAAACAATGTTTCTATTATAATGATTTTATGATTGTTGTTATAATATGTTATGCTGTCATCGTTTTCAAGTTGTCACAATAAAACTGTTACCTATTAATATCTGTCAGGGATTTAACTTCTAGGACAATCATGATTGGTAAGAAATAATAGTTCTCTGGTCATACCATATATTTCAATGTGTTTTTGATATCTAGATGAGATCATGGAATTAAATCTGCTATCACTATAATACTGGTTTAACTGATCTCCCTGGTGTTCAACCACTGAGGATTAGGAACTAAATCTTAAAAAGGCAGCTGAACTAACAGGACGGCCAATATTTTTCATCCTGGCCTTCCAAATTCAACAACAAACCAGGATAGGAAGGAGATCCCTATCATAGAAGTTCCTACAACTTTGGTAAGTCAACCAGCCTTCTGAGCAGGAGATTATTAGACTTCAAAAAAAAGGAATTGACTGAGGTACAATGTGATACAAAGGATAGTTATTAAAGAGAGACATTTTTCTTTACTTCCACAGGAAGCTACATGGTCGAGCAAGACTGTGACACATCTTGGTGACTAACACTGACAGAAGAGCGGAGAGGCTGTACGTAAAGGTCCCACAAATAACCTCTGGGAAACCTTAACTGATCTTGATATTTGAGGGAAAAAAGGTTAATTTTGATGAGTACTGGTCTCATTTTAACTTGGTATTAAACATTCAACAGAAAAGTATAACCAAAGATATAAAAGCTACATTGATGAAAGTTAAACAGGAGGGTCCAGTCTCTAACACAGTGTGCTGCCACAGTGGGGAAGGCAGGTCTAAGAGCTAGCTGGTTACAATCCTGCTTTTCACTCCAGTGCTCCTGTTTTGTGCCTTATAGTTTATTTATTCTTGCCCAGGATTGTCTTTACCAAATCTTCTGGCCCACCTTATCCAGCTAACGTGCTCCAGATGAAGAAACACAGCGGAGGAAGTGAAGTTCTGCTCACAGAGTTTGAAGAAATATAGTACAAAGATAGGAGAGGAAGCAATTGGCAGAAGCTGTGATCCTGTAGTTTCCATCAAAGGATATAAACAGTAGCTCCTCCACCTTAAACTTTATTTTACCCTGAGCTGCCCTCCTCCACTTCACACACCCAGGTGGCAGTTATTACACTTACAAAGAATGTCTGAGGCTTGGACTTCAGGAATACTTCATGCCAGGAGCTTTCAGTCCCAAACATTCAGTTCCCTATGCTCTTAACCCTCTTTTAGCAGCCCTTCCCTGAAACCTTTCAAGTACTTCCCTTTTGAAATTCTCTATGGGCAACCCTCTCCTTTTATTATGGACATTATAAGAGGTGATTAAAGGAGCTTGGGAACCTCCTCTTGAGACATATACAAGCACTTGCCTGTGAGTTTGGTCTCTGATGCTCACTCTTTCGAGTTAGGGGATGCTGTGTGGTTAAGAGAATAGAATGCTCAATCCTGAAACTCCTCTGGGACCATTCACTGTTACCCACCCCCAGTTCTGTAAAGGTGGATGACATAGTCCCCTGAATTCACTGCAGCATAGTTAAGAGACTGGGAGTGCAACCCCAGTTAATCCGCACCAGGGCCCAATGATAGGACTTTCAACCAAGTCCTCAAGCTTTTCTCATCTAAGGGACACGGGAACAATGTGGAGGCAGACATTGAACGGCAGAGTCCTGAAGGACTGCAGAGGATGTGGGGAAGATCTGCACCCTAGTGCTGCTCTTTGGGGAACCTAAGCCTGGCAATTTTGGAGGGGTTGAAGTCCAGAAGTATTTATTTAGAACTTTCCCTCTCTACATGTTTGTTTCCTACTCATCTCCAAACTCTGAAGTACTGATTAGGTATTCAACAAGCTTCTTTATCGGTACCCCGCACTTAGATTTATATCACTTCTTTAAACTTACTAGCTGCGACATACATAGCTTTGGAGGAGTTTGGGACCTCATTGTTGCTGAGAGTGGCGCAGTTCACTTTGGTGGGGTGAGGGAGGGGTCTGGTCTTTATGCATTGATTTCTGGATCCAATACAGATCTTTCAGGCTGCTGGCACACATCCTTCATCCAACGGGGGTAGAATTTCTAGCTTCTATCACTGACCTTTGGGCTTTCCCAGTGCAGATTCTTGAAACAGAATTGCAAGAGACATTGTCATGAGCTCTAGGTCTGCAGCTAGAATCCGACTGGACAAGTCCAGGCCCCCAGCTGGATTTTTTGGGGTCTTTAGGGTGTGGACAGATTTTCTGCACACTTTTGTATTTGATTTTTTTGGTGACTATTATAAAATAATTCTATAAATCATGTGCCCTGTCTTACATTGTTTCCCTTGTAAATCCTGACTGCAACACTGAGTATCACTGCTGATTAAAGAAATTACTTTGATCACTACATTCTACTTTTGAATCTTACTGGTGCATAATTATTGTGCATATCTATTTGGGTGATGCCATGTTTTGATATATTCAATGTATTATGTGAGAATCAAATCAGGGTAACTAGCATATCAAGCCCTTGCTTCTTGTGGTGAGGACATTCAAAAATCTTTCTTTTAGCTTAGCTTACTGCCAGAGTTTATTCTTCCTACCTAACTGTACCATTATACCCACTGAACAACCACTCGCCATCTATTCTTCTCCGCTTTCCTCCCCAGCCTCTGGTACCATTACTCCACATTCAGTTTCCATTAAAGAAATTGTTGATACTTCAGATGTGAGTGAAATCATGCAGTATTTGTTGTCTGTGCCTTAAGGCTCTCTAGGCTCATATATGGTGTCAAAAAAGAATTTTTAACTGGTCAAAGTGGTGCATGTTTGTAACGTGAGCAGTCTGGGAGGCTGAGATAGGAGAATCACAAGTTTGAGTCAACCTAGGCAACGTAGAGACTTAGCAAGATCCTGTCTCGAAATAAAAATTAACTAAAAGGGCTGGATATGTAGCTCAGTGAAAAGGTCCTTGGTTCAGTCCACATACCAGAGGAAAAATCAACAAAAGATTTCATTTTGTTTTAGGTTTGTCTGAATTATATTCCATTAAATATATATATATGGATACCTGTATATGTGTGTATACATGTATTATATATGGAAAAGGATATATACAATATGTAAATAAATATAATTCAAAACTATGAAATGTGTGTGTAATATGTATAACATATATCCATATACATTGAATACATGTTGCATATATGGATATATTCATTGTATGTTTGGATATACGTGTATTATATGTATATACATGTATTGTATGTATATTTGGGTATATAATATACAGAAATATGCATGTATAAAAATAGCTTGCTAGCTAGCTGTGCCATGTTTTCTTTACTCATTCTACTACTTACGGCCATTTAGTTTGAATTCATCCTTATCTTGATTTTTGTGAACAATACTACATAAATATAGGAGCAGATACCTCTTTAACATACCGATTTCATTTCCTACTCTGTATAGGATTTGCTAAATGATAAGGTAATTTTACTTTCTTTAAGGAATGTCTACTGCTTTACCTAATGGCTGTATTAACCTATCTTCCAACAGCGTAAAAAATTTATCTTCAAAAAGTCTTATTTTTAAAAATCTTTTTGATATTGTTCTAATACTGCAATGTAATTGCTCATCGTATTTTTATTTGCAATTCCCTAATGGCTAGTGATGCTGTGTATTTGTTCTGTGTGTTGATCATTAGTATCTTTTGATAATATCTATTCAGGGTTTTTACTGATTTTTAAATCAAACTGCTTTTCTGCTCTGAAGTTTTCAGTTAATTATCATTATTATTACAATTAAATATTAATTTTCAATTATTTAATTTCAATTAGTTTTCAATTTAATTATAGATTCTGTATATCAAGTGCTTATCAGATTTTATATATATATATATATATATAGTTGCTATAGTTTTGTATAATTCAAAGTCACAGAATGGAAAACTTTTTTCCTGTTATTCAAAGTTTCTTTGGCTATTCACGATCTTCGGTAGTTCGATTGAAATTTCAAGATTTTTTTCCTACTTGTATGAATAATGACATTGGAATTTTGATGCACGTTTCATCAAATCACTTTGGATAATTTGGTCATTTATGAAATTTCTTTCACTAATGAGATCAACAGTTTTCATTTAAATAGGTGACACTCTTAAAAAATTATGTCAAATATATTGAAAAATATCACGGTTGTACATTTTGAAAAGTAGCTACTGTCTGCTGAAGAATGACAGTAAGAATCTGCTCAGCACTTACAGTTCTTATCGTTTGTGCAACATTTTAAATTGAAATCACCACCCAAACATTTCACAGACGAGCTCATAGAGAGTATGTAAGATCTCAATATTCTCAGCTTGAAAAAAGTGGAAATTTGATTTAATGCAGAAGAGTCGCATACTGTTTTCTTTTATTTATTCTGTTCAGATTACTCTGACTTGGTATATATTTAATAGACATTTTACTAATGCATTAAACTTTCTATACCTGTAACTCAGTTTGAGTATTACATGATTGTTTCCCCCTAACATTTTCTATGCTATAACAAGACAGTTTTAACAATTTCTTTTAAAACAATTAACTTACAACTGTTGTAAAAAAAATATGGAATATTTATGCAGGCAAAAAGGCAAAACAGACAGACAAATCATATTCAAGATGGAAGCACAGTTCATGAGTTCACTTCTCTTCATGATTCTGGTTGAAACCTGAACTGGAAGAGAACCAAATCATATTTCATCACAAGGTCAACATTAAACCTCAGTATTGAATTTGATTCGCTTCTCGGTCAATCAGTTTCAAACTGGAATCATGGACAGAATCGACTCAGAATGTACTGAGGTACCATTTAATTGTATGAACCTGAGAGAATGATTTTAAATGTCTTATTTATATTTTTTCCAAGCATGCACTATGCAGTATATATTTAGATGAAGTACTTACATACATGAGGTGGGGCACCTAATACCTATACTGTTTTCTAATCTCCTTTTTTCCCTCAGAAGTATTTCACATCTATTCTTCCAATTTATGAACATAAAGTTTCTTTCTAAATATTGCTTTCACTCTCTTATAAATCTCAAACTCATGACTTCACACATGTTAGGCAAGAACTCCACAAATGCATTAAGGACAAAGCATACTATAACATTTAAAACATTGCATACTATATTTGAATATTTGAGTTGTGGTAGTATTTCAGTAACGAAAACGTTTTACTGTGCATACCCTTTTCAAATACATTTGACCCATTACATCTTCAGAAAACTTCCTTAGAAGTGAAATAATTCAAAGTTTGCATGCAACTTTTAAAAAAATAACTGTAATTTTGCAGATTATTAATGTATGTTTTATAAATTTGTTTTTCTGTATTTGGTTTTTGGCAGAAAACATTCTCCTATTCCTCTCCTTAATCCTGAGGCCACTCCCAGTTGATTTCTCTTATTAAAGCAGTTTGGTGGGTTTTTTTTCCTATTTTACTACATATTGAGCTTATAAACGACAGATGAAGGATAAAAGCAAAATAACTGTAAGTGCCAGGCATGGTGGCACACAACTGTAATCCTAGTGCTCTGGAAGTTGAGGCAGGAGGGTTGTCATGAGTTTGAGCCCAGCTGAGGCTACATAATGAGTTCAAGGCCAGCTGAACTGCATAGTGAGAGCCTGTCTCAAAAATATATATATAAACATATTATATATATATATACATATATATATGTCAATGGGTAAGTAACAGATCAGCATTACCTCAAAGCAAATGTTTAATATTACATATCAACTTAAAATAAAATTTCCATAACAATGAATATAAATCAATGTGCAAATAATAAGTGATTCATTAATTTTCTAGTCTTTAATTTCTTGATCTCATAAAAATTTACGCTAAGTGCTCACAGTGTTTCAGTCCTACACTGGATACCTGAGAATTTTAGTGTTGCTAAAGGAATTTCTGTATTTAATATCTTCAAAAATGTTTAACAGTGGATAAACTAAAAACATTTTTCACCATTTAGAAAGGTAAGTGTTCAAAAGTGCCACAATCTGTTCCAAATTAGTTCACTTTATGAGGACAGTTGATAGAATGAATGGTGACAGTAAGAATAAATTCAATAGAAACAAAGACTTATAGAATGGTGGATAAATTAAATCAAAAATTCACATTTCAGTTAGCAGGTGGGTAGTTATAGCAAAGTGATAAGACATGTGTCATTCTTTAATAAAGCTATTGAAAAGATTACAGGAAGATAATCAAAACCATTGCTCTTGCGAAGCAAATGACATTGTTTCTTACTTGGGAGTTGTTAGGTTTGGGAGAAGGGGGAGGAAGAGAGAGAAGTCCGTGGGAGGAATGGAGCGGAGTGGACGGCCGTGAAAGTAGTGGTCAGCGGTGGCTTTATTCCGGGAATGCGGGGAGGGGGCCCCCGCCGCCGGCCCCGGGCGCAGCATCTCTGCACCCGGGGCGGGTGGTCTCTCTCTCTCTGGCAAACTCTCTCTGGCGAACTCCCTCTGGCGAACTCCCTCGGACACGTGGCGTGGGGGAATCTAAATAGCCTAAGCTTAGGGCAGTGCCCCAAAGGCCATTAGAGATGCACAGGTATCTCATTGGCGCACAGGTCCTTAAGGATGGGGATATAGGGTTACAATCAAGTGCATAGGGGGCAGGGGGGGGAGGAGTTTAGCTGCAGCCTTTTCTGGTTACAGTGTTCCATCTGGGCCGGCAACTCTTTCAGGAGTCATGTAAGATTATTCTTACATGTGAAAATACTTCTGTTGCATTCCCAAGGGCCACACATATGTTAAATAAAATTGAAATGTACCTTTCTACACCACCAAAATTATTTGCTTTCTTGCACATGCCTCTGTTAAGGTCCTTTATCATATTAAGATCTTATTTATCTTTTTAAACCTTTTTATTTCTTCCTAACTTTTGAGCAGCACATCAACTATCTATTCTCATGCCATTATCACCTAACTCAGTGGTTTGCACATTTAAATTTTCTCCATTAGATGCTGATTCTCACCCACTCTACAAAATAAAGCAACCTTACTCAGTTAGAAGTTTTAAAGGCATGAAGTCTTAAAGACATAAAGTGTACAAGACATTCAAACAAGTCAACATAAGAATTATAAGACAATTTTTTGGCAGAGTAAAAATAATTCTTCATTTTAAATTCATGTATGGTATCATAGGATCATCTTGAGAATTTTAAATTTTTACTTTCCTTTGTGGTAATTCCATTCTCATAAAAAAAGGACTTATAAAATTTTTAAGTAAAATTGGATGAATTTTATAAACAAGAATTTATATAGATTGATCAGTCCCATTTTCATTTAACATTTCACACATTAGACTTTTTTAGCTGATTTTTGAAAAGATTTGGCAGGTACCCACTTTTAAACATTTGTATGACAGTGATATTGTTATGGTAAATAAACATTCTGTGATGGTAATGAATAAACTCCTAGAACATACACTATTTTTGGTGCCTCTGTTATCTTATGTCCCAAATTATAAAGTGCCCTCAATATTGCAGCAGTTGATAGATTAACTGCTGCAAAGCAGTTTCATAAGCTTATCTAGAGGTGCTTTCTGACTCTTGCTATATAACTTAACTTTCCATTAGTGTGACAAAATATATGAGATAATGAACTTACAGAAGATTTATTTGGCTTACTGCTTTAAAAGCTCAGTCCCCAGTCAGCTAGTTTCACTGCCTTTAGGCCATGGTAAGGTGCTTTGGGCACCTGTGGTTGAAGAGACTGCTCACCTTATGACATCCAGGAAAAAATACTGTTAAGAGACAAATTAGTTGGATTCCAGTGTCTACTTCAAAGCCCTACTGGCAGTGACCTCACTTCCAACAGTTTTCACTTGTCAAATGTCCCACCACCTCCAAAAGACATAGGTGGGAAACCACACTTTGAACACACATATTTTTGGCTATTTAGAAACCAAACCATAACATTCTCATAGTCATTCATGTTGGAAGATGGACAGGTGAGATAAAAGTAATAAGCACTACTTAAACTTAATTATCAAGTCAAAAACATTTCATTTGTGATTTGTATTATTCATTGGAAAAAATGAGTATTCTTTTTGAAATTGCATTTATGAATATTTTTTCTTCCACGAATCATTAACAGTATATTTGTAACCCTTGATTAAGGTCAGACAAGTTGTTGATATTGTATTTAAAAAAGAATTTTGATAATTTAAGTGATTATTGTTGAAGTTAATTTAGCTTTGCAAAATATAAGTCTGGTTACAATCCAATATACTCTTCTTGATTCTCCTGTCATTCTCTTAGCATGTGATCTACTTTTGGTAGTAATTTGGAGGTAAACTTTCCTCTGTCAAATAGGCTGAACTAAAATGACATTCACTTTCTTAAAATATGCATACGTATCCTAGGGGTAGCTGTCTAATTCTTATGAGAAATCTGAAGCAAGATATGAAATCATGTGATACATGAAACTCAAGAACTATCATGTGACCAAAATTTCCAAAAGTCCTTTTGTCTGTTTGGAAAACTGTAAGAATATTTAGTAGAATAGGAACACAGCAGAAGGGTGAGGAGAGATAATCATCAGAACCAGAAAAGCTGAATAGCATTAACTTGCCAAGAGGGTCTTACATAGTACGTGGGGGGAAGAAAAGTCTTTTAATCTCTGGGGAGGGAAAGGATGAGGAGCATCTGTGCCAGGAGAGACACTACTATGGTTTGAACATGATTTGTCCTTCTGAAAGTCATTTTGGAGTTCAATCCCCATTGTGATCTATTAAGAGGGTAGCAACATAATTTGACTATGGTGCTTCCAAGTGGACCCCTTTGAGGTGAATAGCATCAGACAAAGTTAAAAAGTAAGTTTTTATAAATAAATACTGATGATATTATAAGAAGAGGGAGAGAAAGCTCCCAATCTCTGACCACGAGACATCGTTTGCTGCCTTGGGATTCTGTCAGCAAGATGGAGCCTCTGGATTCTGGATCATAGAAATGAACAAAAATAAGCCACGTTTTGTAATGATCAAGTCTGCGGTATCGTGTTATTAGTAACAGAAAAACAGGCTAAGATTGCTGAAACTTAATCAGCACTGTTTTACATGTTTAAAAATATGAAGGTAATATGACAACTTCTTAAGGTTTAAAAGATTCTGGTGGTAGGATAAATATGAGCACTGTTCTGTGTGTGTCAGCATACACGCAAATCTATAAAATACAAATTAAAATAAAACAAGCGTTAAATAGAGAATAAAGATATTTTTTCAATTATTTAGAATTTCAGTAAAGTAGTATAGATAACTAAAGAATTAGGATATATGACCTGAAGAAACTATAAATGAAAATATTCTTACTAAATTATAATAGAGAATAATCCTCATGAAATTTTGAGTATAATGCAGATGGTAAATGACTTTTTCTGGAGAAGTACAATTTAGTGAACATGAGAAAACAAACTGCACTTGATTATCAACTAAAAGCTATCAGGAAAGAGCTCAGTCTACAGAATAGATGCTTAGAATTTGACATGATCAAGACTACAATTAAAATATCAAGCATTAAGCATGTATTCTATTTAAAAGAACATATTAGATATAACCTCAAACTTTAGCATTATTTTGGTATTTTGCCATTTGGAAATAAAAATGTTTACAGCTTTAACTGTCACAGTATGAAGTAGCAATACTTGAAATAGAAAAAGTCCAAAGAAAGGGAGCTAGAAACAGGACTAGGGCGTGATGATGAGTGAAGATTTTTCAGTTATGGAAGGAAGTTTTGGAATAAGGCGTATGGTTCTTGTGAAGAAAAACATGGATGCTGTGTACTGGGCAAACACAAGCCTGCTGTAGTATAGAACTGGGCACCCCTTCACACTTGAGAGAAGGTAAGCAGTAGTACAGATAAAAATTCCTGACAGTAGATGTGGGGCTCACATTCCAAAGTCATGTCTCAAAGATGGATATTTTGACAGGCTAAGAGATGCAAGAAGCTGCTTCAGAAACAAAGTAGCTCTGACCTTATCTGTCTTTTGCTTTGACACACAAATGTGTGGAAGACTCTCTCTGAAATTCCTTTTTTTCAGTTGAGGGAAGCTTTTCTTTCAAAAGAAATAATTGTCTTAAACTCTCTCTTTAGAAATCTTATGAAAAGAAATAGAAAATGAATCACAGTAAGTTTCCATATCAAGAGACTCCACCCAGACACTTCTCAGCAATTCTGAGGAAGTTTCCAAAAAATTATTAAGAGACATTACCAACATAATTAGAAAGCCTTTGTTCTGCAATCTGTTCTTTCCTTACCACTCTCTTCCCTTACTTGTAACTCTTCCCAGGACACCGCAGGTCCTCATCAATCTCAGCCTCTGCTCCTTTACATCAGGATGTTATTTAAGCCTCAATCTTCTGGCCCTTGTTCAGACTTGTATTTTGTGTATGATTCAAGTGCTGTAATTATTCTTCTGTGCATCCTAATGAATTTGGACATATTTTTCTCATATTAATCTGCCTACTGTTAGTTCATCTCAGCCAATCTTTGGAGGGAGGTAAAAAATCCTTTCATTTTGTCCATGTAGTATGAGAGATAAAACTAAAAATGAATTGAAGGAAGTGGGGGAAAACTCATTAGTCATTAATCTATAATTGGATCAAGATGGAAATATAACTAATTAGGATAAGAAAATCATTATCTTCTTTTTGTCCTACTACTATGGAACAAGGAATCTCTACTCACACAAACATTAGACAGTCCTCTGAATACTGTAATGAGTCTTCATGTTTAAACACTGTCTTTGGCCTTCCCAATTCTACTGCAGCAAGAATCCTGCTAGGTATGCTTATTATGATCCACCTACCATGATATGAGCCTGGATACCTTCTTCAGCAAAACCCGAGTTAATTTCACTTAGCAAAAATTCATTAATAGCAACTTTTTGTAAAATTCCATCCCCTTGTTTTTCATAGCTATGAGAGTCTTATAGTTTGAGTGTGGACCCACAAGTTTGTGTGTGTTCTCTGTCCTTACTGTGGTGAAATTAGAAAGAAATGGAACGTTTAAGAGGTAGGAACTATGGAGAAGTAAGAGTTCATTGGATGCCCTGTTAGGAAAGAATTGATATAGTTTTCTAAAGATCCTCATTAGTTGACATCTAAAGCTTCTTATCAAAAATCATGACCAGTCCCTCTTTGGGGCTTGTCTTACCATGAAATCTCTCTCATTTGCATGCATTTAGCAGGATGTCATCTGCATGAAACCCTCACCAGGGACCAGACAATTGGGAATGCTGGATCTTGGAAATCTGGCTAGTACAACTATGCACAAAACAAATTTATTTATATCTGTTTGATGTTTAGGAATTTTTTGATAGCAATGGAAAACATGCTAACATATATGAAGTTTAAAATATGGTAATGTATTTGTAATAGAGTTGAGCTAATTTCTCTTCTATTGTAATAGTCTTAATATATTTTGCAATAGCCCAGAATAAGGTTTCATTACTATTTTGGCAGATATCAGATTGTTTTCTTCAACATATGTTTGGTTTGTTTCTTCTACAATTATAATATTTTGGGGTCAAGCCTAACATGGATATTCTCATTCTTTTTAAGCTCTGATATATACACAAACATATTATGTCAACTTTTATTTCCTGAATGGTTTAGACATAGAAGTCCTTTTTGTACCAATCACTTGGGAATATACATAATCTCAAGCTTGTAGATATAAGAAAATGACATATATACAAATAAAAGAAAGTTCAATTTGAATCAATGTTAGTAAATAGTTCATCAAAAATCGGGGAATGTATAGCATACATAAAAGAGAGACCAAGTAGATTTCACAAAGAATAACATCATGGTGGTTTAAGACTAAGAGACTCAAGTAGTATAATTGGAAGCATAGAATTAGGGATATTGGTAATGACACTTGAAATTAAAATTGTAAAATAAATCCTGTTAATAAAAATATAGAATAAATAAATGAGGGAATGTTCCTTTTTCTTTCCCAGAAGAGTTGATATGAGTAAATACCTATGATGTAAATATCTGCAATTAGAAACTAATCCTATATAGAATCCAGAAATTTCACCATGTGGAATTAAGTTCCTTCATTTAGTGTAAAATCTAAAATACATTTCAAGTTTATTTTTGTGAGAAAAAGTATGATATTTGATGAAGGATACTTCGTACATTATAAAACACTATTATGCAATGGTAAAAGTTTATTGGTTAATTACAAATGAATTAGATAATTCCTCTCCTTGAGAGTTTTGTGATGCTAAAATGTGTAATCCCAATTTCACTTTAGAAATCTAATTTTTCTCCTAACTTTATATAAAGAGGAAAACAACATGGGAAGCAATAAATTTATCATGGTCTTTCTAGAGATAACAATAAAACTGTGGCATGCAGCCAACAGAGAGATTCCACTGAATTTAAGAGACTGATAACAAATAAAATAAAATAAAATACAAAGACGATTCCAGGTTCCATGGTGAATATACTGTTATTAGAATGGAAAATATACAAAAGAAACAGTTTAGAGAAAAGATAAGAACTTGATTTTAAAAATATAGACATATGGACATTAGTAAGATATTTAGACCAAAAATGCCCAATGAACACTTGAAGTATAAAAGAGGTGTCTAGAAAAAAATTGAGAATCATTTTAGCAATTTATTCATTGTTTATTGGTGTTGTGGTATAAATTAAAAATGTCTTACTAAAGTCCCAGGTATGTGACTGGAATATGATGTAAAGTTAAAATGGTAAATATTTAAGGCTTTTCTAGCAGTAAGGTTTGGTCACAACTTCAGTCTGGTGTCCAAAAGCAAAAACATTCACAAACAATAAGGGAATGAATAAATATAGCTGTGTTCCTATGAAATTTAACTATGAAAACCAGTCATGGATTGACTGAGAGGTCGCAGTTTCCCAAGCCCTGCTCTAGAACTGGGATGATGATACTATCAGAACACTTAAGTGTATTTTTAGAGAAAAAAGAAAAACAAGAAGTATGAACAGCATGAAACTTCTTGACAAGTTTGGTAATTGATAGAGGAAACCTATACTGAACAAAATTTAAAAAGTGTTTGTGGAAGAATCTTGTCTCAGCAATGAGAAAGAACTAGGAGAGAGAAAACAATGATGAACAAATAGGGCAATGGTAATGTTAATACAGTTTTATTTGGTAACATTTACCTTGGAAAATACCAGGTAAAGTCATCTGCTGAGAATGAAAGCTTGTAGGTAACACTGAGTTCTTGCAGATTATGTACTGAAAACAACAGATATACTAGTCACCTAAAGACTGATAATAGTACCTGAAAGCAGCTACAAGTTCTTGAAATTGATGCTGTATAACACAAGAGAGCAAAAATAAAAATCTGGCATTGAACGGTAGAATTAGAGATTGTTGTTAAAATTGGGTAGATGACAGTAAAGGTGAAGGAGAATAGTAGCAAAAATTGGTATGATTTTTAAAGGGAGTAAAATAATACAAGAATTATATGTCATCAAGAAACAATATTAGGAACAGATATAAACAATTCCCTTAAGTAGCAGAAGCATGAGCAGATGCTGATGGCGACAGCTGCTCATTAAAACAGATCGGTTTACTCAATGCAGAGAACCAGTAAAAAATGGAATGGAGTGAAAAAGTAAAACAATCCCATATTTTATTTTCTAAATTGTTCCATTTCAAAAATCCGCTCAGATTTATAAATCCATTAGCTGAAATTTAAAATATAATTGGTCAGAGGGAATCTCACCTGAATGGGCTTATGCTGTTCATTTGAAACATTTTTTTTTCTCTCGTGCATGGGAAATTAATTCTACTACTGAAAGGCAGATGGTATGTGTCCTTTTAGAGATCTGCAAAGGACTACAGAAAACAGGATAAGAGAACATTTTTCTTATGTTATGAAGATAGAAGCTTTCAAAATTAAAAAAAAAAAATTTACTAGATGTGAAATCCCTAAAGTTAAGCTTATTATAATGGCAGTTATGGAGCAGTTAGAAAACATTTATTAATGAAAAATCATATCACCACTTTAATCAGCCATAAAATGCATTCAAGGTGTGACATACAGAGCTCTGGGATATTCATTTTTGGGGTCACTGGGAGTTGAATGCAAGGTAGAGCAAAATGTTTTACCTGATTTCTTTCCAACTCTCTAATGGATGTGAATGCCAGAAGATGTGACTGATTAGTCAAGAATCAATCCAATTTATTCCAAACCTAATTCCAGAGATGAAGGAATATTTCCTTAACTATATTTCGGAAGAGGCAGAAATCCTCAACTGTGTCATAAGCAGAAAGTCATCCAAGATTATCCACTATTATACTTAAAAAATGGCTCTGTAGCAGTGGGTACTCATGCTATTTGTGTGCAAATATTGAACATAACTTATCTCTGAAGGCTGTTGTGGCTGCAGATTTGGAATTTGGCAAAGTCTCCTGTGTTCGGTGCTGCATTGCTTCAGAATTTCTTCAAAGTTAAATAAGGAAAATATCACTGTCATCACAAGTGTAAAAGTTGAGGAAATACACTTAAAAAAATCAGTTGCTTCATGTAATGCCTTTAAAAACTGGACACAAATATTTTTCTTTTGTCCAAGTAAAATTAATAAAATAAAACCTAAACTTTCTTAATGTTTTCCATTTTTCTGTTTCATGAAAATTTCATATTTCTAAAGCAGTTTCATCTAAATGCTTCTAGTTGGCTGGCTTTGCTCTTTATAAGAGAGAATGCACAGTGGGTGGGCAGTGGAGAAGGAGGGTAGGATCACTCCATTTTATTGACCAATCCAACGGACAGAGAAGGAAAGCTTGTGGAAATCTTAGAAGCACTTTCTCATCTGGAAAGTCCTTTGCATTTAAATATAAATATAACCACATTCTTGTGTGCTAAGCATTTATCTTTTACTCTACTCTCTATTATTTTTCTTGTCATACATTTCTAAACAAAGAAGTCAGTATTCTTTTTCTTTTTCCTTCACATGGATAAAATAATTTTAAACCACTAGAATAATCACAGATTTGGGGAAATCATGTCAGTGTTTGCACTGGAAATTAAATATGTCATTCCGTGATAAAGGAAGTGCCCAAGAATTGTTAGGCTTTTCTGATCTGCGCTCCTGGACAATTTGGACTCAAAGACTTCTCTAAAACTTATCAGTATGCAGTACGAGTGGTTCCTCTATTTCAGGCACAGGATTTTTGTAGTTCCTTCCATCAGGCTGCATGCTAATGAAGACTTGCAGCCTCCTCTCTTGGTGGCAATTCCCAGGATACAGATATCAGTACCCAGATTGGAGAAGTTAGCCTTTAATGCATCCCGTGTCCTCTAGTTACACAAACACAACTAAAAGCTTGTCGGATTAGATTCCATTGAGTTAAATTAAGTAAACTGTGATGCCTTAAAATGTATGTATAATGGTTTATTACTAGTATCAGTTACTACTCTATTTTGCACTTGATCATCAATTATTCATTACTTCGTAAAAAGACCATTATTATTATTATAAAATCCCATTTATTATTATTTAAGTGATACTCATAAGTAAAGTCAGGGGTGATAAATTATGAAGATCAGTTTTTTCTTAAGATTTATTTTAAAGAATGGAGTGATAATTCTTGGTGATGCTTCCAGGAATATGCTTCAAATCAAATATACTTTTGATGTAACAGTATATACAAAAACATATTAAATATTTTATTTTACTACAGTTACTTATTCATATTAAATTTACATATTTCATAAGAAAATGTGTTGCATGTCCTCATAGTTACTATGCATCTCTATCATTTCACCAAACCTCAAATGTCCAAAATGTTTGGAAATTCTTGGTAGTGGAAATTAAAAATAAAATAATTCACAATTCCCAGATCAAATGGCCTCCCAATGCTTGGCCTCCCTAGTGCTAGGATATAGGAGTGAGCCACTATGCCTAGATTTTTCTCAAATATTTTTGGTATCTTTTCCATTCTTATTTAGATTATGTCTTTGATAACAGTCTGTATGATAACTTTTCTTCAATATTTTGGTTTAACTTTATATAAAGATGCATAAAAATGATGGTCTAACTTAGAAATAGCAGGCAATTTCAATAGCAGTAGAGGACATATTTTTTGTCCAAGTTTTGCAAGGAATTTTTAAAATGATTTTTAAAGCTCTACTTCTGAAATACTAGATATTAACTGAGCACCTAATATATATATATATATATATATATATATATATATCAAGCAATGTGCAAAAAATGAACCTTGCAGGTACAATAAGATACGATTAAAAAACACATCTTCCTTTTTAGCAAAACGTTTTTCCCAACTTTTGAGACATCTGGAAAACACAATGTGCTTATTAGAATAAAAGATATTATTTTAAGAAAAAAATCTCTGTAAAAAAGATCATAATGTACCAGCATAAGTTGATATACCTGAAGTTATTATAATACAGCAGCCAACAAAGGAGATAATGAAAAGCACTGGAAAAGACCAGTTCAGTGGTCAAAACCAAATTGAGTCTGACTCAAAAAAAGAAATAATCATAAATTCTATTATGTTTTAAATTCTCAAACAATGATATTTCACATGACTGACAGATGAGCCATAGAAAGGAGTAGGGCTCTTATCTGTAGTTACTTGAAAGGATGAAAAAGAGACTCAGTAGTTTGGACGCATCTCCTGTCTTGCATCAGGGTTGATGTTCATAGGAGTCCATTTGGCTAATGAATTAAAGCTATTAATAAGTGATTTAAGTCATCCTTTTATAACTCAGAACTTAATTCAAAACCAACCTGTACCTATCTTGCAGCAAGAAATCATACCACTTTTTTTTTGGTAACAATTAGCTGGTAGGTGAGCTTTTCACTACTTTTTAACATTTTCAGATGATCAAACTTTAGATCCTATGTCTGTGCTTACCAACTTTTTCTAAGCCCCCTCCCAGAAGTAAACATTGCATTTACATGGAAATGTTTTCTTTATTTTTGCATATGAAATAGCCATTTACATAAATATATTCATATTTTAAGGAAACCCACATGTTCAGTTCAATTTAATATCATTGGTTGAAAAATTTCCCAAATATCTAGTCTGATTGAATGACTTGAATCAAAAATTTGGTTGACTGGCACCCTCTCTACCCCAACTTCTTCAATGATAACAATGTAAGTTAGACTTTATGAGTCTCCATCAACTCCTTCCATAAAGTTTTTCAATTAATACAATGCACCATTGGCTTTTATGAAGTGGGACTCAACTAGAGACAAATTGAAAACAATGAAGTGATGATGTGATGTTATTAACTGAAGAATAAATATGACCTCATCATAAAGTCTTGGCTCAAAGAATGGTAATACTCACTGCAAAGAGAACGTAGGATGTGTTTAACAAGTTATTAAAACATGAATTCAAAAAGTATTTCAGATCCATAGGAAATCATAGACTTGACTTTTCACTTTTTCTTTAATGATACTTAGCTCAGACCCCCCTTTTTTATAATGTCTTCTCAATGAAAGGCAGATATATCAAAAAACAGGTTCTACAATAACGAAAAAAATTATCAATTTGCAAATGTGATGAGGAGGTAGAAACATTTGGAATGAGTGAGCACACGGTCAAAGATTGTTGGTTAGGTTTCTGGGTCATGACCAAAGTCTCTCTCGAGTGGTGTACAGATGAGCTCAATAATTAAAATGGCAAGAACTGTGGTTTTCCAGTAGTCCCCCTAATGTTGTTTAAACTTTAAAAAGTTAAGTATTTAAAATGAATACAATAGACACATGGCAGAAAAACACAATAAGAAAATGATGTGATGATACTGACTCTATTAAAGCGTGACGTGCATGTGTATGTCATGTATGTGTGAATGTACATGAAATCCAACCAATGCTTTTATAGCAATATCATCAGATTTGATGACATTTCTATAATATTATTCTGTAACATTGTTCTGGGTGGAATTTCAGATTTATTTATTGTGTGACTCCAATATTAGATATTTACACTTACATTTTTTAAAAGGCCATTTTGAACAGCAAGATTTTATTTGTTTTTTAACAAGTCCCTTATTGGTGTTTTGATAATTCTTGTAGGTACTGATAATTCTTTTTTGTTCTTAATTGTTTTTTTGTAGACTTGGAAATGCATAACATTTTGAGTACTCCAGATCTTACTTCAACAGAGTATGACGATGTTCATATGTACTCATATGGACTTAGAGAATAAAACACCAAAACTCCACAAACAAAGCATGACATATATACTTTCCTTTGTCAGATAATTTCGATGAGTTTTTGTTGTTCGTTTTGTTTCATTTGGTTCTGAGATAGGATCTCATTCTATCATCGCTGGGATTACAGGCAGGAACCACCATACCTGGCTACCCCAGTGTTCTTAGGCAGAAAAGCCTAGCTGCCTACTAATCTACCCACCTGGGGCAAGAAGCTCCTTCCAAAGAAGCTATCATTTTTACAAGTTTTGTGTTCCATTCAATGTTTCTTTTCCTTTCAACTCTCTACTCATCTCAGGTACACTAAACTCTCACAAATGATGAGAAAATACACTGTATGTTCACACCAGTCATAGGTTTTTGTATTTCTTGGAAAATATTGTTATTAACCATGTTAACTGCTCAGCAGATCCAAAAATGTAGTAGTTTCCTCCTCATATCTCCAGTATAGGTATAGAACTTCCTCTCCCCCTTCATACTTGGGTTTCCTGGGAATGTGATGGAGAGGCGTATCCAAAACAACGAGTCAGACAAGAACTGATCCCTCTTACATGCTACTTGTGAGACCATGTGTTGAAAGAACAGGCTGCAGATCAGGTCGAGCTGGTTTGCGTGTAGTCCAGGAGTGGGTGGTTTTCAAGACGTTAAACCAGCCTGTTGGCATGGACTCAGCTTCCTCCTGGTTCCACAGCATAACAATAGTGACCCTTATGAGGTTTGGGGCTATTTCCTGTGAAATTTGGTTATACAAATCAAAGCAATGGAAATCTTTTTGTTTAAACAACTAACTAGTTCAATACCCTTAGAAAGTTCCTATTCCTGCTTTTCTAATTCTACTTTGTTTAGCTTAAATCTCAAATCCATTTAATACAGTAAAGGAAAGAGAGGGAAAAAAATTCCTAAACAGTGTTGAAGGTCTACTTTCCTTTCCAGGTCTCTCGTTCTCTGAATTTAACTTCATGGTCCTTTGGAAATTTTCTTCTATTTAAAAACTAGAATGCCACTCTAAACCTTCTCTTGTAAAATGAGAATTACTTTTCCAATCTCTACTCTGTTCACTCTTGCTTAGGAATTCTAATATTTCTAGAGCTCTTTTTGGTATTTCTTTGTTATTCTGTTTCTTATAATAAAGACAACATTTTCTTTGCTTTCAGAAGAGGAAATGACCCAGGCCTTAAATATAGTTTCCAAGCAGTCTTTCTAAGCCAGTGACTTTCCATGCAGAAATCTGTTTCTGCTTTCATTACAGAACAAGGAGAGGAAGCTTGTTCTGGTGTTCTTTTCATGTGGTTGTGTCACTGAGTGATTATGCAAACTTCTGCTTGTTGTATACTAACCTTAGCTATTTCACTCTATTCTTTTTAAAGTACAATTTGTCAAAAAACAGGCTGTTGTTACGTTCAGGGAGCTCTTCTTTCCTTTCCCTCTCAGTGTGAACAGACAACAAATGAACCAGCCTCAAAGTCATAACCAAAAAAGATGCCCTTCATATGCTGAGAAAGCATACAAAAATTATCTCGATATTACTAGGACTCCTGATTCCCACAGGTAGAAATGGATTCCCAGACATTGAATATATTCACAACGTATATTGTTTACACGGCAATGGAATGGGTTTGAAAAACTAGAACTATAGTTGTGCCATAATATGGGACAACAGATTACAAGCTTAACCCTTGAAAAGACATATTCATATCTTCAAAATAATAGCATTGTCTTATCATAGAAGGATCAGCAAGTCATTGAAATTGGACATTTGGGGTCTCTTCTTAGCTCATAATTATTTTCAAGTGACAAACTGAGTTATTAATAGACAAATAACTGTGACACGTTGTAATGAAGGAACTCTGTGAAAGCATGTAAAATTAGCAGGAGTGATGTCACTGCTTGAGTGCTTTAGATGAAAAACTCGCGCACTTTTGAAACTTCAGATTCACTGTTTCAAAGACCCTAGGAGCATCTGTTAGAGATTGCGTGATCTAACACAGCACAGGCAGTCAGTTTTCCAGCGTGTCACACCATTACTAAATAAAGAGACAGAAAATGAGCAGGCAGGTCACTTTTCACCTCATTAGCACAGCAGGAGGGGCTCTGAAAAACAAGTTGCCAGCAGAATCCATGGGCTGCTAGTGTCTTTTCTGAATAATAGAGGAAGGACCCAGCTGTGTGCTCATTCTGACTCTACTTCTGTTCTTTCCCATGTAACCTCTTTCCTTTTTTTTTTTTTTCTGACCTTTCATCAGTTTGATCCATGTAGTATCCACAAACCAACAGAAAGTCTTATCAGTATAACATATAATTTATTGTTATTTTTCCTTATGGTCAATCTTGATTTTAACATGATTATTTTCAGCATTATAAGAATACATAGCTTTATTTTTTTTGATATTGGAAATCGAACTCAGGACTTTGTGCTTGCCAGGCATTTGCTGTGCCTCTAATGTACATCCCCCGCTCTGTATGACCTTTTGTAACCTTGATCATATTAAGACTCTGGGTCTTTTGAACAGAAAAATAAAGAAGAAAATGGAGAGCAGAAGACACTTGATCTTATAGAAACAAATAAATGTTTTATTTTTGTTCTTTGAAAGTGTTTTCTATTTTCTGTTATCTTTGCTTTTCTGCACAAACCTGATTACCATGTTGGCGATTCCTTTATGACTTTTGGTCCCTGAGTGACTAAAATAATGTGTTCTTCTAGTAAAATCTCAATGGAAAAACAAAAAAGCAAAGCCAAAGCTTCAATTTTCTGTTTTGACTCATTATACCTTTGGATGTGATTTTACATGGCGTAAAATGTAGCTGGTTTTCAATGATGAAAATGCTGAGATTTATTGGGCAAGATACTGTAGCAATCACTATGTAAGTCCTCTACAATCACTCAGTCCTCATAAAAATAATATTTGGAAGGTGCTAGACTCATTCCAATTCAAAGTGAGAAACCTGGGATATAGAGTAGTGTTTTTGTACTTCTCTGATGTCAACAAAGAATTTCTTTGCTCCATCTTCCTCCTGAGCTGTGGCTGCATGTATCATTTCCAGATGGGTATTGGATGGCTGTGAAGGTGAATTCACACTGTGCTTGGGCTAAGCATGTCTCATTTCATACTTACAGCCTTCTCCTTCTCCATATTTTGTGGCAAATACAGCTCTACTTTTATGCAAACACAGCACAGAGCCATGTAAGCAGGATACAGGCCAGGGACATACACCAATGAATAGCTGTGAATGTATCCAATGTCTTAGAATCCAGGTCAGAAGACAACAAGAAACTTGCTCTGTTTTCCCATTTCAAAAATTTTAATATACTTTTTATAAGATTTTTCAATGGTTCTAAAAGATCTTAAATTCTATTTACAACTTGACAAACTATATGGTTTTTTGTTGTTTGTTTTTTGTTATATTTTTAGTAGCACTGAAATTATACCCAGAGTGACTGTACAGAACCACATCCTCAACATTTCATTTTCTATTTTCAGACAGTTTCTTGCTAAATTTTCCAGGCTGACAATATATAGAAAATGCAGAGAAACAATTTTAAAAAGTATCAAGACAATTTAACAGAGAAATTAAAAACAATCAAACAGACTTCTGCAGCTGAACAATATAAACAAAATGTGAAATGCAGTAAAGGGAACCAATAGCAAAACTGATCAAACAGGAGAAGGAATCTTTAAGTTAGGGACAGATTGTTTGAAAACATACAGAGGGGAAAAAAAGAATGGAAAAAAAAATCTTAGATTTTTTTCTAGCATAGTATTAAATGATTTCTAGCATACTATTAAATGAACAAGTGTAAAACTCACTGATGTTTAAGAGGAAGTAGAAAAAGAGGAGGAGGAGGTAGAAAGCTTCTTTAAAGAAATGACAGCAGAAATCATTGCAAAACTTGGGAAAGATATAAACATCTAGGCACAGGAAAATCAAAGCTCTCTAATCAGAATCAATGCAAATGATATCCTATGGTATGTATATCAAACTGTCAAAGATCAATGAAAAGGACATGATCTTAAAAGGAGCAAAAATTCAGGAGTTGTGGTTAGTGCTTTTTAGTACAGTGTCTCAAGGGGCTGAGGCAGGAGGATCAATTGATTCCAGATTATTGAGTTCAGCCTGGTAAAGACACAAAACAAACAGAGTAAAACAGGTGAATTTAAACATATAAATACAGAAAAACAAATAAAGAAATAATGTATACTGATATTGTGTTAAATCTAGGAACAGCTTTCTCAGAAGAAGCCTTATGTTCTAGAGATAGTGTGATGACATGCTTAAGAGACAGATTAAAGAGTTCTAACACTCTTGTACCTAGCAAATTGTTTTTCAGAAATGAAGGAGAGTTAAAGACTTTTAAAAATAAATAACAGCTGAGATAGTCCATCACGATGACACTTGTTCTGAAAGAAATACTAGAAGGAATTTTTCAGACTGAAAGAAAATAACAGCAATGAATGTCAGAAAAAAAAAATCTCAGAGTATACAATTCACTGTAAAATTAAGCAATGTGAAACTTTGACTACTTAATTTAATGGTGATCTATAATATTATTTTTAATATATGGTTAAAGGAAAAAGTATTAAAATAATTGTGGCTATAATAATTTGTGGGGGGAAATATGTATACAGAGATATAATTTATAATGCCAAAATTGAAGATGTGGAGAAATAAATTTAAAGTTGAGTTTTTTGTGATAAATTTTACATTTTTGTCAAATATTTTGGTAGTTAAAAATTTTAAATATTATTTATTAAGATAAAAATATTTTAAGCAAAACTATCTTATCAGAAGCAGGGAATTAAAAAAAACATATTATTGATGAAAATTGAAAATAAAGACAATAAAAGAAGACCTATACAGATGAGATCTACAAAACAACTAAGAAACGGTTAATAAATCAGTCCTAAGTCTTTATCAATCAATAATTACTTTAAATGTCAATGGATCTGATTCTTTAATTAAAAGACAGTTTGACTGAGTGGATGAAAAATCAAATTGATCTATATTCTATTTTCAGAAGACTGACTTTAACTGTAAGGATTCAGATAAACTTAAAGTAAAAGGATGAAAAATATTTCATAAGAAGCAATTCAATACAGCAGTAGTGATATTTTTATTAGGTAAAAAGAGATGATTGTAATGATAGTGTGGCTAACTCAATAAGAGATATAATAGTCATAGATACATATGCACAGAACATTGAAGAATATGCAAGGAAAGTATTTGTAGATTTAAAGGAGCTACATAGTGAAATGCAGCAATTTTTAGATGGTTCAACACTCCACTTCCAAAACCAGAGAGAGAGAGAGAGAGAGACAGAGAGAGAGAGAGAGAGAGAGAGAGAGAGAGAGAGAGAGAGAGACTGGATTCTCTAGATTAAATGGGCCTAACAAATACTTATGAAACATTATGTCCAACAGAAGAAGACTAATATATTTTTCTCATCAGCACATGGGATATTCTCCAGGATAGATTATTTGTTCAACAGTACACAAATCTTAGGAAATTTTGAAACATAGATATCATCATGATTTATGTCTATGGCCCCCAGGCCTCATGCATTTGCACTTTTTATTGGTTCATTGTCCTGCACTTGGATTGATGGTGTCAGTGCTACACCCACCTAGGGGTGGAGCCAGCATACAATGTAAAGGGTGGAAGAAGGCATCTCTCTCTCTCTCTCTTGCCAGTTTCCACTTTGCTATTTTGCAGCCACCACGAACTGCAGGCCTGCCATGCCACCCTGCCTTGGAGCCAATTGAGTATGGACTAGAACCTCCAGAACTGTAAGAAATAAATCTTTCCTTTCCCAATCTTGAGCATCAGGTATTATGTCTCAGTGACGAGTAAAAAGTAACTAAGACAGAATTTGGTATCAGGAATGGGGTCATTTGCTGTGACTATACCTGACCATGTTTTACAAGAGTCTTTGGAAATGGCTTGTGGGCAGAGTTTGGAAAGATTCAGACATGTCACCTGGATGCACAGAGCTAAAGCAGCTTAGGCTGTTCTGTAGAGGAGATTCTGGTTGGAGTTCAGGAGAGCAGAAGGCTGATAGAAAACCTGATGGTAAAGATCAGGCTTGGGAAGTTTCTGCTGGGAAGGTCTGTACTGGTTGTTGGACTCCCTACAATGTGTGCTATGGCTTGGCAGAAAGTTTCTCGGCGTTTTGCTCATGCCCAGAGCCTTTTCCTGACCAAGAGCAATAGACTGATTAATCTGACATAGGAAATTTCAAGGCAGTGGAATGTTGAGGCTCTGGCATGGCTATCATTGTGGACTTTTAGCCAGCTTTATGTTGCAATTCAACAGAAAAGAGCCCAGCAGGATAATTTACAATCCTGTGAGTTTGGCCAGAAGGAAAACTCCAGTAAAGGTGTGGGTTGTAAAGATAGAGCTGACATTTTGGTTGCTGAGAAGAAACAGAGATATAACAAAGATGGCCATGGGACATCCCAGGAAACAGCAGGTCTCCACCCTTTGCAGCCTCAAAACTGCAAAAGTGAAAGAATTTGCTCAGAGGAGAAAACTGCAGAGCACCATAATCCAGAATGGCAATGTAGGCCACATGAGGCTCTAGAATGGTGGCAACATAGAGAAGCTTTGCTTCACAATCAGATTCACAGAACCCAGTGATCCAGGCAATCGACCCCTACAGGCAAGAGAGAGAAAAACCTGGCTACTGATGTAGCTGCCAGCAAACTTTGGTAGCATCCACATGGTGCTGATTTTAGGTGCAAGGAAAATGCACAAATTCTGAGGGTAAGACAGCTTCCACCTCAATTGCAAAGGGTCTGGGAGGCTAAGCAATGTGCCCCTGTGCGGGCAATTTGTAAAGATGTAAAGGTGAAGCCAATGGTACAATAGAGACCTCAGAAGTTTGGAAAACTCAGGAACGTGGATCATCCAAGGAAAGCTGCAAACAATGAGCAGAGAGGGTTTAAGAGAGAAGCTGCTGGAGCTGAAATCCCTGGATACGCTGGGGGGTGCAATCACCCAAGACTTTTAGAGCTTGCAAACAGATTGCTTCAAATGCTGAGCATGAAACTCTAGGACTTAATGTTTGCCCTAGTGGATGTTGGACTTGCTTTGTTTCCAATGCTTTATGTTCCCCTGTTTGTAACCTTTGGAATGGTAATGTTTATCTTGTTCCTTTGCTTTTCAGAACTGTTTAACTTTGTTTCATTTGTATAGGGGGTTACAGTTAAGAGTTTGCCGTAGATCTGGGAGGAGACTTGGGTCTTGGACTTTCAGCAATGCTGAAACTATCAGAACTTTGGCAACTCTTGGAAACTCTTGGAGATGAACTAAATGTCTTCTGTAGGAAGGATGTGCATGAGTCCTGGGAGACAGGGGTGGAATGTCATGGTTTGTGTCTGTGGCCCTCAGGCCTTATGCATTTGCTTTTTGTATTTGTGATTTGTTCATTGTTTAGCACTTGGATTGATGATGTCAGTGCTACACCCACCTAGGGGTGGAGCCAGCATACAATGTAATGGGTGGACAAAGGCATGTTTCTCTCTCTTGCCAGTTTCCACTTTGCTATTTTGCAGCCACCACGAACTGCAGGCCTGCCATGCCACCCTGCCTTGGAGCCAATTGAGTATGGACTAGAACCTCCAAAAACTGTAAGAAATAAATCCTTTCCCAACCTTGAGCATCAGGTATTATGTCTCAGTGACGAGTAAAAAGTAACTAAGATGGAATTTGGTATCAGGAACGGGGTCATGTGCTGTGACTATACCTGACCATGTTTTACAAGAGTCTTTGGAAATGGCTTGTGGGCAGAGTTTAAAAAGGTTTGGACATGTCGCCTGAATACTGAGAGCATCTTATTTCATCAGATTTTCTTTTTTTTTAAACTGTGATGAAATAAGATCAGTAACAGAAGGAACTTTGGAAAAGTTAAAATTACATGGAAATTAAGCACCATATTCAGGAATAACAAATGGATTAATTAAAAAATTAATAGCATTTTAAAAATGAGTCAATACAATTGAAAGCAGATTTTCAATGCCCTAAAACCTGTGGGATATAATGAAATCAGTTCAAGAGAAAAGTTTGCAGCAGGAAATTCCATTGTTTAAAAAAAAAAAAAAAAAGTCCTCGAAGGTCCTTATTTTGCACCTCAAAGGAATAGGTAGTGGGGCAAAAAAAAAAAAAAAAAAAAAAGAAAACACCAAAACAAACAAACAAACAATCCAAATAACTAGTGAAAAAGTCCTTCTGGATTGTACAAGTGAGACAGAGGCCAGTGACAAGAGCACCTGCTGATCAATCAGATTTGGCTTTACTTATTTCTTCAGAAGCTGACTTTTTCTCATTTTTAGTTTTTTTCCATATTGTACAGATAAATAATTTTTAGATTCTTAGTTAACCTCTGTTTTATCTCTCTCTCTCTTTTTTTTCTTCTTTTTTTTTTTTTGCCTTCCCACCCCGGAGAATCTATCCTTTCCCATGGCCCTTTGGTTCATTTCTACTTCTACTGGAGCAAATTTAGTCAACAGCCTAATCTGTCTCTTCCTGGACTTCTCTGCCTCTTTGGCTGAGCCATCCTTCCTCTTGGGCATCTGGGCCCTGCCACAGAGATGGGCGAGGATGAGAAGGGCAGGGTGCTGCTGTAGGCAGCAGCTTATGGAGGTCTTCCATAGCCTGGCTTCTTGGCTGCTGATGCTCCCGGATGCTGGAACCTTCAATGCATTTCAGACTTAAGATATTTTTAATAAACACAATGGGTTATCAGCATGTAATCCAACCATATATCAAGTGCATAGATGGACTATATTACCTTGTGAAATAATTTGGTAAGACTTTGTAATGTCTTAGAGGAGATAACCATATAGCTACTAAAATGATTGCTTTGAACTAGTAATTCAAGCAATTATTTAATGTGTTTTTCATCTTTTCTGCATTGTTTCTTACTTATCTATAAAATAAGGCACTTGCAAGTACTAGTTATGTCATAGGCATTTAGAATATTTCCTTAGTATATAGAGAGTTGCTTAGAATTATGTCTAATACTTAAATAAGACCACAGTAAATGTTGACTATATTACAATAACTTTGTATCAGAACATGTTTACTTGAAGAGAGAATTACTAAGAAAATCCAGTTATTTAGAATATTTACAGAGGGGCTAGGGGTTTAGCTCAGCGGCATAAGCACCTGCCTTGCAAGCAGGCGGTCGTGAGTTCAATCCCCGGTACCGATAAAAATGAAGAAGACAAAAAAAAAAAAAAAAAAAGAATATTTACAGCTGCAAATTTTTGCATACATATAGTTAAATCCGTTGAAAAAACATAAAATTGTAACATAAAACCAAAAAATATTTCGTGACTTTTAAAATTTTCCATTTTCCATAAAGAAAAATATTTTCAACATTTGGATCTCAGCTTAGCTATTTTGATACATTATCTCTTCCTTATGAAATCTGAACATGTTTGGTTAATTTCTTCTTCCTACCTATCCTTGGCAGCTTTGTCAGAAAATGTGTATATTCTGGCAACTTGTCAGAGAAAGATTCAGAGCTGAGAATGAGTTGATATTATAATGGAACCTATCTGATTAGATAAGTACATCACGTGTGATTTTATATGCTCATAAATATCAGTGTGTCTTTTCCAATGGTGGCGAATGGAGGGCAGTGAGAGTGGTGTAACTGCCATTTGTATGAACTACAGATTTTCAGCACACACAAGAAAAGTAGTAACTTTTCTTAAAAGGCAGTAAAGACCTAGACCTTGACATACTGCTTGATATAATAGTTCAGCAAGTTGTTGGCCTCACATCTTTTACTATTTCTAATTGCACAGTTGGTAGGTAGGATAAAAGTTGTCAAGTTAGGAAAATGGAGCTTTTATGGTTTGTACAAAGAGGATTTAATGTCACTACAAGTAGATGGATAGATGCTCATGTGCAGCTTTGGTACCACAGAGAAAGCAATCATTCTGACACTGGATAAAAAGTACCCCAAACTGGAGAATTAAAGCATCCATTTTTCAGTAGTTTGGAGATGCATTAATTTCTCAGAACCAGTCAGAATCCTTGAAATTTTTCTAGATTGTGTGCAAATATCTTTGAGAATCAATTAATTTATAAAACACTACCTTCTTGATTCCATGACTAAAAAGACACAAAAGTAAGAATAAAAAGACTTTTAAAAATGAAGGAAATAGAAACAAATCATTGACCACCTACTAGAGAAGATGAAATCACCTTGTATTAATAAGCCAAAGACCCTTGAAATCCAGGACATTACTAAAGCATACGAAGCTTTAATAGTTAATTAAAAGATTTAAATATGTATCCTCTCAATCAACTGAAGATGAACAAGGCATTTAGAAAGTCACATGGTTGATGCAAATTGCCTTTGCTGAAGTATAATGGTACACATAGGTTTGATTACGTTTTAGTTTAATTTTAGATTACCTTTTATTATCCATTTAGTTGGTTTTTAAAAGTTATATGGATTGGTTTTGCTTTTGTTTAAAATGATTTGTTTAAGGACCTCACAATACCTTTGAGTAATTTTCCATAATAAGTACGATCTCTGAAGATAACATAGAAAGAATAGGAAAGAATAGAAGGAATTCTCCAGGATAAATCAAAACACATCATAAGAAAGAACTATAGTTTCTAAAATCTAAACTCCAGGAGTCTAGATAACAGTTCCTCAGTTCCTATAACTTCAAAATGAAAATCTATGTGAGTTTCAGGTTCTGATACTCAAAACAATAGCATATTGATTTTGACAGCATGAGTGCTGCTAGCACTTTTTAAAAAGTATGTTTTTATTTATTTTTTATTAGTACAACTTTGCCATATATACTGATCATATTTCTTGTGGGCCTTTACATATGTGCTTAAAACATCTTAATTGTGGTTTTCATCCCCTTTCCATCCCTTCTATCATGTATATATTTAGATCTCTTTTTATATATGTATGAAAAATAATCATAAGAGATGTTTTTCATTTTTTTAATATGTGAATTTTGAGGAAAATTCAAGTTGAAATAAACTACATATTTATCTAAATATTAGACATAGGTATGGTCAGACCTCTATATTCCTTCATTTGTCTTTAAATACTATAAGAATAAATAACTTTCAGTAAATATTCTTTTTCATTTCTCTTTTTTTCTTTTTTATTTATTTATTTGTTTTTTGAGACAGAGTGACAG
The DNA here is from genome assembly GCF_034190915.1 of Cavia porcellus. Taxonomy (NCBI): domain Eukaryota; kingdom Metazoa; phylum Chordata; class Mammalia; order Rodentia; family Caviidae; genus Cavia; species Cavia porcellus. The sequence continues at coordinate 51,163,961 of NW_026947498.1, read as the reverse complement.
AGTTTTGCTATGCAGTTCAGGCTGGCTTTGCGCTTAACTTTGTAGTGCAGACTGGTCTCAAACTTGCAACAATACTCCTGCCTCAGCCTTCTGAGTACTGTTAGCAAATACTCTTATTCAGTACGTACAGAAATAAGCCATAACTTCAAAGAGATGACATATTAATTACTTCTGTATAGTCACAACCATATGTTTTCTATGGGGCTGGGTGATCAAATATAATTTAAATACTCAGAATATAGTCTTGAACTTTAGAATGTTTAGGGCAAATTGTCACACCTGCCATAAAGAGACTGGAGGAGCAGCTATGTCCCCTGCAGTGTGATGGATGGAGGCCACAGCAGTGGCCACAACTGCCCACAGTCAACCCCATGTGGTAGACCCATGCCCGTGGTCATCTAAATACAACTCCCTGCTGAGTCTGCCTCTTAGTTCCCCTCAGTATAGGGCATAAAGGCAACTACCAACTGAACAACCTGATCACAGCTGAGATCAGTACCCCGGGTTAGAAGGTAAACCTGGAAAAGTCAGAAGATTTAGGGAGAAATAACAAATGGGCCAGCAGTGCTATCCCCAAGAAAAGCACAAGGCTGTTGGAAACTGCAAAAACAATGTGCCCTTTATTGCAGGACTAACTTCTTCATTGAGGGATAGAGTTGAAAAGGAAACTGAATACAGTGCCTAAAATATTGCCTGAGTTTTAAACAGGTGCCATGTTGGGAAGAGATGGTGTGATATGAACATCTGTGCTGCAGATTCACTAAGGAATCCCAGGGGATCCTACCAAAGTGACTGGATGAGAGACAAACTTGGGGACGATCAGGATTAGACATACATTCCCTAAATTGAAGTTCAGGCCAGATAAGACAAAGAGCCTGCACTTCTTGATGGGAGGCTAGATCCAAGAGATGGCTCTCAGAGGTAGCTGAATCCGAAGGTGATGGCTGCCTCTGGAAATCTGTTTGAGCTGCTGTGGTCTGGAGTTCATACATGGACCTTTTTCTTTTTTAAGACTAGTCAAGTGCAGTAGTGAGAAGGGGGAAAGAGTACATGGACCCCTTAAACAGAGTGTGGAGGACTGCCACTTCATCCCAGACCAGACCCAATGTGGTGCACTAAGTTGTGATCAGTGCAGGCTGTACAGGGGTAATTTCCCTAAATTGCCTTTTGGTTTGAATAGTGAGTCTGACTGTGACAGTTGATACACTGGGTCAACTTGACAAATTTAGAAGTTTAAGCAGCAGGGTAGGAGCCGGTGTCCTCACTTTGTAAATGTCCTCAGCTTTTGCAAAAGGAGGGTGCATAGATGGTGTGAGTGCTATACCCACCCAAGTGCAGGAACCATGCATACAATACAAGGGAGGGAAAGAGGCGTAGGTATGCTGCTTTTGCTGTCTTCTGCTGCCTTGAACCCTTGCTCTTCTGGCATGCCGCCCTACCTTGGACCCAGCTGATTACAAACTGTGAGCTAAATAAACTTTTCCTTCCTTAATTTTGGATGTCTGGTATTTTGTTTCAGCAATGAGACAAAAGTAACTAAGGATGGCACTGAATCAGAGATCTTGACTCCACTGTCTACATCCATCAGAGACCAGTGATCTGACTGCTTCCACATGTACCATGTGATCTGGGACAGGGCTTCACTTGAACCATTTCCAGTGTCTGGAGTTTATACACAGAAGGACCTCTTAAACAGGGTGTGAAAGACCCTGTGTCATCCTCCCCCAGGCCCAAATGTGAATGTGAGTAGTGTGGGCTGTACAGAGGTAATTTCGGTAATTTTCCTAAATTGGTTTTAGGTTTGAATGGTGAGTCTGGCTGAGGCTCTGAATGTGTCTTCATGTAAGCAAGTGGGTCACCCGTGTGCTGACCTAGGCTTGTCCCTCACCGTGGCCATAGTTGAGTCCTTGGCCATGAGACTGTGGGACTAAAGAATGAGATAAGGTCTCCACTGAGTGTGTGATTCCACATAAAATTCCTTCCCAGAATTGATCATAAAACATGTTGCTCATTAACAGCAGCCTGAAACTGGCTGTTGTGTACCTTTTGCAAGAACACTTTGTCCCCTCTTTCATACCCCTTGTCCTCTTACCCCCTTATCTAGCACATCCACCCATAATCTCCTCACCATTTCCCTCCATGTGAATATGATCAATAAGCATGGAGGTTCCGGCTGCCTCATGGCCTTCTGTTCCCTTCGAACACTGGCCATCCCACATCCCCAGTGCACTGCCATTTTGTCCTTGCTCTTGTTTTTTCCTGTGTACCATAACACCTTGCAGGAGGAGGCTGGTGTTCACCGTAGAGATTCCTGATGCGGGCCAGGGCACCTATTCAACCCACAGACTGTAGGTTAAGGATAAGAAGACTAGAACTTGCTGGTTTCCAAGACTGAAGGTCCTGGAGTGAAACCACTCATTTCGAAATACATAGGAACTTTTCTGGATGCATTTCTCTCTCTCTCTCTTTCTCTCTCTCTCTCTCCCTCTCTGTGTGTATGTGTGTGTGTTGTACATTTTTTGCCTTTCTTTTTTGTTTTAGTCTTTAAATTTTTTTATACTTTCCTTTACTTTGTTTTCTTGTTTCTATTTTTCCTTTAGTTTATTCTCTGATTTTTCATTTTCTCTTTTTTCTTGTCATTTATTTCTATTACTTTTATCTAATAATATTAAACCTTTTTACTCCTTAATAGGGTCTTTTATTGTACTTTTATCATCTCTTTCTCATCTTCCACTGGTTAGTTTTTCAAGTTTTACTTTTTCATGGTCCTATTCCTGACACCTTGTACCTTTACTTTTATTACCACTAAACTTTATGAATCTATAATTAACTATGTGCTATTATTGTTGAATAGTGTTCCATTATTAAAAATAAAGTTTTTCTATTCATTAGATATTTCCTGTTGGTCAATTTTGGGTTGTCTTAATATTTATAGTAAAATTACAGATATCTTTTTTGTGGTTAATGTTTGTTCTTAGACTGTGTCATTATTTATTCAGTTTATACTTATTTCTGTCATTATTCCTGATTTTATTACTATAGGCAAGATAACACAGTAGTTGCTACCAATGGTTTTCACAGAAAACCAGTATCTAGGGTAATAAACAAAATTTAGGTCTTATGTAAGAGAAGTGAGTATTGGACCAGAACTCTGCAGCCTCACTTCACAAATAATCTCCAGTGGTTGGGTCCTGGGAAAGAGGCAAAGATCACTATTTAGCTATCCCCACAGGATATTCCTGAAAAGCAGACATTAAATAAATAGGTCCCAAACTGGCTGGAAAGCTATCTACTATAACCAAGCTGCAAGCCTTAGCAGAGAAAGCATAAAAAATAGAAACATGAGAAGACTAGGCCACAAATGCCTCCCCAAACTCCCAATTTCCCTAAAGTTGTTCTAGGGGATACCAGTGGGGAAGGAAATCAAAAGTCACATGGTCAAATTATTTGAAAGACTAACAGAGATTAAACAAACAAAACAACAAAACCCCAAAACTAACAACGGAAAAACAAAACAAAAACAGATCAACAAGGTACAGGGTTACTTTTGGTTTACAAGTACTTTTGTATTCAACCCCTGCCACCCCCAAAAAAATGGTTCACAAACAGAACCATTCAGCAAAACATTGTTTGTATTTGCGAACTGTATTGTGTGACAAACACAACTGTGGCCATCTTTCCCACATAAGCACCAATCTAGCCATCATTTTGAAAATCATAGAACAAATTAAGTTTGTGAACCAAGGTACCATTTTATTGGCAAATTCAAAAATAATATGACTAATAATTCAACTAAGCAAAAAAAATTCAGTGAGTCTACATCAGACACTAAGAAAAAGGCAGTTGAATTAAACAAACGAAGCAAAAATGATTTTCCAGCAAAGAAATTCATTGGGGACCATTAAAAAGTACCAAATACAAAGCCAGGTGATTCAAAATTCTATTGAAATTACAGACAGCAGAAGCAACCAGTGTGTGCAAAGAGTGTCAGATCTAGAAGATAATGCTATAATTGGTGATTAATATTGATCTTAAAAACAAGAAAACATGGAAAATTGATCCAATCTATAGATGATACCAAGACTAATATAAGATTAATTAGATTTAGTAAAAAATTAGAAGATAGCACAGTTTTTAAAAGAACCTGTTCACAGAAAAATTTTCAATTATGAAAAAAAATAATTGAATATACAAATAAGTGAGGCATATGAAATTTCAAATAGCCAAGATCTGAAAGAACCACTCCACAACTCATCTTATTTATAGATGTTATGATCTTCTGTATATAAGACTCAAAAATTCCACAAAAGGGTTTCTAGAATTAGTAGCTAAATTTAATAATGAAGCAAGGTATACATAAATTTAACACATGAAAATCAATAGCATTTCTGTTTACCAATAATGAACTCATTGAGAAAGAAATTAGGAAAAAATACTATTTACAAGAACAGTAAGAAAAATGAAGTACCTAACAACTGACCTAACCAAGAAAATGAAGAACTCTAAAATAAAAATTCCATCACTACACAAAATGAGAACAAAGAGGACATCAGAAAAAAGGAAGATATATTTTGTTCTTTGACAGGAAGAACCAGTACTGTGAAAAAGGCTATACAGTAAAACCTTGAAAGAATAATTTGTTCTGCTCAAAGTCCAAAACACTTGTATATCAAAGCAGCAAAAGAAGGAGAGAAGAACCACTTGTGATCATGTGATGTTCTGAATGACATTGTACTTGCAGTGGAAGACGTTGCTCATTTATCAAGTTAAAATTTCTTAGAAATATTTGTTTATGCTACGGAACACTCTCGGACCAAGTTACACAAAATCTAAGTTTTGACTGCACTTCCAATACTGATATGTAGATTTAACACAATCCCAGTCAAAATACAAACAGCATTCCTCACAAATCTAGAGAAAACAATTGTAAAATGGATATGGAACCAGTAGAGACATGGAATAGTTAAAACAATCCATGGTTACAAAAGGAAAAGAAGAGACATCACAATTGCACTTATGAAGTTGTACTACAGAGATAAATTACAAAGCTAAAACAGCATGACACTGGCACAAAAACAAACCTGTGAATCAATGGAACAGGACAGAGGAAGGGGGAAAAACTTCAGGCACATTCAGCTGTTAAGTATTTGACAAAGAATCATGAATATACGCTAGCAGAAAGGTAAACACTTCATTAAACACTGGAGGGAAGATTGGGCATCCACATTCAGAAAATTGGGTCTAGGCCCAAATAAGTCATCATATACTAAACTAAAATAAAATTTGATCATAGGTATAATTACTAAAACAGAAATAATATGCTGGGAGGTAAAATAGGTAAAACTCTTGAAGATATAATCATAGACAAGGACTTCCTACACATAACCGCATGAGACAAGATATAGTACTAAATGTCAACAAATGGGCTCATAAAAAATTCAAAATGTTCACAGTGAAGAAAAAAACATCAGAGTAGAGACAATTCAAGAAATGGAATAGTTTTTTGTCAGCTATCTCTCAGATATGTAACAACTAGAATATATAAAGCACACAAAAAGAGCTTGCAAAAAATAAAGTATCAGATAAAAAATTGACAACTGAAATATATACAATGTCTCAGAAAAAAATTACAAGTGGCCAATAGACATGTGAAAAGATGTTCAATATTGCTGGCCATTAGAGAAATGCAATGTAAAATGACACTGGGATTCCATTTTATTGCAGGAGATATGGCAGTCATCAAGGAAGCAAAGAATAACAAAATCTGGAAGAACTATCAGGGGAAAAGGAACTCTTCTACATTGTTACTGGAAACACAAACTAGTATAAGTACTGTGAAAACCAGTGTGAAGATTCCTTAAAAAACTAAAAATAGAAATCCCGCTTGAAATTCCCAGATATTCTCCTCCTAGAAATCTTCCCCAGTGTTAAAAACACACCACAGTGATACTTGCATATAAGTCATAGTAGCTTCAGCAGCACAAGTTACAATAGCTAATTCCCATGAATAGATGAATGGCTCAAACAAATATAGCATTTTTACACAATCGAAACTGCTCTGTTGTAAAGTGGATACATTTGAGCCATTTGTAGATAAATAGATATACTTTCAGACCATAATATTAAGTGCAAAAAATCAAACACATAAGCATAAATATCATGTGGTTTCTCCTATGTGAGAAACCCAAAATATAAAATAAAGAGCAAAATAAAAGCTAGATAACAAGAGTAGGAAGACTTTTTTTTAAATGGGGAAGGGTACAAAAGGTGGAGGGGCTGCGAGGGAAAGAGGATAAAAATATATTGAAAGAGAAGAATAAATGGAAATACATTTTTTGCAAATGGGAAGAAAATCATAAGATAGAAGGAGCAGGGAGCTAGTGGTAAGGTACAGGCTGAAAAAATAATTAAAATGTGTTATGTACAGGTACCCCACTCATCAGAATCATCAGCAGCAGCAGCATCAGTGTAATCATATGCACCTCAACACATAATAAAAATGGAAATTAAAAGAAAAAATGTCTACATCAAGTTACTGGAGAATCAGTTAAATATTGGTCAATCTATCTAATCTATCTATCTATCTGTTCAACTTTCATGGTATTGGCACAAAGTTTCTCACACAATTTTAAAGGAGTAGAGGTTTACTTTCGCTCCTGATTTGAGAGGTTTCAGGCTACGGTGGGAAGGTTCCCCAAAGCAGAAATACTTTCATTTCATGGAATGGTGGCTACCACAAAGCTTCCCACATCAGGGCAGTTAGGAAGTAACAGGGGAAGCCAGCCAGCAAGAGACACAGCCTCTGATGACACACCCTTCAGAGATCCACTTCCTCCTCTGCTCTTCCCCCCACTCTTTCTCCCTCCACTGCATTAATTCAAAAATCATGGAATCAGTGCACTCAAGTGTTGAGTTTTGCTTGAAATATTTGGTGAATGTTTATATATTAAAAATGTATTACAGCAGCAGCAAAAAGACACATTGCATTCATCTTCCACAAAACGCATCCTTCACTTTGAGCACTGCCATCAGCCTTGCCACTTTCTGAGCCAGTTTTCTCTTTGGTCTTTCTGAAAACACAGTCAGTGCTACTGCTAGAACATTTAGCCTATAAAAATATAACAGTGTGTCCATATCTACCTCTTCTTCCAGTGTGGCACCTGGAACTTCTGACTCTTCCACAAATTCAAAATGATGAAAAGAAAATGTTTTAAATTCATTCGCAACATCGAGGCAGCTGCTACAATGCAACTAAAAATATTTGCCAAGATAAACTTCTATAATAGCTTGAGAAGATATTGAGAAAAAATGGGTTAAGTGTGTTAGAAGTGAGGCAAATATTTTGAGGGGGACCAGAGGCAACATTTCCTTTAGCGTAATACATTTTTCAAAAAGTGGTAAATACTTACTGTATCTCTTAAGTACAGCTCTTACAGTGTCTGCCTCTATCCAAACACCTCTCTAGGAGTCTCTCAATTGTGTCGAGTTGATAATTAAGATTATCAACTTTATATAATTTTATATACATTCTGTAAAGCACATGAATAGCTAGAATGCAATTATGAATCTATGCATTGTTGTTTACTTATAACAATTAGATGAACAATAAAATATTTGTCATGGGACCGATATGTCAGATTAGGTACCAAAGCACAATATTGAATAATTTGGGGAAGATAATTATTAAAATACATTTATTGATAATTGGAATTTGTATCTATGAAGTCTGTAGTCTTTTAATCTATCTCTGCCTTAGGATTCTGATTCAAGAATAGGATTCATTTCAGAGAACTGGGTTTAGTAACAAGAGCAAAGCAATCCATGCCTCAAAGGCTCTAGGATGGTTACCAAAATAGAGAGATCAAAATACAGTTATTACCGTCAGGGATCACACCTGGAATGTGGCAAGCACTGAGCTGTGAGCTCACGTTCCACTCTGTGGTTCACCTCCAACAGCAGGAAAGTGGATGAAGAGTGCAGGACCTGCCTGATTGGACTTTTTCCTCTGCAGTCTTTAATGATATGCCCATTTTAATTTGCCCATTATTATACTGATGTGTCTTTTTACTGTATGTGATATCCAAGGTAGTTCAAGATTTAAATTATTTTACTTTTATTAATACATGTTCGCAGTACATAATGGTTATATTCACTGTAGGGAATTGTTACATACACAGAACACATTTCAATTGTTTCCCTTTCCCTAGACCTAGATTTTATTTTTCCTGCATCAGCTTCATTTATTGTCTTATAAATTAAATTTGCACACATACACATTAACAACCAGACTAGTGAACCAAAGAATGCATAAAATGTAAAACAATTATTTACTTCAGCAAGTGTATTAAGGTACACTTTTAGATACATCATCCACGTGGAATCACAATCTTTTCTCTCTGCCTTTTTTTCTTAGTATCTGTCCTTTATTTCATACTTTATAAACATTTTAATTTTTCACAGAAAAGTAACTATGTGCTATTTAAGCATGCGTGTCAGAGTTTTTCATTTAACATTACAAATGTGACTTAGCCTCATAAGTTATCCATATTTCAGAATTAAAAATGTAAATATGTACTCATCATGTTAGAAGACAAACCTACTATATTATGGAAACTAGTTACTAGTTTCATAGTCATTTCTAAATGTGTTTATGTTCAGGAGCATAAATAAACTTAGGCTTTTGCCTTTTTTTCCCTATTAAAAAACTTCTACCTGTTTCACAGTATTGTGGAGTAAATTCAGTGTTTTACTATAAACCAGAAACAAACACAAAGTTAGTGATTCACTGGACATGGTTGCACACACCTGTAATCTCAGCTCTTGGGAGGCTGAGGCAGGAGGATCACTCTGAGTTTGAGGCTATCCTGCACTACAAGGCCAGCGTGCACTATATAGTGAGACCCTGTGTCAAAATAGACAAATGCAATGACTCAAAAGATTATTTTAAGAATCAGTTTCCTGAATGTCTTTTATTTAATTTCAGAGAAAGTTTCTGATACTTTAATTAGATTAACTTTGCCCTGAAGCTGATTTGGCAACACCCTTTTGAAGCAGCCTCCTTGCCAAGCAGCTGGATTTCATGTCAGTTTCCAGGATCTTGTTCTCATGGGATTATTTGCTAAACTCATTTATTTGCTAATACTGTTGAGGACCATCCCTGCAATGCATTCTTCATCTCCTTTATTTTTCTCGAGATCTTTGTTATGAGCCCTAGTTTCCCCAGTGCTGGTTGCTGTCCCTGCCAACAGCACCTGTGCTTGAGCATCTGTCTTCCTTACCCCTGTCTGCCTCTGGCCTTTGCCTTGCATCTCTCTGAGGCTCTTCTTTATCCCTGAGCTTCAGCCCTGTTCCTTCCTCAGATCTGTCTCTGCCTTGGACAGTGGAGAATACTGGGCAGCTAACTTTATCCTAGATATTTAACGGCATTTGCTGCACATTCATAACTTGACTGTCCTGCATGCCACACATTTGGTTCCTGGGCTTTTGTGCACTGACAAGCTGTCTAAAATGCACCTTGAAAATCCTAATACTTAGTTACACTATCCTCTTTTAGATTGAGAGTATGTTTATTTGACTCAGTTTTTCAAACATATTCATGGCAGACACTATCATCTTACATATTATGCAATTTTTTCTAAATGCCTTGGGAGAATGTTTTTTGCTCAGTTCAGTGACAAATACGGTGAGAAAAGTGAGGTGCTTTAAGACAATCTTTTTTTTTTTTTCTTTACTTGTGTTTAGGGTTGTTTACTGGGCAATGCTCATGCAAACAACGGCTATACCCCTGAGACTTATCCTGGCCCTTCTGATTTTTTTTTTTTTTAAATGGGATCTTTTGTTGCATTTACAGGCTCACCTCAAAGTTGAGATCCTCTTATCTCTACCTTCTAAGCAGCAGGAAATATAGACTGAGCCATAACACCTGATTTATTACAAACTGTTTTTTTCCCATATGTTTGTGGCATTGATTCCTCTTTTGTAAAATCTCTTCTGCCCTTAGCAATTTGAAAATCACTTTTTTGACAGGAAAATGAGCTATGTGGTGCTTGTTCTCCATTTACCTTTTTCTTTCCTTCTTTATCCTTTCCTTTTCCTTTAAACCAAAAAAAATCATCTTTTCTCTTTGGTCTTTGTACAAGTCTGTGTTTAATATATCTCTCTAATATGGTCCTTAGTAATAAATGACACTTCTGGAAATATTTGCATATTTAACTTGAAAAAAATCTTTAAAATTGGGGTGATTTTTAGAGTTTTGTAAGAAATGTTTTAAAATTTGTTTTGTTTTGTTTTGCTTTTGAGACAAGGTCTTTCCGTAGTTTAGGGTGGCCTCAAGTTTACAATCTTTTGCCTCAACCTTTTAAGCACTCGGATGCTAGGTGCATGCCACCACTCTTGTGTTCAGTCAGTTTTTGTATGTGTATTCCTTTTTCCACAATAGTTTTCAAGCATTTACTGTGTATGTATTACATTTGAAAAATGATACAAAACAAAGATAGATAAAATAAGAAAAACATCATCTAGGTAAAGAAAGTACATACAATTCTTCATTGGACTTCCTTTCCGTAAGAGACTTTGAACATATTTAGGTAAATTTTAGTTAAACTTTATTTTCCATTATATTTATGATGAGGAATTATACTGCAGGGTAGTAAGTTAATCGCTGTTTTATGATTGCACATTTCCTTTGGTCTTTTGTATTGGTATCATCAATGGTTTTTCTAAAGTGTGATACTCATATTTTGCCTAAAACTTATCAATTTAAAACCTTGGCCACATTTATGCTCTGTCTCTCTCCCTCTCTTTCTCTTTTTCTTTCTCTTCTCACAGAGACCCACTGACACTTGAACCAAAATTTAGTACTCTCCATTAGAGAAAGTTTTACATACATCTAAGAAAAGTATTTTCTTGCACATAGTATGTAATATAAAATTTGATATAAATTTTATATTCTAATATTTTCATTTATCCTCAAATTTCCTTTTAAATTTAAAAAACAAAACTTTAGGAGAAAAATAATAGCTAGATATTACTTTGATAGCTAATTGTTCTCACGCTGGATTAGTCCCTGGGGGTTTTCTTTTCTGTTTTTATTTTATATTTTAGGATTTTTATTATCAACTTTATAAATGTTCTTATTTTTTATTAGACTCTGGGTCTTTTCTCTTCCTCCCTTCTTTCCTTTCTTCTTTCATACCCCATTTCTTCCTTTTCCCATTCCTTTCCTTTCCTTTCCTTCCTTCCTTCCTTCCAATACTGGCATTTTGGAAAGTCCAACATGGTTTACCTGTAGAAAATCTCGTATCTCATTATTCATTCACAGATACGGATTTCACAGTTTGAGCATTATATCCAGCTTATATTTGTCATTGGTTTGCATCACTAAACACACATGCAGTTAGTTTGGTAAATGGTAATGTTACGCTTACACATTTATTTAAAATGCTTTCTACCAGAGGTCTCCATTCTAAAGGAACCGTCACACTCCTGTAATGAGTAAGTCATTTGCAGAGCAAGGATGCAAAAGTGTGAATGTATATGTATATATATATATATATATATATATATATATATATACACACACACGTATATATATGTATATATATATTTGATGTTTGTATATATATATATATGATGTTTTTATATATATATATATTTGATGTTTATTACCTTTGTGATTAAAATGGTGACTTTCTGTACATTTATTTGCAGATTTTCTTTCAAAACTAAGAAGCTGCCTTCTCCATTTCTCCTCCATTACTATGAATATAAGAAAAGTCTTGTGACTTTTATTTAAAGCATTATTATATATTATTATCATTATTTTTATGCTTAAATTCTCCCAAGTTTGGCACTGGGATTCCCTTCAAGATGACAATTTTCTTACCTTTCTTTAATATCTTCCCTATTTTTGGGGGAAAGAAATTATTCTGGACTCCTTTACAAGTAGTCCTTGCTGGTGGTGAGGGACCCGATTTGTGTACTCTGGGGTATGCTAAGGGCTCGCATCTCTTCACTACTCCTGTGTCCTTTTAATGAGCAAATTTGTAAGGGATATATGTAAGGACAATTCTAGATTAACAATTCAGATTTAAATCAAATGCTACAAGGCTCTTCAGCATTTTCTCTCATTCCATATTTATATATCCCTTCAACAATAACAACCCTGTTGTTATAAACTTTATTATACTCATTTTATGAGATCTTTTTGTACAACATAACAATTTCAGAATTGCTACACCAAAATGGTGATGCACATAAACATACTAAGCAAGCCTATTATGCAATTTACAGATGTCTTTGTTACATTACATTTTCTTCTTAGACAATAGACTACTGAGTGTGTAGTTAGGATTCTGTACTCACTGGTTTCTCCTTAATTGTATTTAAATATTTGCTTCTTTTTGTGTCCTTTCCATTTGTATTTTTAAAACATAAAACATGTATATTACAAAAATCAAAGCTCAAAATGTTTTCTTAGAGCCCCATCATTTTCAAACCTATTTGTTCTTCATTATTCTTATTCTAGAGTTCAGGTGCCACTTTTTGCAGTTTCTAATTTATTTTTCCTGAATTTATTTCTGCAAATTTTAGGAATATATAAATATAACACACACACACACACAGAGATACACACACACATGCACGCACGCACGCACTTTGGCTTCACCATAGACTAAATGAAACTAGTGGAGAAGAATTTAATGAATATTCTTTGAAAAAAATTTTCCATGTTATTTCAGTTTGTATCCAAGCCTAAAAACGTATTTTAGATATTTGAAATCTTCTTTTTGAAGTCTGGTGCCTCGTGTTCCCTTTTTTCATAAGATTTCAGCTGATTCCGTTTCAGCAAATATTCTTCCTCCTTGGCAGAATTCCATTCATGGCAAAAGTTTTCTTATCACTTCCTATCCTCACAATGATGAAACTGTCAACAAGAAAAGTCAAGAATGCATTCAATTGACTATTTTTCCTTGAATAAGACAACCATCTGCATTGGTTGCAGTTTTCATCAGTGAGCATTTATTAAAGGAAAATGTTTGAATAAATGTATGAATGGCTATGAACATGAATTAATCAGTGAATAGACTTGTGGTAGTTTTCTTCTATGTTCTATGAACCAATCACTCATCCTCCTATTTTTCTAATAGCTTATTGTGAGCTGCAGTGATGTCACTCATGCTCTTTGGTTCTGATGCCCTAACCACACTTTCTCCAAGGACATTTTGCTATTATCTCTGTGATGTTGAAAAATATCACTTAACTTCTCTGAACTTCTTCACCTAGAAAGTGTGAAATAAGAATGATGCCCTCACAGAGCTCTTTTGAGAGTGTATCTAAAGATGTGTATGCAGTCTTCTGTTGTTAACCATAGAGTGAAGTCTGAAAGCTTGTATTATGGCTTCTATAATAAAATGGTAGCTATTTTCTCTTTCTTTGTTTCGTTTGTTCTCATTCTCTCTCTCTCTCTCTCTCTCTCTCTCTCTCTCTCTCTCTCTCTCTCTCTCCTGTTATTTCTTTTTGCTAATGCTTTGGGAATTGATAGAAAACTAAGGCGATTAGCATTATTATTGTTTTTTTTTGACTTTTCTTACTTTAAAACATAATATTCTGTTCTACACTATTTCAACTGACATTTTGAGACATATTTATAATGCTGCAAGCTGACTGTTATGACAGACTGCTGGCATAGCTGGTTGGTAGAATGCATACTTTGCTTAAGATGGTCCTCTTCTATGAGATTCAGTACCACAAAATCTTGAAATGGTGAATTAAAGAAGGCATTTAAAAATTTTTTTGTGAACAAGTAACAATAAAAATAAATAGTGTAGAAAAATAATAAATATTCAATCAATATCTCAAAAAAAGATTTTGAATATTAAGGTTCCATTATCATAAGAATTAAAGGATCCTGTCAATAAAGGAAGTTAGGTATGGTCAGACATGGTGGCACACACTTGTAATCCTGGCACTAGGGAGACTGAGGCAGGAGAATTACTGTGAGTTTGGCCACCTGGACTACAAAGTGAGCTCAAGGCTAGCCTGAACTACATAGCAAAACCTTGTCTCAAAAAGATCAATCAACAAACAATAAAAATATAAAGGAAGTTAGGTAATAAAAGCATTAAGTAAAAATTCGCATAAAACTTAACTCCGTCTTAGAGAAGAGGAAATTCTGTAGGTCCTCAGTCATATCATTCTTTTCTTTTCTCTTTATTATTTGTATGTTGATGATGTTTTACTAAATTAACATCCTTTCAAACAGTGAACTAGTGATTCTTTTTCAGAGTTGAGATGACAGATTTGTGTATAGATATGAGGACTGGGTATATTTTATATTATTTCTGTCTAAGGTATTCTGGAAAAGTCAGGGAATCTATAGCTTTTAAAAAACAGGAATATGTATATTACAATTTCAGGCCTGTTAAAAGCCCTGCCATACAGAGCCTATATTAACATGCCAAACAAATGACTTTTTTTAGGTCACAAAGAAAGCATTTATATGACTAGGATTAGTTTAGGTTATGGATATGAGAACCAAACACTCAAAGTCAAGCTCCTTGGCTGTGTAACCTGGGCAGTCCTATGAGGCTTACCTATCGATCACTTCAGGGAAACTGGAATTAATCTAATGCTTTGATAATCCTTCACTGAGATGCTTAACAATTTTTCTAAGGGACTCACATTCTAATTTTTCACTTGACCATAAAATTATGTCAATGATCTTATACAAAATTAATTATTTAAAAATATCATTTAAATGAAAGATGAGGATTAATGAACCAATACTACAAAGATTTGGGTATAAACATCAGTAAGCACTGAAAAATGTATACAGCTTTAGCAAGTGTTTCACATAATTGATATAATCCACTGGTGACTGGGCCCATCTCCAGCACATATAATTCAATTGCTTCATTTCGTGGACTCACGATATGGTTAAAAAGAAAAGAAAGAAAAGCAGAAAAAATATGGTGTACACGTAAAAGAGAGAAAGGGAATTAAACAAGGGCACTTAAAAGTGAAGAGCACACTTGTAATCTCAACTTTCTGAGCCTGGGGAAGGAGGATTACACATTACCATCCAGTCTGGGGACTTCACCAATTTAGCAAGATTCTGTCTCGATAAATAAATAAATAAAGGTTAGAGATGAAACTCGTTGCAAAGACCCTGGATTCAATCATCGGTATTGCAAAGCAAAACAACTTTAAGATTTAAGTGAGAGAAAGAAATCAAAATTAAGAATAGTTATACTTCTTCCTAAATAGTAGATGATGGTCTTGAAAAACTTACCTATTTAGTTTGCTTTCTATTAAGCAGACTCACTTTAAGACACAGTTAATATTAGGATTATCCTTGATCGTCACATGAAATAGTGGTAATAGTGAATATGGCATTTTATTTTTATCTCAAGCCTGTTTTAAGCACTGTACTAAATGTGTTAGTGCATTTAACCTTACAGAGTTTTATGATGTGGGTGCCAGTCCTTTAAGAAAGGAGATGAGACTCAAAAACATGAAATAATTTGTCAAAATTATAGTCAGTGCTGGAAACAGAGATCTGGATTCCACTTTGACAGTAGATGACAGAGCCTGGTTTTCAAGCAGTATATGCATCATTGCCTCTAATACAAAGTAGGTATTTTCCAGAAAAATTGTGAAATTTTTTTTTTCTGGACGACCAGAGGTGTAATTCAATGTTTTCCATTCATAATTGTTAGCTCTTTTACCATGGCTATTGTGTCCTCAAAAACATACTTCTTGGAGAAAATAGAATAAACATGGATTTGATTTCTTTAATTTCACCATTCCCAGATCAAACAGCCCACATACAGATGGGATTAGTAACTGTTTAATGCTTCTCACGGCCCCTTTTCCCAGCCCACTTGTTCCCAGATTGAGGAAAAAGTGCATGGCAAAGGTGATAATAATAGCTTAGAGTTTTAGGCTGTCTCAGCCTCTCCCCTCTGCCAATAAACAGATTTTAGTCTCTAGGGCTGTCAGATGAGCAGCTTCACAGATGCTAAACTTCTTGCAAATTAAGCACATGAAGGAAAAAAAATACAATTGCAGCAAGTGCCACCCTGCTAATGGTTTCAATAGGGACATTAGTGAATTAAGGAGGTATGGGAAACTAAATCTCTTAATTTTGCTTTTGGCAGTATGGCAAATGTTCCAAGTTTTAAAATTAATTTTACTATATGCTACAGTGAATTCTTTTAAAAATCCATTGATAACAGTGTCCTTTGTTTTCTTTTTTAAAAAGATAGACTGTTTTTGTAGCTATCTGGTTGGCCACTAAGAGCTGACCTATGCTCTAGCCAACTGCTGCAATTAGTTGATGGATAATTCAGCATACTTTTATACCTGTCAAGCCAGCTTTATACCAACATCTGCTATGACAATTCAGACACAGAGAGAGAGAGAGAGAGAGAGAGAGAGAGAGAAAGAGAGATCCAGCCTGGCGTAAGAGCTTCATTGTATACCCATCACTTGCCACTTTTTCTGGCCAATGGGTTGGTTTTTACCATTTTCTAGTCCCTTGGCAGTTGATGTACAGTATTTATCTCTCATTGCAGTGACTGATTCATGTGTATCTGGGAAATGAAAATATACACAATAGGCAAAATCATTGAAATGGGTGTCTTAGATAAAAATGTGTGGCCCTGTCAGCTGTGTTGGAAGAAGACCCTAATCATATCTGTATTGTTGTTTCTTTGAGAGCTTACACACCCCAAAACATTATATCTATCTAATTTGTATTTCTAACATTTCAAGTTAATTCTGAATATTCTCTTCTAGACTAAATGTCATATTGAAAACCAAAGTATTTCTTTTTTGCAAAGTTCTATAGCACCATATAGACAGTTTTCTTGAGAATAATGTTCTTTATTACAAGCTATGGTATTGAGTTTTTGTATGATACATGCAGCTTTGGCTTGTTAAGGAGGGAAGTAATATACTACACAGTGCGATGTGAGGTCTCTGAAATCTCACATGACCAAAATTTAATTTCCTTCCATCTCACTAATAAAATGCACATATGTTCACTATTTTTATTTTAAAAAAATTCAATTAATGTTCAAGACTGCCCAACTGTAAGATTCCATAGCTAAAGCATTAGTCTATGAAGCAATAATTGTACATTTATCATACGGTACTTTTAATGGATACTCCTAGAAAAATACTAAAGTAGTATTTTTAATAAAAACTATGGAAAAGCCAAGCTTACTAGTCTATGCTTTTATTCCCAGCATTCTGGAAGGATTGAGGATGGAGGATAGCAAGGTTGAGACCAGTGTAGGTAATTCATCAACTTAGTGAGATGGTTCAAAAAAAAAAAAAAACCCACAAAAATGTAAAAAGTGATGAGATACAGCCCAGTGTGGAGACAAGGGGTACAATCATTATTACTGTTAAAAAAAAGTCTCACAAAAACCTAAGATGATAACGTAGGAACAAATTTTTCAGAAATGCTAATTCAGATCCCAAGCAAATCACATTTTGAGAAATTGTTGCAAGGAAATGTAAGTTCCCTGTATTTTCTTAGTTTCCAGTGATTTTTATCATCCCCACAATCAACTGAAGATTATGAAGCGTCAAGATATTTCAAAGCACTGAATTTGACACCGAACATAGAAACATGCCTAACACCTGCTAGGTATTGGCAGAAATTGTTAAATTTGTAGTACATATAAAACTTGATAGAAGTTAATGGGGAATTTTAAGGAGCAAAGATAAATTAAATATTTTAAAAAGATCCCCAAATTACAAGGGCAATCAGCAAATTGAAGTCGAGATACTTTAGCACCCAAGACCCTTCTTTTCTTTCAGGAGGTACGTCTGAAAGTCCACCTCTGAAGCAGTGAACTTCCTCATCCTGCTTCTTATTTTAGGCTCTTCACTTTTACTAACGTATGAACTTAGTCCCTGCCTTCAGAACATTGTGCATGCTTGAGTGTGGCTTTATGAAATACTCCATTCGTACAGCGATTTCTTCATGAACAATTCAGAGAGCACTCTCTTCATGATCAAGTAAATTCAGAATTTCTGTGTGTGTGTGATAATGAGTGTGTGTGTCTATGTGTTGATGTGTGAGTGAACTAAGAAGCATGAAATTATTTGCTATTATGGTAGCAGAAATTTCTAAGAATTATTATACAACTTTTGCAAATTAGACAATATATAATAGTTGCCCCTAAACAGTCTCTGATAATATTATTTGTGAAATTCAAGAAAAAAAGTTCATCAATTAAAAATTGTGCATCGTATAGTGAGATAAAAACCTTATTACTATTCTGCTTGGGACTGCCTGAGATGTGAATGATCTCTTGCCTAGAATGAATAGAATCCTTGTATTTTAGTTACTTAGCCATCTGATTATCAGATCGAATGTTGTGGTGTTACAATGCTTCTGTTGAACTCTCTTATTTTAGTTACTGATAATGCCTTTGAAGAACAAGTATAGTAATGTCAAAAATTTGGAAATAACAGAAAAAAAAAAACCCTCAAAACCAAATAAGCAAACATAAAGCTCATTAGATTTTCTTTATGTGAAAAAGTGAATGTTCTTTATGAGGAAAGGAAACAATTACATGTTCTGATGATAAGATTTAAGGTATGAATGAACCTTCCATCCATCAACTGTAGGAATGAAAAGGAAATACATGCTAGTTTTCCTGTTACAACTCAGGCTTCAAGTTACGGCCACAGTTCATGATCCATGGGTAGGGAAGATGGAAAAGCATTAAATTTGGGGGTGGCTGACATCAACAGCAATGACAATGTTCCAAGTATTAGAAAGCTCTCCATAAAGCATCAGGCCTGCATGAAGCCTTCACCAGGGGCTTTGTAAAGCAAGGACACCAAATCAAAGCATTTACCATAAGTAAAGAGATTCAGGATTATGTTTAGACAAAAATAAATAGATAAATAGATAAATACCTGGAAAAGCTATCTGTTAGAAAAGAAACTTTTGCCATGTTTCTGGCAGAATTGAACAAGGTTAATGAAAGACCCCACCAAAGAAATTTCTCAGTTGTTATGAAATCTTGTCATGGTGATAAAAGATGCACAGTAGAACTTACTGAATTTGTGAAAGTGCACATGAGACATCAGATCATAAAGCTAGGAAAAGATGGACTTTGGTGTTGTTCTGTGGCCATGTTACAGGGCATGTTGTAAAGTCAGGCATAAAGTATAGTGTGAAGAACAATTGCATTCTCAAAAATAAAAGAAAAAAATGATCTGTCTGTATTTTAGGGAACTTAATAAAAAAAATTCGATGTTTACCTTTTTGTTCATGAAATATTTCCGTAAGTGTTTTATTCTAGAATTGAAAAAACATTTGAAAGAAGAAGGGTTAGAATTTGAAGTCATATTAATAATAAACAATGCACTTGACCACAGTGGATCTGTTTGCTATCAAAATTGAAATGTGAAGGTTGCATTTTTATCTCCACACGAACCTCTTGTCTCAGTCTGTTGAGGGTTGTCAAGGTCACATAAACTCTCTTGATATTTGATTATGTTAATCAGTATTTGATGAAGACCCTACTGTGGGCATATTGCAATCCTGGAAATCATTCTCTTTTGCTGACATAATAACATTTATCAATGCTACAACAGATGAATTAAAACTAGAAACTGTAAATGTGTGTTAGAATAACTTAAAAAGTTGTGAATGATCTTTTTTTTATTTTTAAGAGAATATAGTCAAAATAAATCAGAATAAAGCCAATCAAAACAAACCAGTGAAAGCAATGCAGGGCTTGAAAACAAGATAATAGGAAATCAACATGACTGCCACAATGCCTCTTGTTATCTTCAAAATAGCTGTCCATGCCATCAGTTCTGAACGATCTTAATGCCTTACTGGAATCAATGGAAAATTTGAAAAAGTGATTCACACAGCAAGACAAGTTGATGCAGAAGTATTTGCCAATATGTTAGATGAAAAAGAGTAGCAAAATATTGTGCATTGTAGAGGTTACTAAAATATTCAAAAGTGTTTCAAATTACACTGACATTAAAGGATAAAATTTTGGAATATGTTCTTTGGATAATATATCATGTTAAAGCTACCTACATGATCCAGAGGATTATAATTCATTCAGTCACACTTTGATGAGCTAAAAAAGTAAAAACGTGATGATTTCTGACAAGTACGTTGTTCCAAAAATTTTGGACGAAAATATCTGAAATATCAAAGATTCCCCATCATCATTGTCATCTCCCCCTGATACTCAGCTCTCTATCACATGGCTCAATTATTGAAGAAAACCCAAAATAAGTGATTCTTTTTTTGATGCATTGTCAGAAGATAACCAGTGAGCTGACACTATGCCACAATACTTTGTTTAGCACCAGACATGATCTCATTGGATGCATCATCACAAGAAGTGTGAGAATAGTACAGAAACTGTTGCTGAAAAGAAAGATCATATCAACCTAACTCTTATTAGAATATGCTGCCATGATCATTTTATTTTATTATTCATTTTTGTTGTTAATATCTTACTCTATTTAATTTACAAAGTAGTCATTGTATGTTATTGCAGGAAGATAGTATTTATTTATGGTTCCAGGTTTCCTTGGGAGTTTTGGAATATATTCTCCACAGAAGGAGAGATTGTCATACAATTTCTTATCTTCAGAGTTATATTCAGGGCCATAAAGTTAGTTATCTAGAAACAAATTTGTCCTTAGTAATATGTGTGTTTGATCTGACTTTTAATGGTCCCCTGGAAAAGCCAGCCACACCATTATGTGCTTCTTGTTTCTTTTTGAAATGAACTATCTCATTTCTTTCCCCTCCTTCTGTCCTTCTCAATCAGTAAAAATGCAGCCTGAGTTCACAGCTCCTTTTGTTAAAAGTCAGTGACTGCGTTTCTGAGAAAAGTATAAAGGGAGGCCTCTGGTTTTAATTTACACAAATGTCCATGGTGGTGTTTGGAAGAATACCATAATACAGAATACGACTCTTTCATGCAAAAGGCTGCAAATAAGAAAAAAATCTTGAAACGTTTGCAGCAAAGACTATTTTGTCAGGAAGCAATAGGAATGGGCAAGGAAATTTCATTAACAAACTCTTTATAGAATCATACTACTTAGTGTACAGAGACAATTACCACTCAATAGTTTATATATTTTTTAATTCATTATTCAACATTTTAAAATTTTCTCTACATGGAATGTGAAGAGAAGACAACATGAGAATTCAGAAAGGCTTTGGGTAACGTAAGTGCTTGGGGCTTGTCCTGCAGGCAAAGGTTCTTGAGCACAGAAAACACCAAGCCATGGAGCGCTCTACATCAGTGATCTTGTTAGGTGTATAACAAAAAGTAGATGCTGTGGATCCTTACTGTAACTGTCAGGCAGGAGAGATAACTGGGATATTAAAGTGGGAAACAAACAGACCAAGGCGCCAGAATGACTTTGTCTTTGTATCTGGCTCAATGTGGGGGAGAAATATATAGGGTAGAATCAAGAGCTGGACCCAAAAGCAATAGAACGTCTTTTCAAATGTGTTTCATTATTTTTGAATTCTGGTGTTTTCATCAGTAATTATCAGAACCTTCTGAAATCTCTCATATTCACATTCAGTAATTTCATTTAGCTGAACCTCTTAAAGTTTTTGCTACTAAAATAGGTATTGCTTTAGTAGTTTTCTTGCCCTCACAAAGGAATCCTAAAAAAGGCATAGATCTAATTAAAATTTTCATGAATGTTTCTGACATGTCAAATTGGATGAATTATTTATAACCTATTGCCAAGATAGGGTAATATAACAAGATATTTTAATCAGTTAAATAATTTTCTTAACATGTCAGTATGAAAATACCTTCTTTTCATGTTGCTGTTCATCTGATGATGTTAAAATTCTACTACAGGCTTTTCTCCTTTCTGGACTTTTGTCTATTCATTTTGTTTTTCTTTTTTGAGACAGAGGCTCTCTGATCTTGAACTCCCTACACAACCCAAGCTGGCCTTGAACTCCTGGCAATACTCTCAGCTCAGCCTCTAAAGTGCTGAGATTACCGGACACTTCTGAAAATGTAAGAAATGAATCGTCTCCTTCAAACCACAAAATAAATAAAGAAAATTTTCACTGTACTTCCAACAAACCTTAAAATAACAACCACTATTTCTTGAACCAGAATACATTGACTTGTTTCTATCCTATAGTTTAATATTGGAAATATTTATTTTAAAAAGGGAGTAACTTATAAAAACAAATGTGTTCAGTTACTTATCTTAAGGAAACTAAAACAGAGACTGCTTATAGGTCAAAGACATTGGGTGCAAGATTCCCGTATGGAATCCATTTATTTTCCACTCAGACTTTCTAGACATTATCTAATTTCAGATTTCCATTTGAAAGTTCATCATTTTCTTAGTGATCTTTAAGTAGCCTTTGCCAATTAAGGGTAGTATCAACTATGGTCCATCATTATTACTACATGTATTTTGCAGAGTTTATTGTTTTCCTTCTCAGGATCACTAAACATATTGTATCAAGTTAGGACTGAACAACATCTGTATAGCTCCTTGGTGGTGACATAATCATTTTTCTAGTGTGACTATGAATTTGTTTTGGGATTGTATTAGTTACTTTTTACTGGTTGCTGAGACAAAATACCTGATGCCCAGAGTTAGGGAAGGAAAGGGTTTTGGTTTTGTTTTGTTTTTTACAGTTTTTGGAGGTTTCTGTTCATACTCAGTTGGCTCCAAGGTAGCGGGGCATGGTGGATCTACAGTTCATGGTAGCTGCAAACAGCAAGGTGGAAACCTGAAAGAGAGAGACACACATCTTCTTCCCACCATTACATCATATCTTGGCTCCACCCTAGGCGGGTATGGCACTCACACCACCAATCCAAGTGCTAGACAATGAATCAGTCTCAACATATGATTGCATGAGGCTTAGGGGCCACTGACATAAACAATGACAGGAATCAACTGAAGGCTAATATCACAGTGAAAGCTATGGACATCTATAACCTCCAGGTTACTCAAATTCGAATTTCTGTGTTTCTCTAATTTAATCTCAGTACACCTATTGGAGTAGAACTTCTGTTATAATTAGGGTTCACATGAAATAGATTTAATATAGGGCACATCATTTGTAGAATCATTTTACAATATTCACCCTAAACATCAAATGTAAAAGACTGCAGCTAATCTGTTCACACTAGAAACCAAAAGAATCCTGGTTAGGGCCTGAATCCCAAGGTAATGTCTCACACAAGTTCAGCTGAAGGCCTAGAGCCCACAGCAATTTCTTACGTGTGTCCAGCTGGAGGTCTAGAGCCCATGGCGATGTCTAATGCAAGTCTGTGTCAAGGATCTGCACTGGGAAGGCTCAGAGTCAGTGGTGGAAGCTAGGAAGTCTGTGCCAGCAGGCAAAGAATCTGCACTGGAACCAGGAAACCATGATCACAGTAAGGACCAGAGTTCTCTGGAAGAGAACCTTAGCCGACCTCAGCAACAGTGAGGACCTGAACTTCTCTGACCAATAAAACAGCTGGGTTGAGTTCATATCAGGAAAACCAGCATGACAAGTTTTTTCAAGAGAACCAACAACACACCCTCGTCCCCTCCAGTTTCCTGTTACGTTATTGGAACAATCTTCAGATGGGCCTTCTTCACCCAATTCCATGCTGGCTCCATTCAGCTTGACATTACAAGTTGACCATTAAGTAATCCACCACAGCAATCTGACTTCTATTCTAGGTTTAAAGCCAGATAACTTTCTCTTTCCATCACTCATTCCATTCCTCATCTCTCACTCAGCTCCCTACCACAGGGTTAAATCTGTTGCCTTGTCTCTTACAGGGTGGGCTGAAGTCCGCTTCAGACCTTGGACTGCACCCATACTGGTTGTGCTAATTAATCTTTCTGCCTGGATCAGTTGACTCTGGGTCTTAAACCTACTTAATAGAGGCAATGTTACAAAATCTCAAACATCTATGTAAAACCGAGTGTTTGCCAAACAGTTGGGTATTGTAGCAATGGAGTAATTGAAGCAACCATTGGTAACCTGGCACTAATTTTCCTTTTTGATCTGTCATTCACAATCTTTTGTTCACAACAAGCTCATAATTTTTTCATTTCTTGGACAAACAAACTCTTTCCCATAACATTGTTTTAATTAATGTTCCCTGCACTAAGAATACATGTCATCTTAAGCAGACAAAAATTGGTAATTCTTACTCTACTTTTAAATTTCCCATCAATCACCAACTGTGCTGGATTTCCCTAATATAAACTGTGTGCCACTATGTACCTTTCGTTAGTGGAATTAATCTGAATCATAATATTAGGCCATTGTTGTGGTTATTTACTTATAGACTCTCTGACCCTATTGTAAATTCTTTGAATAGTGAGCAATTGTTTATTACTCACCTTTGTCCACCAGGGATCACAGCACCTAGTATAGAAAAAAATATTAAAAATTACTTACAAAACCATACATATATCTAAAGCTACATATAAATACTATGCCCTTCTAATGATTAGCTAGAAACATGGATAGTTGAAATGTTGCCTCTAAATTCTGTTTTAATCATTTCATTGACCCCACAGTATTTGTTTTGTCTACTTTTCCCTTCAGTTTTATCCCTCATTTCTATTTTACTTTGTCAAATCTTTTAATGTAGTTGTGATTGGAACAAAATCTGTCATACCTATAAATCTTAAGTCAAACATGAGGAAAAACATTGAAAAAAGTTATAGTTCTTTACAGAATTACAATAAACTTTTTAGAGGAATGTTTTCTAGCTCGGCTAAATATCTTAAATTACTCTTTTTTGCTATGAGTTAAACAAATTTAATTAAGTTTTACTAAAAATTATTTTGCTGTCTTGCAATTAAATGTCCTAGGATCTAGCTCTGATATGATTCTCCCTTACACTCGGCCTCCTTCTATTTTCTATCCTTTTCTACTTCATGTCCACGAATATATTATTCATTATGGTAATTTTTGATCCTTGCCTCACTTTTCTACTTGGAAATGTATGGTCTAGAATATCACATTGTACACAGTAAGAATCCTATAGTATTATTAAAATGATTTTAATGGGACAGAGGAGATGGTAATTTAAGGAATGAAAAGAATAAGCTACCAAAATGGGAAAAAAATTATGGCTATAAACTAATCTAAGTGAAGCGTGCTCCCAAGACAGAAAATTTATTTTTCTAGTCTAAGTACTGAGGCTAATACTGTAGTTTCTGTTCTGAGACACATAATTGGAGCTAGCATTATATTGGAGAGTTCATGTTCATAGAGGTATGTGACTCTCTGTGTAATACTACAGGGTAAAATACACAGGAACTGCAAAAAGAGAGGTCATAAGAAATATGAGTGATTTCATAATGTCAGACTATACTTTGAATTAATATCTAGAACTTAAATGAATCAGACTAGTAGACAACACTGCTGATCAGTTGTAAGGAAGAAAGATAGTATCTTACAACAAAGAGACTAGTTAGTTCATCATTTTGACTAAGGGAACAGCTAAGTGTTTCCTTTATCTTTAATAATCTTTAACCTCCTTATCAGTGGAGTCAAATCCATACACATTATCAAAATGTAACAAATGGAGCTGGATAATATCTGAATCCAGACTAGATAAATTCACTCCTTTCTTCTTGATCCAACCAGCAGATTTAAGGAAATCCTGAAACAACAGGAAACCCCTATGTTTAGAAATCCCAATAATTCTTAGAAAGTCCTTAATTTCTCTTATAAAGCCCCGAAATGTAGGGTGACTAGGTGTTTACCAAGAAACAAGAATTCAGCTGTTTCTAAAGTTTAATAAACAAATGAAGATGTGATGAGAGTTTTTTGTTTGTTTGTTTGTTTCTTTTTGTACTGGGATCAAACTCATGACCTAGCACTTAAGAGGCAGATGCTTATGCCACTGAGCTAAATCCCCGGCATGACAACCATTTTTTAAAATAGTTATTGTTTGTTTTACTTACCTAGCTAGAACGTTGGGACAAAACAACCTTGGGAACAGCCTGAGAAATAAAAGTCTTCAAAGGTCTGTGAATTATAGATATTCTACAATGCATGAAATTCATTGGTCCCCATATCTCTGAAGAACTACATTTCAGGTGTATGAAAAATACAATCAGTCTAAAGAAGTATATTTTCCCCGAATCCATGATCAAGCTATACTATAAAAATAGCAAAAGTGTATACACTTCTAGATCTTGCTAAAAGTTAAGGATTATTCTAGCAATTTTTCCATTTCATTTCTATGCCATTGACCAATGAGGCTTCCTTGAGTTTTTAGCCCACTGTCAAGCACTGTCCAGATTTGATGTTGCTGAATACCCTTCTGCAAACATAGAAATAGAAGAGAGAAATGTATAGCGTTCAAGAGTCAATGTGCTGGAGTAGTTATAAGTGAAAGTTGTACTCTAAAAGAGTAAACTACAGCAGTGTTTCCTACCAAATAAATCTGTCTTGATCAATGGATTTTTAGTCATCTCAGTTAATAACAGGTTAATAAACAAGTACTTTCAGTAGGAAGATTTCTTTAATTTGTTCATATCACACCAGATGTTACTGATTACTGCACCTGATAAAAAACCAGGCACTGATACAAAGTCATCTATCCTATTAAGAAAAATTGCATTTATGTTTCAAAAATTGATTTAGCATATTGCATGTAGCAAGTAAACAGATGCACTTCATGGATTAAAAAATAAACTGCACAACCTAACGAACACTTTAACAATAACTTTTATTTTGAGATTTTTACTTCTGGCATCAAAAGTTATGTGAATCATTGAACTTTGAAATCAGAAGTCAAGCTGTAACTTTTAGAGGTCCCTTAGGCTAACATGATAGTAAGCAATTTTATTTTTTCATTGCTGCAATTTATCAAGGCAATAACATATTTTGTAGCGAGTGAGATTTACCCTTGGGTAATTAATCCCCCTCTGGCTATTAGTCTTCATTATTGACCAAAATAATTGCTTATAAGGATAAATTATCTAGCACCCATTGTGCCTTTTTCACTATTGTACCTTCCTGTTGTTATAGGCAGCTGAGCTAGTTAGAAATATTATAGGCAGTCAGACAGGGCCAGGCCCTCGAAGAAGCCAGCCCAGAGGACCAGATGTCTGGTAACCTTAGAGGAGACACATACCTCTTGCTGTGGGCCAGATCTCTGGACAGAAGGCAAAGCAAATGCATCTGCAGCCTTACATATAATCTTTAGGGATTAAGTCTAGATCACTTTCAGAAGTCAGGAGTCACCATTCCAATCACTAGGAAGAGTCACTGTTCTCTATGAATGCCCACCTTCAATCCAAATAGGGACTCCCTTCCCCTTTTGTTTCCCATTTAATTAATTTTACCTGAGCTACTAATCTTATTAATCTTATTGGTTGACCATAGCTTTGTCCCACCTCTTGCCATCTTCCTTGTGAGTTCCTAGTTTTTCCCAACTTTAGACCCACTTTACCTCATGGTGTTATTCTATAAAAATCCTGAGAAAACACAGAATTCTTGGTAATCCACTTGGATTGCTCTCTCTCTCAGACAGAAGCTTTCTTTCTCTCAATAAATATTTCTGCTCTTAACCTCCATTGTTCCTAAAATTCATTCTTCGATTTTAGAGACCATGAACGTGTTCTGGATTTAAGTAGGTTGGGAGTTTCATTCCCCAGTATCACTATGTTCTAAATATACCAATCTGCCACACCTTTTCACTTCTAATTTAATAAAGAGGGATCTTAAGAAGACAAGTTCCCAAAGTAGAATATCGAACAGCCTACACACCAGCCACAAAAATATATTTTGGATAAGTAACTCTCTGTGAAGGAAAAAGCGTGGTGAACAAATACATTGTACAGGGATTTTGCCTGCTTTAGTACTGGTGGAACCAATTTTTTGGCATTTTTTAGGTGAGTGCTGCCTAATAAATGAGCTTAGTTAGCTACCAAATGAGGGATATTTGGTTCCTGCATTGGACTCTGAATAGTTTTCAGTACTTAGAATTTAGTATTGTTCAAAGGCAATGTGGAATAAGTGTAGTACAATATAACTTGTTTTTCATACATAGTCTTAGACAAAAAACCTGGAGAAGGTGTAACATAAGGCACAATGTTTTCGTGTACAGACGTAGTGCAACACAAACGTGTAGAGATACTTGATTTAAACCCAGTCATTGCCACTGATTGGGCAGAGAGCATAAACTCGTCTTTGTGTGGCATCCCTATTGTCCCTAGTCCCCATTTCAGATAATATTGATATAAGGGGTGAAACTCCTGACCTACTAGGACTGGGAGTTCCTGTTCTCTAAAACTATATGAATTTTAGGAAAAACGGAGGTGAAGAGTAGAATATATTTATTGAGGGAAAGAAAGGTTCTGTCTGAAGAGAGACAGAAGGTTGTCCGGAGCAGGTTGCCCAAGACTCTTTCTTTTCCAGGTACTTTCATAGAGTAAAACCATGGTTCACAGTGGGACATAACTTTGGTTAGCCAATACTATCAATAGTTGAGGTAAAATTGACTAAATTGGGGACAAATGGAAAAGCAAGTTATGTAGGAAGTGTGCATGCTTAGAGATCAGTGACTCCTCCTACAGGGGATTGGGATGGTGACTCTTGGCTTCTCAAGGTGATCCAGATTTAATCCCTAAGGATTATGCTTAAGGGTGTGGTTGCACTGGTTTTGCCTTCTGTTTTGAGACCTTGCCCACATCAAGAGATGTGTGCCCCCTCCAAGGTCATCAGATATCTGGTCCTCTGTGCTGGCTTTCTTGAGGGTCCAGCCCTGTCTGACTCCTATAATATTTCTAACTGGCTCAGCTGCCTGTAACAGTATGATATTCTATTACTTGGACCTAAAGATGTGAATTACATATTCAAAGTACAGCAGTTTGGAGGCAAATTCAGGTCAGTGAAAGAGGTCATGTTAAGTGGTTGTCTCCGTATTTTCCTAGCTCAATACATCATTTCTTTTCCCATTTTGTGGATAGTCTAACTCTTTCCCCAAACCGTATGGAAAGGAGCTTCTAACACAGGAATCTTGTGCCTAGTAAGTGAACAATCAAATATTCTACTTTAGGTAACTTGTCATCCTCAAGGGAAGAGTTGGGGCAGCCTTTCTATCATGTTCTCTAGCCACTCCTCGCCATGGAGTTCAGCCTTTTCAGAACTGAGAGGACATATTGAAGACTTCCCTGGGAACAGGCTTCTTTTAATTTTCTGGATTTTTTCTGAAAATAGCTTTGAGTATGCCTCTAGGACATATAAAGTCCATTCATTACATCTGCTTTTTTGGGGTGGTGGTTGTGTGGTTGTCTTTCTATTTTTGTTTTTTTTTTGTTGTTGTTTCTAAGAGAAGGTTACTCTATGTAGTGCAGGCTGGCCTTGAGTTCTCTTATGTAAGCAAGTGATCCTTCTGTTTCAGCCCCCCAGGTGTTGGGATTCCAGGCATGTGCCACCATGTTCAGCTCATTCACTACATTTGTTTCCCCAAGAATCTTATATTAATAATGAAGAAATAAGTAATCCCAAGACTGGTATATTGGTGATGGAGAAAACAGAGGTTAACACTCATGTAAAACGAGTGTAAAAAATGATATTTGTAGAAAAAATAAGCATTTTTTTAGGGACTTGGAATTTGTGAGCTAAAAATTCAAATTGAGTATAAGCATAATCAACAAAAGCTAAACTTTTCAGTCCAAACTTAGGAAAAAAACGTCATAGCCATTACAGATGACAACAAATGTTAGCTGCAAATGGTCAAAAATGTTCCCAGACTCAGGCATCTCTAAGGGGCATAGGTTTGGTATGAAAGATATTGATATAATGTTTTGAGAAGTATAAATAAAATAATACTATTTGTGGTAGGTTAACAAAATGATTTCCCAATGATTTCCATGATCTCATTTTTGGAATGTGTTATTGTATATGACAAAATGTACTTTAAGATGTGAGCAAGATAAAGGAACATGAGATGAGCAGATCATCCAGGTAGGCCTAATCTAATCACTGAATATCATAGAAACAGAAAGTTTGTCTACAATCTAGTCAGATAGAGATGTGACACTCTTGCATTGGTAGAGGGTGTCAGGGCCTGCAGCCAGATGACATTTCCCCAAAGAACCTCCCAAGTGGAACCAGCCCTGCAGACATTTTGAATTTTGTCTTCAGAGACAATACTCTAGAGGCCTATACTCCAGAGAACTGTAAGAACATACAATGGTGTTGTTCTAAATCCCTGGTACTATGATAATTCTTTATAGTTGCAAGTAAAGTTCAGTAATTTTCTCAAGAAATTCTGAGTCAGGCTGTGTGTTATATTTCACCCTCTAATCCTTGTGCTCTGGGAAACAGGACATGAAGGACTGCAATATCAAGTCCAGCCCACACAACAGAACTACTTTTCATAAAGATCTTGTTTCAAAGTATAAATAAATAAAATAAACGAGCTTGGAACACAGCTCAGTGATAAAGCGTAGCATTCAATGTCCAGGGCCAGGAAAGTGTTGTCATTCATTGGCAATGCATTTTTGCACATTTTTTGTGTTTAAAACTACCCCCAAAACTACCACAGAAATCACTTAAATATTTAATCCAATCAAGCAAACATGAATTGTCAGAGCTGCTATTAGTGAAATGCCATTTGTTCCATGTCTAGAATATGATTAATATTTTACATTCATTATTTAATTTGATATTCTCAAAAATCCAGAAAGTAGTTCTTTTTATACATGAAGAAATTTTATTTTAGGAGTGAGGCTCAAACACCCAGGAACTAGTGGGGGCATCATGTCAATTTGTTTCTGTTTGATGTAAGCATCCTCACTCAGAGCTTGTGTTCTCCCGAGAATGGGGAAATCATAGTAGGGGGACTAGTGATAAGCCATAAAAACAGAGATAACTATAAAATCAATTTACGTGGGTAAAATAATAGCACAAGTATCAGAAGATTATGGCAGATGTATAAATTTAAAATAATCATTATTTTCACATTTCTATGTTTAATTTCTTTTGGTACTGAGTATTAAATGGAGGGCTTTGCACTGGGCTACATCCCAATCTCTTTTTAATTTTTTAATAAATTTTTAGGCAAAGTCTTGCTCAGTTGCCCAGGTGAAGCTCTAGCTTGTGATCCCTCTGTTTCAGGCTCAGCACTAGTAGATTCAGGCACTAACCACCATGCCTGGCTTAAACTCTTCATAATTCTGTAAGTGTCATAAAGGAGACTGGAGGAAAGCAAACCCAATTCTTTTCACTTTCATGAAAACAGAGACATTCAGTTTCATTTTTAATTTTGGTGTTTGTATAAAAATAATCTCAGATATCTTCATATCAAAAATGACCTGGTTGTCAAATGCTGACATAGCCTTTCCCAACATGTTTACTATAAACAAAGAAACAACAAAGGAATATATAAAGCAGAACTCATAGAACAAGATCACAAATATAGGACCAAATATGTCTATTATACCAATCCATTAATTCCTTCAATTGGATAGAGTGAAAAAATTCTACAAGCTGGTCAGAATTTCCTATTGCAAATCAATATAAAACAAAGTTAATCAAAGAAAAAAGTCACAATTAAATTTCTAATTTATTGAATTAAAACATTTCCTTTAATGTAAAGAAAAAGTCTTTAAATCTCTGGAAAAAATGTAGAAATAGAAAAAGCTAAAATGAAATGGCCACCAGAAATATTTGACAAAATGTTTAAATGATGGTCTAGGGAAACATGAGAGGATATCCTGCACTTAACCAGTTTATCTGCTGTGTAAGTGACATCTGCTATCTATGTGGGTGGATAGAGAGAGAATATCACCTAATTTATAAATTCAACAGAATTTAATCTTAGGCAACTGCATTCATATTTCATGCTCTCCCAGATGCTTGTGATCCCCTATCATAAGAGATAATTTAAACCTCTTTCCCATCTAAGTAAAAGAATAATTAAATGGATAGAAACAAAATCAACCTGAAAAAGGTGAAGAGATTTAGATTGTTATAGTACACACTTCATTCTGAAGGCACAAAGGTTTTGAATTATTTTGTTTTGAATAAAGTGACAACAAAATGTACAAATGTGGGTATGATGTTCAAACACTCTATTATAAATTATTTGCAATTCAAATATTATGTGAAAAGAAATACATTATAATAAAGGATGTTAAAGTAACTGAAAACATTCAGTTAAGTATTACATTTTAATGCTCTTACCTTACTGATAAAAATATAGTCTGTTTTCAAGACCACTGGAACTAGTAAAAAAAAACTTTATATATATCAGGAATAGGGAAAATGAAACCAAATTTTGGTTAAAACAATAATAATGAGAGTGAAAATTTCACAAATAGAAAATTATTGCTGTGTAAATTCTAGAATGATGGTTTAAAATAAAATACTGATATAAAATATAATTTTTATGAACATGATAGAATTGCTAGACCTATATTTAAATATTGAAGTCTCTCCTCTTATACATTTTTGTTCTTATTGCAACTGTGCAGTTTAATTGTAAACTTTTATAGTAAATTTTGTTTCCAATTCTCTATTGTTTTTTCTTTTTTTCATAAATTTCTTTGCAGTTATCATCTTTTTGTATTTATAGAAAAACTCAGAAATTATACTGCAAATTGAAAAAAATAATCAAATAAATCACAAATTAGTTTGAAGGCAAATTACATTTATTGAGTTCATTGCTTTCATTTATTCAGTCTTTTACCCTTAGTAAAAATTTAGTACCAATATGTAGCAATGTTATCAGATTAATATGCATGTATTGTACTTACTATACATAATATGTAAATTATTAAATAAGCATGTATAGTACACCATAGGTTTAATTACTATATATATTTTTTGTTATAGTCTTTATTAGGTGTATGTATTTTGGATGCTACTGTGAATGATTTTAGTTTGTCTGATTTTTCAAGTAATTTAACATAACATTAGTGAATAGATAGCTAACATATTTGTATTAGATTGTTCATTCTCGTTAGGGCATACGTATTTGCATTTATTCCTTGTAAACTTGAGAATACATAACATGGTAGGACAGGAAGTATAGTCAGACAATTCTGAAAAATGTTATTTTATTATGACATCAATAATAGCACAATTGCTTTTTTGTGGTAAATAATTTATCCTGTATGTATCATTTTGCTACAGATAAACTATCTTAGAAAGACTATAATATTTAAATAATATTAACAGAATTACAGAAAGTACATTTTAGGATGCAGTCCTCTAAATTATTTTCTACACGTTTGCTATGCATAATGCATTGGGCTATAAACTGTGAGACAGTTAAATAATATAATGTATTGTACTATTTTCCAGGCTTATATGTAAAAGGCAAATAAATAAGAAGCATACCTTAAATACTTCTTTTTATTTACTCATTTCAAATGACAAAGGCCATGACAGATGTTTCATTATTTCTATTCCTTTAAATTTCAAAAGTCAATTTGATTTTGAAATAAAATGAAATAAATAATAAAGATTTATGATAGTTAAAACTCCATATAACATTTGAGGGCAAATATTTGTAATGAAAGAAAGATCATAATCACCAGCACAACCAATTGGTTAAGGATGGCATGCATGATAAGTTTCTTTGGTGAGTGGTGAAGTGTTTGCCTGGATATTTACGGCAAAAAGCAGGCACTGACTGCGCCGCTTAAACGGGCACTTGGTCTTGCAATGACTCACCTTGTTCATCTGTATAATAGGAATGATGTTAATACCTGTCATCTTAGGGTGCTTTTGATTTTTGTGAGTTAATATTTGAAAAACGAGTATAAGATTGATCAGCAAACTGTGTTTGCAATTTTGTTAGAGTTGAGACGCGTATAAAATTAAGAAGTAACTGTGTGCCTTTTTGAGTCTCTAAAAGCCTCCTGAGTTCAGTCTGCACCACGTTAACCACAGCAGATCTAGTCTTGAGGGTGAGTCTGGGTAAGGGCAACCTGATGAAATCTGACTTGTAAAGATTTTTTTTTTTTTTAAATAAAATGCTGGATTGTAAATGCTTCTGTGGAAGACAGCACCATTTAACAAACGTGAATCAGATGAATCTCAAGTGGCATTCCAGATTCTACTATAACAGATGCTGAAACATTAAGAAATGGCTCCTTGACAATCAGTTTTGCTCTTAAAAAGAAAGTGAATTATTAAGCAAACTCAGCATTAACGGGAAAATGTAGACTTCTTTTTTTTGTTACAATGATTTCATAAAAGTTCTAAATATAGATGGAGATTTTATAAAAGATTATTTTAGATAACGTGCTTTACAGTGAATAATAGATAATCATTTTAAGTTAGATGGTCTTTTAAAATTAAAAATGCCAAAAGAAAGTATATTGATAAACTACTATGAATAGGAAAACAATAGAAAAATGGAAATTTATTTACAAAATGCAAAGGAAAAAACCTTGGGAAGAAAACAAAATAAACACCCGCATACCCTAATGTCTGTACTACCTCCACGGAACTGATAAACCCAGGCAAGGCCAGAATTTCTTCTTTTTCATCAAGCTATAAACTATGCTGAACCGCACAGGTCTCTGGGTCACACCTGTAAATTATTGTCCCATTTCTGAGTATGTTTGTGTATTCCAGAAGTGAGCAGGTTTTTCTGGAATCAGGTGGGCCAGGAATGAAGCAGAGAGAAGAGGAAAAGGACCAATAACATGTGATATAAACAAGAAATACTAATTTTAGGCAGACATTTTGGAAATATACATATGCAAAATTCTTTAAAAATCTGCCCTCCCAAAGGCAGACCAATAAAATCACATCTACTTTGGAAATTGAGTAAATGCCTAATAGAAAAGATGTGACAAAGTGAAGCAGTAAAAAATAGACGATTGTCATGTAAGAAATCATGCATAAACAAAGGCAATGTTTCAATGATATTAAGAAACTGATCAACATTTGAAATAATATTTGAGAAAATGAACTCCATAAATATGCAAGTTCATGTCAACTAAAATATAGTGAAAAATGATAGAAGTTCAGTAGTTATAGGTAATACATTAGATTTTCAGACACTTGTTTTCATGTTCTATAATGATTTAGGATCAGCATATATAATTTTGATGTAATAATCTGGTTGAAATAGTTGCAGGAGCAAAGATTATGATAACTTTTCTCAATCAGACATTCACAGCTAACACTTCTATAACAAAAGACAACTTAGCAAGGAAAGGTATAGCACATTTGTTTAATCATAGCTTCATATGACATGCAACATTTCAGAAATAAACACTTAAACATTCATGAATGTCTGCACTTCCGCTTAGATTCACTACAGAACTAATAGCCATGTAGATATATAATTGGGCAAAAGTGTCTGCTCAAAAAGCAAGAGATAGACAGGCAGTCAGGCCTGCTCAGATTCTTCTTGGACACTGTGTGGCATTCTGCCTCACAGCAGGGGCAGCACACCTTGGGCATGAGGCAGAGCCAAAGAAGTCGGGGAAAGGAGAGAGTGACCTTCCTAGGACCTTTGGAAGGGAGGGCTTTACTTTCTATCACTCCCTTTGGTGAGATGGAATTCTAGCTCTGCCCGTTCACTTAGGAAAAAACAGGTTCATGAAACAGGAGGTGATGAGGTAGTTAGCGGGAGACTTATTTTCTGAGACTACTTCTGAATCTTCAGTATACTCAAGTGGCATGTTTGGGAGTATCACTTACTGAGTAGCAACATAGTCAAATGTAATTTTCCATGTCTATAGCCAAGTGTTTACAATCATGGTAAGAGTCATAAATATATATATATATATATATATATATATGCTGAAAATATATATTTTAGGGAATATAGTTGGTTTTATAAATACCTTCAAATAAATGCTATTTCAGATGATTAGAGACTAATGCACAAATGTGTATTAGAGTATGTGATTATTATACACATTAAAAAGTATAAATATATACGAAAATAAATATGTGTTCTGCAAATGTATGTTTGTAT
Source organism: Cavia porcellus (assembly GCF_034190915.1). NCBI lineage: Eukaryota > Metazoa > Chordata > Mammalia > Rodentia > Caviidae > Cavia > Cavia porcellus. The sequence continues at coordinate 51,127,980 of NW_026947498.1, read as the reverse complement.
GCTATGCAATAAATATCCAGTATTTCTATTAAAAACTGAAATGCTGTATGCCAGAAGTTTTATGAGAATACATAAGATTAATGATATGTAAAGTGGGAGATAAAAAATTTTGTTTTATGACATTGTTTTTTAAGTCATTTTTCTAAATAGTAGATAAAAAATACTTGAATTAGTGGAAAACAAGTTCATGAAAAGTCCACTCAGCAAACATTCTGCTTCAAATACTAGTTCATAAACTTTTATTTCTGTTCCTTTAACACATTTTTTGAGTATATGAAGACCATATATAAAACGTATGGGTTTAGAGTTTGGGCTGAAGTTTAATAAAGCTTACTTTCAAAAATACATTTCCAGCTGTCCAGCTGTAAATTTCAGAAAATAACAGTAATGTCCAGCTGTAAATTTCAGAAAAGGACATAATGACAGGATAAAAAGAGTCTTTTATGGTCAGAAAACATCACCAGATTCATTTCTTAAGCCTACTAAATTTGGAAATTAAAATTCGTATAATAAAGCAACATACTTGGTATCTTGGTAATGCAGGATTATGAATCTGAGCATAGACGGTGAAAGAAGGAGCCATTGATCTTGGTTACCTCTCCCAGAGAGATAACCACAAGAGGCTTAAGAGTCAGCAATCTCAGTTATGTCTTCAGTCTTCATTTCTGGAGAAAGCACCCAGCCACATGGATAACCTCTCAGCACGATTAAAGTTCTTTTCTGTGTAGGAAAAATAAAACTATGTAGTTCTTGAAATGTAATTTTTAATGACTATAATGGTTTCTTTCTTTTTTTTTTTTTTTTTCAGTGTTATCTCAGGGATGTACAACCCTAATCACTGTGCGCTGGTCAATTTTCCTTTGGTTGGACAAAATATCTGTCACCCAGAATTTAATAGCAGATACATGTATTGTGGCTCATGATTTCAGAAGATGGGTGGTTCCAAGGCAGAGACACCATGGCAGAGGGTCATCAAAGAAGAAAGCTGTTCAACAGCTGGAAAGAGCATAGGGTGAGGAGACTCTAAGAGGAAGGGGGTAGGGATCAGATTTAGTTTCTAAGATCATGTCTGTGTAACCCATTTCCAGCAAGTAAGCCCACACTACTCCTTAACAGGCTATTCAACTATGAATTCCTTAGTGTGTCAGCCCCTCCAGGAGGCCAGCAACCATAAAATCCAATCAACAGCCCTGACGTCTATTAATCCAATCAAGTTGCCAATCAGTGTCAGACTGCACATCCTAGAATCCACGAAGATGATATCACACTCATGATGTGTGGTTAAGGTCTGTGAAAAAGTCCACATTGAAATAAAGAAATTATGGTGGACTGTCAGTGTGAGCCCTGCATACAAGGTGCTAAATAGAGACATTTATCAGGGAGATGGCAGAGGAAAGACAAGAAAGATGCAAAGCATGAGAAAGACTTAACACACTTTTGCTTATTTGAAGACAGAGATAATGCAATGAAAATAACTGCTAATGTTTTAAAGAGCATATTTCCTAAAAACCAACAAGAAAAGAGAAATCTTGGTCCCTACCACCTCAATGAAGCTGATTACATCATCATCTTGAACAAACTTGGAAGTCGATTTTTTTGACTTGCTATGTGAGAACCCTGCCTTCCTGACATTTTGATTTTGGCCTCCATAGGATCCACCTGGGGCTCACCTTGATGTACAGACCTATAAGCAGATACATGTGTGTTGTTATAAACTGACAGCATTTTCAACATTTACCACCCAATGATGAAAAACCCAAGCTACCATACAAGATATGCTATGATGAATGTTTTAAATGTATTATTTTATGATTATATGTATAGTCGCATGTCATGTGATGATAAGGATATGTTTGGAGAAGTGCATTGTTAGCCATTTTTGTCACCTTTGTCAAGGTGGCCTCTTGATGCCGTCAGGAGATAGTGAATGAGACATATGCAGCTATTAGCTTGAGTATCATACACCTTGATTTACAACAAAAATGTATAATAAATAAGATATAAATAAATGGTGATATATTTTATGGCACAATAAATATTTCAACCAGTAATCTAGCCATTTATTATCATCACATATATTACTGCTGTGTATAATCAGATGCGCTATACTTGTGTATGACTGGCAGCACAGAAGATTGATTTACACAAGCAGTACCATGAACACATGAGTGACACATGGTATTACAGCATTACAATGACTGAATTGTCACCTCCTTTAGGATCTGATTGAATATTCAGTATCTTGTTAATGGAATTATTATAATATATTATATATTATATGTATGTATAATATATATAATCTACAGAAATTACATTTCTGTAGTATTTATATGAACTGAAGTTCCATATATGTATAGCCAGGTATACTGAATTTAATTTCATCTCTTTAATTCCTTTCTGTCTTGCCTAAGAATCTAGAGTTTATGATGCCTATTTCTTTTCATCTTGTAGTTATGCATATGATATATTCTGTTACCACTAATATATTTAACTTTTTAACAGGAGACTGGAAAAATGCTTTAAGAAAATTGGCTATTTAATATTCATTTATTTTGTAGGTTAGTATATTTCTTTATTATAAAATAATTTGATGAATATGTGTGTACACATAGATATGTATGTATATCATAGAAACACAGTTCAGTGCACTACAAAAGCAATGGACTGCAAATCTGGGGAGATTTCTTTCCTTTTCCTCTGTCTGTATTTCCATTTCCTTGTTCATTCATTCTCCTACCACTATCATTTGATGGGGAAGAGGAAAAGTAGAAAAATGAGAAATATATCAAAATATTAACACCTAGCAGAATAAATGTTTTATCAATTTTTGCCTAGAATTATGAATTTTATATATATATATATATATATATATATGTGTGTGTGTGTGTGTGATGAAACATGTTATTTTATGACTGGATTAATGAATGGTTTATTTGCTCTATAAATTTAGATTTCTCTTACTTAGATTTTCATTGAACCAGTTTCAACACAATTTAGAAAATTGAATAGGTTATTTTCAGGTAAAGGATAATAACCATTTGAGACATGTGATTTAAATTTACAGTATATAAATGATGTCCTTTGATACCATCTTGTAAGATCTAAAAAAGATCAGATTAGCTTCTCCATCCAAAAGTTCTATGTGTTGCACTGTCATTTCCTAGCCCGTGGTGCCTATCTCTAGCCTCATATCCTCTTACAGTTTTGTTTCCTTCCAATATATCAGCATCTCTGCCTCTATCATGTAATCACTGTTACTAATTACTTCCGCTATAGCTACTGTTTTGGGTACCACTAAAGCAACACAGATGGTGGCCCTGACTTATCTGTGACCTCAGATGCCTTGAGATACTGGCGGGTTTTTTGTTTTTTAGGTTTTTTTGTTTGTTTGTTTTTGCAGCGCATTGTTATCTTCCAGTGGATTCTGGATTACCAGTTTCTTTCAAAGTGTGTAGGTCGTCTGTATGTGATATTGGGGAAAATGCTGAAGTTAAATGAAATCAAATGCATCAGTATTCTGCCTGGAAAAACACTTTTGAACCCGGGTGCATTTTTTTCACTTCTAGCTTATTAGGTCAGACAGTTTTCACTGCTTAAACGAGCTGTTTCAGGTAGAATTTATAATTTCACTTTCTACAGTCATACACATGTAATATGCAGAAATGTTGATCTATTGGTGAGTAAACAAATTTCAATTTTGATCATGAGATTTGAAAGATGTACTTAGAGGTATATGTATTTAGATATTTCAAGCTATTTAAAAGTAGTTGAAAATGTTTTTATTCTCCTGGAAACTACATAGAAAAATTTTAGAGGATTCTTTATTTTTACACAATTTAGGACACCAATCACCAGTACACGTGTCCAAGGTTTTCCTAGAAATGCTCTAAGACTGCTACTGTACTCAAGTGTTCTCCCCTTTAAATACAATTTTGCTGGTTAAACGTTTTTAGTATTTTTATAAATAAAAAATTTCTTTCAAAACAAACTGTGTGGTAAGTTAAAATGTAAGCTCTCTTCAGTACAAGTTTTAGTTTCTTAAATGATATCTTTATAAGACATAAAACTTTTGTTTTCTGTTCTTAAAAACAGGGATGTGAATATATATTTGATTTGCATTTCTCCGTTCATTCTCTGTTCTCATCAACATTTTACTATAGATTGTTTACATTTGCCAAGAAGTATTTTAATGCATTACTGCAATAAATTATCACACTGCACAATTATACCTTAGAACACATGTCACATTGCAATTAATGCTTAACTCACTGTTCATTTGGCCACCCAAGCAAATTTAATACATTTTGGATTTTTAATTCATTGAATGTGTCATGAAAAGCTTTTATCTGAAGGCTTTAATTACAAATAAAATACTTTTCTAAACAAATACAGAGAAACATGTTTACATTCTAGATATTTAATTTATCTGAATTAAAAGGTTTGGACACCTAAACAGTTAAAGATGTTAGATCATCTATTTTTTACAAATATTAAAAACAAACCTAAGGTAATCAATGAAAATGAGAAAGAATTTCTGTAGTTTCCTTTTCTGTTCAGTTTGCAAAGTTGATTTTTATCTTTATTATGCTACTATCTTTAGCCTGTTAAACACTGATAATCCTTGAATTACATCATTTCTATTGTCCTTATTTATGCCATATGTGCTGAGCAAAATACGCATGAATTGGTACTCAATAATCATTTACTATGAAATGTGGTTGAATTCATTTACCGACATTAATAAAAGATTATTGTCAAATTTTTATGTTAATTATTTCCTCTGTCATGAGGACAAACTCTTCATCCTAAACTTTGCATAAAGTGACCTTTAGTCTTATAAAACCTTTTAGCATTTGCACTGAGTTTCCTCTTCCTTCATCTGAGGGAAACACAAAAGCTACTCTGATATCTGGCTACTGGAAAACACAATAGCTGTCATTGTATGAGTTGGTTATCTGAAAAGAGAATGTATTTGAATTTTTAATTATTTCATTTGAATTTGGGGCCCTTTAACACCACTGGCTTCACAATGGGATGATCCAGGACCATTTTAAGCATATTGTACGTATTTCTGCCTTATTTAGAATTTATTAATCAGAATCATCTACTACTTTGATTTCTTATTGACTGTTGCCTATCACCCTATTTTATAAGAAAGAAAATTATGCTTAAAATAGTTATTTGTGCCCTTATAACAGAGTCCAGAAACCCAGATTTCCTATTCTGCTCCTTGGTTTCGGAATCATGAAGTTAATGATAGTAGTTTCTACCTTCTGGTTATGTGTACCCGAGGTATATTCCTTCTTTGCTATTTATTGGAAAGATGCGTATTTAAGAATTATAAAGAATGGAGTAGCCCTTAATAAACCTGTCAATTGATAAACATAAAGTGAAACTTCAATTTGATTCCTGAAACTTCTGGGGTCCTAGAAATATTTGTTCATGATTTGTTAGCATTCCAAAAAAAAAAAAAAAATAGCATATAGATAAAGTTAATGAATGGATCAACAAAAGAATCATCTTCCAAAAGCAATACCCTGCATATCAGAGACTTTCATCTTCAGATCTAATACTATTTGTATATCCTATCTGATTTATTGGTAAGTAACTTCTGAAGGAATTAAAATATTAAGACACATTTGCTCCCCACCGCCTCAAATACACTTCATTTTGTCACATAGCTTGGATGACTTTTCTAAGCAGAGCATTCTGATATGATCATATAAATACAGAAACACAGGCACAAATATTTTCATATATATGTCAATATACAAGATCACATGCGGCATGTCCAATTACTTGGCTTAGTCACTTTACATAAATTTCTTTGCTCCTTAGCACATTGGAAACTGGATGTATCTTTTCCCTGCATGCTCCACTCTCCTATTCCAACTTCCCTGGCTAATGGGCCCATCACTCCAAAACCTGCTTCCAAGGTCACCTTGCCCCAACTCTTCTGACTGTGAAAGCTTCCTAGGTTATTTCTTACAAGGACTTTTATAACTGGTTTGAGGGAATCACCCTGACAATCCAAGATGACCTCATAAAGCTCCTTACAACTGAAAAGACCAAATAAGGTAATTTTCACCACATTCACTATTTTCCTAATGATGTGTTTAAAGGACTACAGTTTTGCCATCACATCAACACAGGCACTGTTGAGCAAAAATGATTTTTTTCTCTGTACATATTAAAAAAAAATAAACAGTGAATGAAAATTGGTTTTGATCCAAAACAAAACATATAAAGCTTTCAATCTTTTCAAAAGGAGGTTGCTTATAAATTTCAGAAGTAGACACTGAAAAATTAAAATCAGTCTCTGGAGAACTGGCCACAAACAGAATCCTCTAAATGTGTAAGTGTAAATAATTTCAAAGAAATCTAGAATGATATAATAAAAATCCTTCTCAAGTTGACACAATGAACCATCACAATAGTTCACCCGTTGCTCTGAAATCAAAAGTGATTTTCTCTTTTGCATATCTGACTCTCTAGTGGCATGAAATACAAGATTAAGGAGATACAAAAAATATAGTCATAAACCAGAACTATCACCAATTAGAAGAGAATATTAGTTGAATACGAAAATTTCAAATATGTCCCCAAATAAAGCTGTAGGAATACTAAGTATATATTTTAATTCATATATTATTGGTTAGCAATACGTTTTATTATGCTTTCTTAAATTTGCCTAAGTATAAGAACTCTCAAGAGTATGACTAATTAAGAACCATAATTTTGAGATCAAACTTTATCTCTGATTATTTCTTTCACTGGTCTCTGTCCAGCTCTGAATTATAATAAGTAACAATATTAAATATAAAAATGAACATTTGGTCTTAAAAATGTATATTGGCAATATCTTAAGATAAATTATAGTAATGTGTGTATCTATCTATCTATATATGTATGGTTTTTTTTTTCCAGGAGAAAATAGTAAGGACTTGTTTTTCCTTAAAATTTTTCTCCATAGATTTTTATTCCACAGTGATACTATGATTTTTTTGTATGTTCATATATATACACACACATATGTATATATATATATATATATATATATGCTTAATTGGACTGCATAAATTATAATTCATCTATTGAACGATGTAAGTATAACAATTATTTTTTTATTACATCTTTTTTAAAAAAGTTAATAACCTCTTAGTATGCAATTTAACAATCATGACTGATTTCTGTTTCTGGCCACTTCAGTAATAAAATTCCCTGACTCAAGAATATTACCAAATTCTGTGTGTCAGTATACAAGTGACATAAGAGCCACTTGAGTCTTAGAAGCTAATAGTAAGTTGGTTGAATGTACGAAAAATAAGTTAACACTATATTCTGTAAGTCACTTTCATACAGTTCAGATGCATATGCAAATGTTCAGGTGACTGCTCTGTGAATAAAAAATAGTTTTAACCTTCTGCATTTACATGGCTCTGACAAAATTGAGATCATGTGTGCATGCCTCAGAAAAGTGACTTTTGGCATTTCACCCAACATTTTTAATCAAATAATGGATGGCACCCAACTTTTCACATTGTTCATCAAATCAGTTTTTAATATATCAACTTTTTATTTGTGTTGTACCTTTGGAATGATGGACTTATTAATTTTAATGACTGATCTAGGAAACGATCTTCCTGTGATCCCTATGGAAATAATCTCATCAAATATCACATTGATTATTTCATAAATATTATTTTAGTCTCTCTGAAAATGACCAATTAAATCAATGAAGTGTTCAATCTAATGTCTATCATAGGAAATAACAAAGAATATTAGACTTGAGTATTCAGTTTAAGTCTCAAGTACTTACTCTATTTGTTCCTTAAAAATCTCAGTCTCTCTCTCTCTCTCTCTCTCTCTCTCTCTCTCTCCCTCTCTCTCCCTCTCTCTCTTTCTCTGACAGCTTGTTTCAGACCTTACTGAACTGAAGTAGATATGTTTTTTGCAGAAACAAATAATGCAAGTTCCATGCCAAAGGTGTGCCCATTTCTACTTATGGTCTTCAGTGTGTTTTGACTATGATCATTTAATCATTCATCCTCTGTATAGCTGAATGAACTAGTATTTTTTTTTTTATGGCACACCATCAAAAACAGGAGTATGGTTTGTTTTTTGGTATAAGTCATGGTAAAACTACCACAAATTTGAAGTCATTGCTATATAAACATGAAAAGTCAAACGCTAAAATTGTCTTCTCTCTGAGGCGAGTTCTTACACTACTTTTAAGAGCAGGATTTCTCATACTGCTCATGTGATAAGAAATATTCCCAGTCTTTGTCCTTGCATGACTCAGAAGGGAGAGGAGATCACTGCAAGCTTTTCCATGTTCATTAAATTCACACAGCTTGTCATCAAATCACAAATACTCGTCTGTCTCCAGGCCAAAGTTAGGAAAAATGGGTTCATTTTTGTGATTAAATGCCCAAACAGGGACTCTACAAGCAAATTTTTCAACTTGCTTGAAAGCAACTTGCTGCATGTCCATATTAGTGTCTGGAGCCCAAAGGAATAGCTTTGCATGTTGATTCCAAGGTTTATAATCATACCACTTTGCTACCTCTTCATTTTTTAAGTTTATTGGGAAATAGTTGTATTCTTTTTCAATTTGCTGATTTCGCTAGGTCCTTCCTTTAGCAGTCATATTTATAAATGTTCCTCACATCACATCTCTGTAGATTTCTTGGGGGATGGATTCAACACGGTGAAGTTCATAGCTGCATCTTCCAAAGTCACTGGCTCCATTGCGCTCTTGAGGGTGCCCCAGGATCCTTCCATTGCAGCTATGGCCAGTAGTAGTTAACGAAAAGGGCGGTCTAGTCAGCGGGTACTCTAAGCAATGCCCTCATAGTCCAATATTGTTTTTTTTTTTTTTGTTTTCGTTTTATCTATTACATTCTTTAACTTAGAACTTCAGACAAGCTACAAAATCTGTTTTTGATATCAACACAGAAATATCCGATTGAGTGAAACAATATTCATTATAGGTACAAGTGTCTCTGTGTCATTCACAATACAAGAAGCTACTTGGCATCCCTGCAATTAAATGAGGCTCAAACTGAGTGGGGAGACTAGTGTACTTCTTATTGCTTACTCAGAGACATTTTATATAGCACGACAAGTTTGCACAATTTGGTTAGCATTTTGCAGGACTTTGTAATCAATTCAAAACAGGTTAATTTCTTACTGTTGGTTTTAGGAATTCTTCTACTTGTACTATCAAAGCCTTTACATTTTGAGGCTATATAATTTAGCTACCTTATTATTTTTTTCTCTAAGTACTCTATGCCAATTGGGTTAAGTTTTAGTGAAAAGAGATCTAGAACCTTACATACTGCGTCAAACTGTTTGGTTAATTTATTCTGAGAATTGGAGTCATTATTTAACTTTATTGAGTCTTGCTTTACTAATTTCCGGATCGTATCTGATTTATTTACAATGCAGGTTGGCTACTGTTATGAGGGTCATATATAATGTATTTGAGAACCTAGATTATTGAAACTGTTATTAATTGTATGACAGGTTTAATACAGAACAAGTATTTAGCTTCATTTTGTGTTCTTTGACATGCTTTAAAGATGTACCGTGAATATGTCATTTTATCTCCTTGGAAATCTTTAATGACTAATGTCCTCTTATTTTAATATGCTCTCTTGTTTAATTTTGAAAATTAAAAATAATAACACTTGAGGGAAATAAGGTTTAAGGGATTCTCTGAGCCCTGAGTCTAAGTTAGTTTTAGAGAAACAATAAGGTTTTTTGAGAGACACTGTAGAAAGTTATTAGAGAAAAAGAACTATTGGAAGGCTTGAAATTCACTTTATTTCAGTTAGGTGTTGGGCAAAAACACTGAAAATCTACTTCTTTTTTTTTTTTTTTTTTTTAATGTCCTAGAAGCTTATGGAAGTGGAGCCTCTCAGATAGCCAGCTCTGTTTAAGCCCTCTCATGAACGTCTTCCTTGTAATTTAACTCAGTCCGGTGGTTCTTCAGCTGGTAGTGTGTGAGCACACCCCCTCACCTCTGTTCTTGTTAGCCGAACTGCAATAGGGACACATATCTTGTGACATGTGTGTTTCTGGGTGCCCATCTCTGTGTTCAATTGCCCTTTGATGTCTACAAGGGCACTCCGTATCCTGTAGGGTAGTAATAGGGAAGCTTTGCATTGTACCCATACTTTGGAAAATAATTCAAAGAATTTTAAAATCTTTGAAATGGGCAGAAGGTGATCAGTAACACTTTAGTGATATCTGTATGACTGGAAACCCTGATTTCCACTCATAATTAAATTTTCTCTTTTATTTCTCCAAAGAAAACACTGCTTTTTAATAGGCCTCTGTTTTGTTTGCATAGATACAGATTCCTTGATCTTATTAGAATTTCTATCCTTTAATCTATTCCCCTACGTTACACAGCAAAGCATTGTTGATCAAATTGTTCCAACATTTTTTCAGTCTTGCTGACATTTGAAATTTGTAGAAAATTAATCATCAGGCAATCTTATGCACAATACTTAGCATAAATCAGGGCATATCGTAGGTAATCGATAAGAATGTGCTTGTACCTTTGTGACCAACTTTGACCTCATCTTCATTATATAATTTTGGATTCTTAATGTTACAATAATTTCCAATTAGCATACCAGGCTGAGTTCAACCACAGGCTAAGGACATAAAACTGCTATTTTTATTTCTTTCTTTCTTTTACTCTGTGGTCATTAAATAAAACTTTTTGATTTTTTTTCTTCTCAGTCCTTGTGAGTGACAGGAATATAATGAATCACTTTCATTATTTTGTAAAACAGACATTATGTTTTGGTCTTTCTCCAATGTGTTTACTGTAATAAGATATTTATAAACTCTTTATACCTGTGTTTATAATATTAAGAATCCTGGGATTGAAAACATCCTGGGAAATGACTTTCATTTCTTATGTGAAATGTGACATCTATTACATTTTTAAAATTTTTCTTTTAAGTAGCACCCACACCATCAAATTCAGCTACATGCTGTACTCCTTCCTGTATTCACTTGTGTTTTCTTTATAAACAAGCCAGTAATAGCTGTCCTTCTCAGGAAAAAAAAATAAAGCCTTAAGTAAGAGTAACTATTTATGTGTTCGGGGTTTTCAGGGCCTGTATTTCAATACAGAATAAACTTAGAAACTAAACTTCATATTGGAACTCATTTTTTAAAAATGTTTTTCTCTGGTATTGGGTAAAGAGCCAGCACTAGATTTAGAGACCTACCTTGGTTTGAAATCAGGCAATTCAAAGACCATAAATTTGAAAAAAGAATGCATCTAGTTTGATCTTCTGATTTGGATATGGTTTGTACTGGTGTCAGAAACCCGAGTCTAAGGGACCTCTGGGAAAAATGGTTCAATGAAAACCAGAATGTCCAAACATAAGTTAAAAGCAGTAACACTTATGAAATTAAAAGTTGTTTATTCTTAGGGGAATTCTGTCAAAACCAAAATAGTTTTGTCTTGAAATGCTACCTCTGTTTTTTTGTTTTTGTTTTTTAACTTACTCTACTCTTTTTTTCTTAAAATTTTCTTTTAACCTCATTGCAAATAAAGGATAAATAGAAAAAGGATCACAGGTTTTAGACATCAGGAATATTAGCAATTACTAATTGCAGTGTATGTCACTTATATGTGAGCTAGGTAGACAAGGATGCATTCAGAATTTTAGTAGTCATTCATATTTGGTCCTAGTGATCTTGAGTTCAGATTTGCTTTGTAATGTTTTTTTTTCAATGAAATTTCTATAGAAAAGTTTTGTGTATGCTGAATAGGACACAAATATACTTTTATTAATTGTGATTTAATTTCAAATGACATATACTATGTGCCTACTATGAGACAGTATGATCACATCCCTATGTAGCTTAAAATCTTATTGTGGAACAAAGATTTGCTAATAAAAATTGTTTCTAAACTATTATATAGTTAAATACCAAGCTGGGTAGAAAATAACTCCACAGAAAATTACTCTTGTATATCAGCTTTTAGAAAAATTTCTTTGTAGGAGTTAGGAATGTAGCTATATTTTGAAAACAAGTATAATTTAATAAGGTTGAGAAAAAAAGTCATTCCAAGAAGAATTATTGGTGTGAATACAGGGGCATTTAAGCAAAATATGTTAACAGAAAAACATGACATTATCCAGATGTGCACAGTTGACCAAGGAATCAACAATATATTATGCAGGATTGTGAACACAGAAATGGCATCTTCCACTCTACATTGTGTTATATTTATTGTTCTCATCATCATTCTATCTTTTAAAATTTAAATTTTCTTTGAATCAAATAGACTTAATAAAAATTGCTTAATTGCATGCATGTATCCATGTATTTGCACATAAAGTTGCTTCTCTATTCGTGATGGTTTCATATCCTGATGAACCCACTGTGAGTTGAAGATATCCTATGTTAAAATATATGTTACTTCCTGAATGTCATAGTTTATCCTAATCATGCTCTCAGTGCTCACATTAGTCTGTTGTTGGACAAATTCATCTAACACAATGTTGTAATGAAGCCCTGAATATCTCATGTATCACTGAACACCATACCCAAATGATCGATGGGTACATTTTTGCATAGTCATAAAGCTGAGAGATCATTAAGTCAAGTGATCCTTCATGTGGGGCTGTACTGGCTACATAGCACTAACTGTAGTGTGAAGCAAGGTGAATTGTTTCTTTTTTCTCCTTTGCATGCTACCTCTAGAGACAGACTCTTTATTATTTTAAATGTTTCTTTTGCTACTCACAGATAATATTTTTAGTTCCAGTGTACATATTATTTTTATTTACCTAGTTTACAGTCATCTAGGAGCTTCCTATTCTCTATAATGAATTTTATAACTATGTTAATTGTCATTCCTTATCCATATGGTATAGTCTGATTATGTTTTCTCACTCCTGTTTTTTCTTTCATTAAAAGAAATGCAATTTGAATTTTCTTTATATTCTCTCCAACAGACTCTCAAAACAAATTTCCATATAAGTCTGTCAGCTATTTCCCTATAAATCAAACGCCTCTCCTTCTGGATCATTTTGTTACTTTGGTGTTCAGTGCAATTTAACTCTGTGACTTTCCTTCACCTCTTTGATGTATAGGATCTTCCTATGTGAATCTGATGCGTAACAATCCAAGTATCCTAATCAGTAAAATAAAATATCCAATTTATTTAGAACTTTTGCAAAATAAATGGTTGTTTCATAAACACTTGATGTCTGGCTTGGGCCAATGAGAGGTCTCAGACTCACTTTCAGGCTGACATTAGCTCTATCCATCGTGTGGTCTTGCAGACTTCTGGAGATTTTCCAAGCATTTTCTATACCTCGCAGGCACTAATTTCCTCCAAAAAAGGTAGAAAGAATATAGAAAAAAATGGCAATGGGATCCAAAGACAGACCTGAAAGTATTGCTTTCCACTTCTGCCCATATCCACTGAACTTTAGAATTTTGGAATTGCTACCTTGTTGATATTTAGTAGCTAGAAGAATTCTTAAGAGACCTAACACATTTTGGAAACCATCCTTTTCTTTATTATGGATGCATAGTACCAATGTACATGAGGGTTTCTCAGTAATAACACTATTATTTATTATAAGGATATTTTTATGCTTGTGTATTCTGTGAAAGACAATGCCTATACTGACTAGAGACAAGTAATAAGCTTTCCTCTGAATTGGGACAGTTGAAAACATCTACACATTTTGTTAAATGCACCAGAAAATCAAAATAATGTTAAGAGCCATTTGTGTAGAACTGTCATTTTTGAAGTTGTATGCTGCTATTGTTTTAAGTATTTTCATACAATTAGAGAATTGTGTTTTTTCTGAAGTTTGTGCTTGCAAAAAATGCCACAATAAATAACCTTTTCTTTTTTCTGTTTATGCCATAGGGTTTCTTTCTGTAATTCAGACTATGCTTGAGCTTAGTATGCAGCCCAAGTTGGCCTCAAAATCATAGCAACCTTCCTGTGTCAGCCTCCCAAGTTCTGACATTGCTGGCACACACAGTCGTGCCCAGGTACAATAAATAATGTTGAAATGTAAGTACCTTAATGCTGGCACAGATAAAATAGATTCTTACAAGTTGTGAGCCATTTGTTAAACTTTTTGGTTTGAGTATCCATAAATATCCTTATCTATAGTGACAGTCCTCGTTGATTAAAATTCATAATGGCATTTGTAATCAATTTTAGAATTACTAAATTTTTATTTAATTTAAAAATGATTTCCTTTATATTCCTCTTCTCTTAAACTTATTTTGCTTCCTATATTTAATACTCATTTGTCTATTTATACACTTCTTCAAGCACTTTGATTTTTTGTTGTTGTAGTTAACTCTTCATCTATTGTTTAAGAATTTTGTTTATCACATGTTGACATATGTCATATTTCATATAAATATAAACATATTTTATGTGTATTTTAGAGTACTATGTCACTTATAATACTACGAGTTCTAAAATATTTTAAGAACTTTTCTGTTCTCTTTCACCAGAGGACATATTCATCCTTAAGATATATTTTGTTAACTGACGATGTTGGAAGTTAATTAAATTGAAATTGAAATCTCTGTGTGCTGGCCACTAATTTGCTTATTAAGATTCATTTTGTTTTGATTTTAATGCTTTAAAATCTTAATATTGTGCATGAAATTTTAAAATGTAAGAATCATTAAATTTACAAAAATTTTAAATTGAAATATGATTCCAATATCAAACCTACAAATATGTTGTATTACAATAATTTAGTTTCCACAAACATTCTATTTTCCCTCACAACCGTCCTTGTTATTTTGTTTTTTCACTTTGTTTTATTTTTCTATTTTTAAAATGAAATAAATATGCATAGACTTACATTTCTTGATATAATATCATGTTATATTATTCATATTTCCTGCAGCCTAGCCTTTTTTCATTTAATATAAACCAGAAATTATTCATAAGCATATGCAAATAGCTATGTTCCATTTGACAGAAATATTACAATTAAAATTTATATGAATTTCTAATCGAGACCATTCTAATTTAGGAGTGTAAAAATAGAGATTATCTTATTAATATGATGATACTCAGATTATACCTTTATACTGGTGTAAAGAGTAGCTGTTCTTCCTAAGTAGAGAAGATAAGAATGACACATATTTACTAATATGTCTAATAATAGAATAGGCAGCCATAGTAAATTATACAGTTTTATATATCTGTGCAACTACAGACTAGTTTGATTCTGCATAGCATTTTCTCTAGTATTTTTTTCCCAGCTTTATCCCTGGTGAATTTGAATGTGGTATGCTTGGAAGAAATGCCTTAAAAACATGGGAAAATTCTTAGCATATTATATTAAAAATAGAAATTTAGAAGAATCATTTCTTTTTATGCTTTTTATGTTTTAAGTAAAATACATTGACTAAATATTGTTTACTTAAGAATTGAGAAGAGGGGCTGGGGATTTAGCTCAGCGGCATAAGCGCCTGCCTTGTAAGCAGGCAGTCATGAGTTCGATCCCTGGTACCGATAAAAAGGAAAAAGACAAAAAAAAAAAAAAAAAAAAAAAAAGAATTAAAAAGAGAAAGAGACAATAAAGCTCAGTGGTTAAGTTTTTAGTCTTCAAATTTAGAATCTCTGGATTTTCTTTTCAGTTTTAGCACAGAGTTTTGGGGAAAGTTTGGATAGTGTATCTGTGTTTAGTCAGCTTTCCCATTCCTGACACAACACCCAATATTCACAATTTAAAGGAGAGATTTAATTTGGTTCATGGTTCAGGGAATTCAGTCCGTGGGCAGCTGGTCCAAGGCAGAGACATACTGGTAGAAAATGTGGAAGAGCGTAATGCTTAGTTTATAATAACCAGTAGAAGACAGGGAAATAGCTCCAGTGAGAAAATGGGTCAGGGTCTGTCTTGGTTACTTTATACTCATTGTTGGGACAAAATACTCGACATCCAAAATTAGGGGAAGAAAGGTTTATTTCTTACAGTTCTTGGAGATTTCAGTCGATACTCAGTTGGCTGCAAGGCAGGGTGGCATGGCGGAACAGCCCTTCAAGGCAGCTGCAAACAGCAAGGCAGAAACCAGCAAGAAAGACACACCTGCTTCCCATCATTACATCATACCCTCGCTCCACCCCTAGGCAGGTGTAGCCCTCATACCACCAATCCAAGTGCTATACAATGAACCAATCACAAACGAATAATTGCATGAGGCTTGTGGATCACTGACATAAACCATGACAGGGTCCATACATAACACTGAATGTAATACATTATAAGCCACACAAAACCACTCAGCAATGAACCACACCTATTGCTGGGATGGATCCCAAAGTCAATCACGTTAACACACTCCTTTAAACACATCTCATTCATTATCAATTTCAACCCAAATCATTTCCTTAAACCATACTTAATCTCCAACTAAAAACAAAGACATATCCATAATTTCATCTAACAGAATACAACTATCCTTTGTACAAATGGAAACACAGTAATCCTTTCCTCAAAATCTCAACAATTCTAAAAGTTTTCAAGTTTGAAGAAGTCTCTTGTGAGATTTAAATTACTTAGCTGTGAATCGTTATAAAGATCAAAAGCAAGTTACATAACCCCAATGTAACATACACTAGGAAATAGCATTTGAAACAGTAACCAGCACAAAATAAGTACTCATCAGATATTCTTAATACATGCATCAATTTTCTTTTTTAGTTTTCTATAAATATGTTCTCATTTTTGTAGTGAATTGATTTAGATTTTTCATCAAATATTTACTGAACATCCACTAACTGCATTGCACTGTCACACTTTAAAAAACTTCTTTATAACTAGTATTATCTGTTTTCTAAAATTTAACGTTTCTGTATGCATTAGTTTAATTGATTTCATTGATTTCAAAGATTGTTTTCATGAGATGTATATCTGAGTTGGCTTGCTGTTACATGGTCTTTGGCTTTCATTTTTCATTCCAACTGTGTTTTCAAGGCATCAATTTTAGTTTAATTAGCAAATCCCTCCCCTCTTGGAGATCACAGAATATTTAAAATATGTATTTTATATGTTTATGTGTCTCTGTGCTACTTACTTAAATATTTGGCAATATCAATTTTCAAGATTTTTTTCTATCATCTGTTCATTTAACTATTAAATAAATGAAAATCAGCAAGATACTTGTCATTTCCTCTTTTCTGATGAAAAAACTGTGTTCATTTTTCTTTGGGGAAAATCTCCAAAATTTTCTACAACTCCTCTATTCACCGAATTTATATTAGGACAAAATGAAAACATAGTTCCTACGAAGTATCTACCTGATTAGTTAGTGAATGGAAGAGATAATTTTTTATCAAGTGCTATTATTTTGTGTGAAGAAACTTTGGAAGAATTTTTTTTCTTTTAATCTGAGCAATGAATAAAACAGAGATCTGAATTTCATATTGTCTCACTTATGTGTGAATAATGGTATTTTGCACATCAGTACAAGTCTTTTTAGCATTTTCATTCTTCAAAAAGTCAAAATCCTGGAATCTTGAGAGAGATAAAAAGAATGACCCTCCCAGCTAACCAATATTACTAAAATATGTAAGGCTGAGATAAAGGAAAAACTTCTGAAAGTCTTAATGTCTTCATGTATATATCAGGAAGTTGGGGCTGTTTACTAAGAAGGTCAGTGGTTTAGGACTCATAATCTGGTTTGTAATCTTAACTCTGTTGTTAAGTGGTTTTGTCAGTTTTGTTTTCCACTTAATCTTCTATAATTTATTTTTCTTTGTATACCATAAAGAGATAGGGGAAAGAATCTACAATTATTCTGATTTTATATGCTGTTTTAGCTCACTTTCATGTTTCTAGAACATATAAAACATGTCTTAGATTTTGCTTTGGAAGAGGACCATGAGTATGTTCACGATTGGATCACACATTATCTTCACCCATGTGAGCTTCCCTGGGCTTTACCTCTCTACAAGCATCTTAGCTATTGTTGTAGTCGCCTTATAGCTTCACTTAGACCCACGGAAGTTTCTTTTTGGCATCCTCATGGGTTTTGTTTTTGTTGTTTTCCTGGGTCTTCTTTGCAGTTATGGGAACTGTGCCTATGGTAGGTGTTTTCCTGCCCAACATCTGCCTCAACAAGTTTCTGAGGGGTTATTGAAGGCCAGCTTTGCAGATTCATTGCTCAGGTGTACCACCTTCCTCTTTAGTTAGCCAAGAATTTGTGAATTCATATGAATGATAAGTATAAATAAATTTGATTGTAACGAGTCTGTTATGTCATCTTTTAAATGGAGATAGTAATGACCATGCCGTCTTCCCTAAGAGATGTTGTAAACATACTGGATGCATAGATCTTCACCAGCCCAGTAGTTATGGGGACCCTCAAGAAGATGGATGGGTTAGTCATTCTGACTTTAAAACTAGTAGCCTGTCAATTAAGTGCTCTCATAAACTACTATCTATTACAAAAGCCACTGATACTTTAGTCAGTTATCTCTATTATCTGGAAACAAGGAGAGTTCCCTAGGACATTTAAAATAAATTAACCCATATTTCATTTTCTGAAAGGTGTTGTCAATTTCTAGGTGTTTTAGGTCTCTATGGACTCTTAGGCCGCAGATGTTAGATTCAAAGGATAAAAATTTTGAAAGACTTTGTTCTTTATTGGAATCCAGAAGACATCATTAAAGAAGTTTCTTGGATTTAATTTATCACTTCCTTCTCTTCCTGTTGTACCACATTTTATATTTTAGAGAACTTTTTCTTGATAATAACTGTGTTATAGTCACTACGACAAAAATAGAATTCTTACAAGACACGATTTATAGTAGGAATGTCCCTAATAAACATGCATTAAACTTTAGTGTATATTTTTGTGGTTGCATTTATTTGTTTAAATTATATGTTTTATTTAGACACGTTTAGTATTAACTTGCAAAATCTGGGGGTAAGAGCAATGTTTTTCTTTCTTTTTTTCTTATCCACATAGGCTTCACTTAACATACCACTTGATAATTGCAACAAATGATAATAGTTCTTTTGTTGTGCAAAAAATATTTATGTTAATAGTTTCAACTTTGTGTCCAGAAGGCACGTGATTAAAACATTTTGTGTGCAATTTTACTACATACATAAAACTTTTTGTTTTTCTGCATCTCAACTACAGATACAGATTTCATTTTCCCATTACAGTATATATATATTTGACTGTACCATATATTGCAAAATGAATGGGTAAATTAATGAATGATGGAATGAAGGAACACATAAACATTTGAGAAATGAACATAAATACATCAATGACTGAATAGTGAACTGAGTCTTACCCTACCTCTTGAATTTTCAGACTTGACAGTTTTCCCCTGACACTTGTCTTTGATTCAGGATGATTCAAAGTCTAGAGCAAGTATTGGCTTTGGAGTCAATAACCACACGATTAATCCACTTCCATCATACTGTGTAATCATGGAAACATCTCAGTTCTATTTTTCATCTGTAACTAAAGAATTGTTCCTACTTTTCCATATTTCTGGGAGTAAAAATAAAAATAAAGTTGTACTCTAGTTACATATAGTATCTAAAGTTTATTTTTAATCACCATGAACATCATAACATATAAACAAACACATACAAGGGAATATACCAAAGAGATTTTTTTTTAAAGTCAGTTTTTTCCTTTAACTCAAAGGAGGATCATATAGGAAAACTTTTTTCACTGTAATGGTAATGCTTACTTCATATTGACAAAATTTTAGGATGAGACCAGAGATTTCCTCTCATTTTTTCCGTATCTATTTCTCTTAGGTTCATATTGATTCTATTCTTTAATTCATCAAGTATAATTGTATACAAAAATAAACCCTCCATATATTATTTTATCTTAATGTGCTTAAAAGTGATATAGTACTGCTTAGTTCTGAGTATTCAAATACTAATTTCTATGGGAGAAATGAAGTTTAATAATAAGTGAATGTGAAAATATTATATACTTATACATTTTAACGGTAATTCTTTCTTTGTTTTTGACAAAAATCATTAGGCTGTAACTGTTCTGTTTAATTCCTTTAAATTAAACTTTACCATTTACTTCATTTTCTTGGATATACTGTCTAACCCTTTGTTTGTGGTTTCTTCAACACCTGATCTCTTTTTCCATTTAAGTTTTCAGGGGTTAGGGTTAGTGGAGTTGGTCTTTTGCATCTAAAAGACTACCAGAATGACCAGCACCATACCTGATCTGGCTCAAAATGAACTATTTTATACATCCTCATAGAACCTCTGATTTGTTGACCATCAATATCAGCATTATGTATAGTTTTTCAAAATATTTTTGCATATAGTGGAAGTGAGGCAGCAGATTAAGGCATGGCAAAGCTGGGTGGGATAGGTGTGACCTCTTAGTTACAAAACCCCGTGACACATGCACAGAACAGTTTCCAAAGCCCTGCATGTGGGGTCCTTATAAGAGCTGGAGCAGGTTTTCCATTGGAGAGCTGGACATGCTGTCCGCCTAAGACCTGGCTGATACACAAAGCACATCGGCTCTGAGTTTTTGCACCCAAAAACTCGTGGCCCACCCTCCTGCCAGAAAGTATGCCTTTTTCCTATTTTCAGATGGCTCCAAACCCACTCTACAGAGCTTTATTTTTGTCCTGCCTTTGATAAAACTTTGGTACCATTGTGCTTGTCTTGACCAATACTTTGCCCAGGACTGAAAGAATCTAGAAATCACCTCTAGAAGGAGATACCAGCTCTACAAAATCTGGTAATCAAAGGACTTAATTCGTCTCAAATAAAAATAAAAAAGGAGGATAATGATAAAATAACTGAACTGTAAAAGAATTTAGACTAATTGATTTCAAATTAATAAGGAAAGAAAAGAAACTATTCAATCTGTAATTAGGATTATTAACCGATCATTAGAAAGAAAAACAATATATATATATTCTGGTACTTGAAATCCCAACTGGGGTTACACGGAAGTAAATATACTATAATTTGCTTTAGCATGGTACTTCTGTTTCATTTTTTCAGTTAACCAATCTGATAAGAAACAGGTTCATAATATTTTAAAAATTTGTTTTAAAATTTTATCTCCTTAATAAATCTAAATTTGTTGATTCATGCCATTCAAATGAAATGATCAAGTTTTCATCAATTCAGAGTGTCCTTCCAGATAGTTTACGGGTCCTAGGAAATACAGAAATTACAAGTCTTCTTTGGAAACACAGAAGTTCCCATGGTATTCATATTTCAAGGATGAAGTAGAACTTACTGTTATTGGTGAACAACTGCTGAAGGCAACCAGAGGTTTTCGGGACCTAGAGTTCTTGATCTGTATCCTTCCACTCTTAGAATGATGCTTAAACTTACAAGCTTTCTGTCCTGAAATTACTTTTTTTCCAGTGAGTTAGTTTGTATAATGGTAGTTTGCATAATGGTAAATGACTTGAATCTCAGAAAGAAAGTTCTAGAGTTATGGTTTTACAGTGATTATTGGAGGAATATCGGGTACAGAATTTTGCAAATTTCTGTTCCCTTGTTTTTTTCTTTCAATATCATTACCTCATTGCTAATTATAACTAATGTACTTTAAACTCGTATCACTGAATGCTGTTATCTCGGTATCATTTCACACTATTTCTAAAATTCCCAAAGAGAATCTGCCAAAAAATTAAATCTTATTTGAACAGAAGCTATCAGAGAACAAAGCTAAAATAATATTGCATAAGGTAATTAAAAATAAATAAGATAAAGCTTTCCAGTGTTACAGCAGAACTTCACACACCACCTTAAGCAGTTGGGTATGCGATCTCTGAAGTATAGTAATAAAGGACAGATTCTGCATTTGTTCACTTGTATGGTGCCTAATATGGATCATGTTCTCTTCCTCCACACATTTCTTATTAATTTGAGGTTGTCCTTTATTCTTTTTCTGTTTTCCTTAAGGAGATGCAGCACTGCAATCTTAGAAATCACAGAAATATAATTTGAAATTCCAAGAAGAAAACTAAGGAGCTAGTTATAATCCTCTTAAAGTCCACACACTGATTATTCTTATGTTTTGTGTAGTAAACACCTTGGGAAATAACCTTTTTCATACAAAGTTGTTTCTTATCTGTTTCAGGTACTTCATGTGGGGTCAGATAAAAGGAATGAACTAATTCTTTGAAGTCAAAGGATGGAAACTAGTCAGACTCCAGAGAATTCATATGCTATAATATAAGTTATCCATTATTTTTTAAGTGAAGCAACCAGGGAGATTTTTTTTGATATCATAAGCTCCCATAAATAATTAGATATTTACTACAACTTCATATCTTTTGCTAGCCTTTCTCCTTTGCTCTTCCAATATTTGGAAATAAAGAAATAATAGCTAAAAAAAAAAAAAAAGGTAAAATAGGTAACACTAGACTAGAGAAAGTGACACAAATTTTGCCTTTCTCAATAAATGGTGCTGCAGATTCATTAGTTGAATTACCCTAGATAAACTCCTTCTGTGTAAGCTGCTAAATCTTTCATGCTATAAGGATGCCTCTTTTGAAGCACAGTGACCTGGCCATGGGTGTGTGTGATGTTTGTGAGTGTGGTGGAGAAGGCAAGGAATGCATAGGTCATTCACTTAATTATTCCAGTCACCCACTTTTAGATTCTTCCAGAATACCGAAATCCATGGATGAAAATAAAGTCTCCAGATTCCATCACATAAATAAATCATGTTAGAAAGTCAAGTTTGCACCCAAACATAGAGGACTCTAAATGAAAATCAAACTGAAAAGAAAATCTTTTGTTGGAATGTGAAAGAAAAAAACTGTCTTGCAGATATCTAGGAAATATCATCAGTAAAATAAACTAAGATTCTTTTTTTTTCTTTAAGGATCACAATTCCCTCATTGCCAGTAGCTCATTCCATACTGTTAGTCATTGCAGAAAGTTTTTGTAAACTTTGTATTAACAGATCGTGTCTGTTCATCCTATATATTTGCCTATTTCAACAGTTTTCCCCTCTCATTCACATCCCAAAAACTGCTTTTCAATTTTTACATTCCAAAATGTCTGAATGGGACAGTACTTTTAATTGAATCTTTAGCTCAGGTTTCTAGTTCTTTAGTCCTGGAATTTAGCCCATAAAGATCTTTCCCTGAGGGCTTCTGCTTTAACTGATGGGGGAGGAGAGAGTTTCTTCTATAAACCATCTTTTACTCTGGGCAGCTCTGCTGGGGCAATTTGCCCATTCCTTTAGTCTACAGAGCAGAAAGCTTGGGTGGCTGCCACAAAGAGTTTCTTCCAAAGTGCCGTTTCCCAGAGGGAGCTGAGCCTGGGAATGGAGCAAGAGCAGAATTCCCTTTAGTGCCTAAGTTGTGAACTTTTTTCTTCTTTTTTTCGTAGAAGAAACACTGC
This sequence comes from Cavia porcellus, assembly GCF_034190915.1. Classification (NCBI taxonomy): domain Eukaryota; kingdom Metazoa; phylum Chordata; class Mammalia; order Rodentia; family Caviidae; genus Cavia; species Cavia porcellus. The sequence goes on along the minus strand of NW_026947498.1, from coordinate 51,104,563 downwards.
CAACCTGCCACCTTGTTTCTTTCTTCTATTCTCATTCTAAAACAATTCCAAATATACCAGAAGATCCCATTCCTTGGCAAAGAAAAATACAGAGACCTTTCACAGTTGCACCAGGGGAAAGGTAATGTTGGTGTGATGATTGTCACTCTCACTGTGAAATAACCATTTCCTCTTTAAAATGCTTCCTAGGGTAGGTTTTCAACTCTAGGTGTAAGTAGGAGTGGAAGCAACTGAGCATGGGCCTGTGTCCCTGATTCACCATGCTAGTACATTTATTTTCTTTGCCTTTTCATTTCGTGCATACTTAGGTAAGCTGAAATTCCCTGCAATGAGTGTAATCATCATGTACTGTAAACATGCACTGCTACAAAAATTTAAAATTATATAAAAAGTTATATAAAAATGTACACATAATTATTCTATATTAATATCATAAAATTATCAAATGTTATACCAATATAACTTTAATGTAATTATTAATCAACATTTATTTCTATATTTCATTTAATCTATATTGTAGTTTATGATATATTTATTATTCATTTTGCACAAATTTGATTCATGTATTAATTAAACAAGAAAGCAGTATATACATATTTAAAGCCATATTTCGGTTGTTAAAAATCATTTCATCCTGGTACTTGTGTTATTTTTTTCTTGATTCTTTTGTTGCATATAACAGAACTTATACAAACAGAATAATATCAAAGCTGAAAATATACTATCAAAATACTGTTCTTTTTGTGTTTTCTTTTGTTTCCTTACAGCACTATTTTAGTACTTGAAAAAGCTTCATGCTTATTCTTTTTACTGTATAAGAGGAAAGAGCGTAGTGAATCTGTGACTCCCTTTGCCTTGTTTACGTGATACTATGTAACCATTCCTTTCTTTTCATTGAAATTTTTCATGGTTTCTAGAAATACTTATTAAATGTTATTTGCTTCCGAAGTAGCCAGTAGCCCACAATTTCCAAACATAGTCTCTCTCTCTGTCTCTGTGTGCATGTGTACAGACACGCATGAAAGAAAAAGAGGAGCAAAAATTCTTTGAGTAATCTCCACAATCAGAATCAGCTAACTATATAGTACATGTTAGTAATATAAGAAAACTTAGTCCAACAACTTGAAAGGGCATTTGATCTTCCATTATTTGGAACATGGTTTTGTAACATACAGGCTGCGATCTAAGAAATCTCAATAAATAATCTGTGAAATGTGCTTTTTCCATTTATACTTCTAAACTTTTAGCAATATTTCTCTCATATAAACATGGGTAGGTTATACAGTCAAGAAATATTCATTAAATTTATAAAGTGTTTCAGATATCATGATAGAATTAAGGCATGTGAAAGTCACTGAATTAAATTCTAAATTCACCGCCTAATGGGAAAACATACTTAAAAATTAATTTTAATATGGATATAAAACTATAGAAGTATTGTAGAAACATTAGAAGCTGAGAGAAGTCATAGCATTTGCCAAGAATTTAGAAAATTTTAGCATTGTGTTTAATAACAATCAAAACCTTGAGAGACCTTTGTAAAGACACAACACAGCAAGTTTTGTCATTATGGAATTTTCAAGGAATGGAGGAACCTGCCTTGATTCCTGGAGCAGATGTATATAGTCTGACACAGGGAACAGACAGAGGAAGATCTTCCTAATAAAAAATAGTTTCCCACTGATCTGGGAGAGACCATTATTAGCTTTTTGCTTATAGGGCAATATATGGACATAAAATCAGCTGTGACCTTAAGAAAGAAATGACCTTGTAGTACTGGAAATGCTCTTGGTAGAGATCCATAGCAACAATAGCTACGATGTCAGTTCTTCTTAATCAGTGAGCCACTCTCACTCCAAAGACTGGATATACTCTTACTGATTATATCAGTAATTTGAAAAAGAAATACACTGACACTTGAGGATTCTCTTGATTACCTTTCCCTTATTGCTGAGACAAAATACCCGACTCCTACAGTGAACAAAGGAAAGACTTTTTATTAGCTCACAGTTTATAGAGGTTTAAGTCCATATCAGCTGACTTCAAGGCAGAGTGGCATGGCAGAGGGGCAACAGTTCATGGTGCTGACAGAAGACTGCAGAAGCAAAGAGAGTAAAGGGCACAAAAGTTGACTTTACCTTCTATTGGAAACAGGCTACCCACCCCAAGGTAGATGTAGCACTTATATGCATAATTCTAGCACTGGACCATGAATGAATCACAAACTCTAGAAGCCTGCTCACATGACTGAATGAAGCATTGGGGAGATCTCTAGACACAAGCCATAACAAGAATTGAGTGCAGTGAGAAACAACAGTGAACCTAGTGGTATGAACCCTATAGTCACCTGGAACAGTATAACATGATCTAGACTTCCACCAACATTATTTCTCCTAGAGATTACTCGATAAGCAATCTGAAAGCAAAAAGGGAATACATGGTGAACTAACAAGGTAAATTTATCTATTCTGAAATACATAAGAGAACAACAGAGAGGGAGGGAGGGAGAGAGAGAGAGAAAGAGAGAGATAATACAGATGAGAAAAATATACAAGATAAAATAAAAGTAATATAAGACATTTTATTTAGCACAATACTATTTTTAGTGAAAAACATCAAGCAGTAGAAAAACTTAATGAGAAATAAAATTGAATAATGATTTTAAAATTTATCTGAGTATAAGGAACACATTGGCTGAGTTGAATAGCAGTCATTATATAGCAAACAGAGAACTAGAAGATGAGAGAAAAATATAGGAGAAGGAAATCACAAGGGAATATACAAGATGGAAACATTGATGTAAACTGATAAGAATCCAGAAGAACTAAAAAGAAAAATCAAAAGAATATATTTAGAGGAAATAATAATCAAAGATGTTTTTCAGAAATAAAGATAATTTCTAGCTTACGAGGATATAAAGTATACTACAAAGGACATATAACAATGTATCTCATGCATGACACAACTTAGCCACGATTAGGTGTCACAAAATCGAAGAAATGTTTTAAAAGACCATATACATAAATATGTAGATTTTGTTCAAAAGAAGAACAATATAAATATTAGTTTTATAATTTAGTTTATTAGTATTGGTGAGTATAAAAAAGAAACGTATAATATATTTCAAATTAACACAAAGTGAAATATTTATTTCCAAGTACATTAGCTTATTAAACCTGAAAGATAAAAAAAAGTTCCAAACACATCAGTTTTCTAGGAGTATGCTATGCACAAATATTTTTAGATAGATTCAGGGATGATATACACCAAAACAAAAAGCAAAACAAAATAAAAAACTGATGAAATCAGAATCAGTGAAACATGATAAACTAGAATAATTTGGAGAGACTTTTGTGAAAAGACCAATTACTTAAAAATTTTTATAATGTTTTCTTTAAGTTCATAATTAATCTTACATTTCTGATTTTATGTAGGCAAGCATATACACATAGATGCAAATATACATAACAAATTATACACTCTAAGAATAGATATTGTATAAGACAGTATTGTAAAAACGATCAATACATTAGCGACTAATTTTATTGACAGTTCTGGATTATCCAAGGTCAATATGTTGTACTATGAGAAAGAACTATTGAAATTTGATTGCAAGATCAGTATTTGGCAGTGATTCTGTAAATTTTAGCCGATAGTTAACAAACATAGTTTATCCATCTAGTGATATTTTTACTGCTGTATAAATATTGTTAATAAAGAATTATTCTAGTGATACAATGGGGTATTTAAGCTTAAAGCTGTCACTGAAAAGATACAATAATTAAGAAATTTTTATTGTGTAGAATCTGTTTTGGTTATAGTCATTCAAATCTGATTTGTAAGTAGTGAAAATAAAACTTTTTACAAAATTTTCTCTAAATCTTTATTATATCTTCAATAGCAAAAATACATATGAGACATGTATTTAATGAGTACTGGTAAGTATTTACTATAATTTCACTTCCCCATCTTGACTATTTGCAACTGTTTTTGTGAAGTTTAATCTTAGTTATTAATTTGAGTGTATTAAGAGACACACAGAAAACAGAAAACGTGGTTTAGGGTTAGTGAGACTCAGGAGGTGTTTCTAGAGCTGACTGGAAGGTAAGAGACCAAACCGAGTGGGAAGACCTGCTCTGAGTGGGGCAGCATTAAACCAGAAGGGGACTTGTCTACACATAAACCATTAATTCTTCTAAGCAGGTTTATTTTGTGTGCTGTAGACAGTACATACTCTGTAGATTTCCACCAGTGATTCCTCAGGGAACTTGCTGGCCTTCAGCCTGATAATGGGGCTACATCATTGATCTGTCTTATTCTGAGGCTTCAAGCTTCCTGAACTGAGTAGGTACCCATTTCCATGATTCTCCAATATACATATACATATACATATACATATACATATACATATACATATAACCATATGCAGCCTATTGTATTGTAACCAACTTAGTAAACCATTTTTACAAAGACATTGTATTGGCTTTGTTCCTCTGAAGAATCCTTATACAATTATTTAAATATAACTAAAGGATTTTCTGCCATATCTTTTAGAGTTAACTCATATTGAAATATAGTACAGAGACACTCATTGTCTGGTCACTGAATGTCCAGGGTAGTGCCCCATTTACATAATCATCAGCTTCATCAAGAAGAGAGAATTGCCAGTACCCAGAGTCTTCTTAGAAACCATTTCAATGACTATGTTCTGTGGAATTACTTCTCTATATCAGTTTTATCCTTTTTAGACATATATACAAATAGTATTAAACAGTATGTTTAATTTGGATCTGACTTTCTTTGCTTAAAACTTTGCTCTAGGATTTAACTGTATTTTCAAATGTAGTCTTGTCATTTTGATTTTTCATTAATATGTAGAATTTTGGTATAAACATATAACAGTACATTTATTCATTTACCAATAATAGATTTTTAAATTGCTTCTGGATTTGGGGTAGCAGTTATATTCTTGCATATTTTCTAAGCTTCTAATTCATAGCTCTAAGGTAGCTAAATTTACTGATCAGGGTATCACAAGATTCATATTAAGATTCAATGATTAGTGTTCATCTGAGGCTCTGAGGAAAATTTCACTTTAAAATATGTTCCTGGCCTTGTCAGAATGAGTTCCTTGCTAGCTGTCAGCTATTCTCAGTTCCTAGAGGCTGTCACATATTTTTTTCTCATGATTTTTCCTCATTTTTCAAGTGAGTTTGCCCAATCTGCTCTGAAATCTCACTTGCCTTTTCTGTTAACTCTAACCCTACACTTAATGGGCTCAAGTGATTTGGTAAGGCTCACCCAGTTAATCTTTCTTTTTTAGAGTCAATTGATTTGTGACATTATTTACATACGCTAATGCCTTTGTCATGCAAAATAAACCAATAATGAAAATTATATCTATCATATTTACCAGCTCAAATCACATTTCAGAAAGCTATAAATGGATGGGCATCATTTAAGAATATTAATTTAATGTTTTTAAGTATTTAATAATTGTCTACTAAAATGATAATGTACTTTTATTTTAAAAAATTAATCATCAGGGATTTTAGCTCAGGGGCATAGTGCCTTCCTGGCAAGAGCAAGGTCATAAATTCAATCCCAGATGCCAAAATTAATTAATTAATTAATCCAAATTGACATTACTAAAATGGATCACCTTGTTTGAGGTACATTATTATTTTGATATCTTGGTGAATTTATTTTGATTTTTTAAAGAATATTTTTTTCTCATTAACATCAACAGTAGTTCTCATATCTGTTTGGGCTATATAACACACACACATACACACAGTACTTTTTATGCCTACAAAATTATGACAAAATTTAATTCATTACTTATGCACATGAAAAGATTAATAACACTGATAACAAAATGTTGTAATACTATATTGTAATGAAGTTTTTCAGATCTAATGAATTATTTACTTCTGAAATTTTCCATGCAAAATTTTCAAATTGTGGTTAATCATGGGCAATGAAACTGTGGATTACAAAGCCACAGAGAGGAAAAGTACTATATTATTTCCTTGTGAGAGCTCGATGAGTTGGATAATAGTAACGTGCTGATGTTATAGAATGCATTCCAATGATTTCTGTTTTCATAATTCTTAAAATATTTTGTACAAGTTTGTTGTCACTTTTCCTTTTTTTCTATAATTAAACAATAAAACTATCTTCTGCAATGAATTTAATTTATATATCCAATGCACTCTTATTTGAATTTTATATTCTTTGTCAATGTAAACAAAAATAAGTTTTCTTTCCAGCAAATTTCACCTAATTTTCAAAATCATCATCAAATAACTTACAATAATCTTATATCTTATATCTGTATGTGTCACATTTTGGATTTCTAAATTTGGTGATTTGTACCTTTGTTTTCAATCAAATAGGAAACAAATTTTGACTTTTTCACCCTCTATTAAATTTACTTTATAATTTGTTGACTTCTCTTTTCTTTTATTTTTACTTTCTTTTTAGTTTTCTAATTTCCTAAGTGTTTAATAAATACACATTTTTGCAGGCTTTAAAACAAGTATTATGATCATAATTAAGCTTCAGAAATAGTGATCTGGATCCTCAGCCTGAAAGGTTTTTGACTGATGCCCAGGGGTGGTTGCACACCCCTCCCTGTTCTGTGCATTTACTTTTGCGTATCTTCTCTCCCATCCCCTGTATCTTCACACCAACACTGAGTCTTACTCTACTCTTGTCCTTAATACATGTTAAATAACTTCCGTTTTAAGATTTGAATCTTTGGTCTAAGAGTTATCTCAGACTGTGATTGAATTGGGATTATTCTTTTTTTCCCAAGGAAGTTCTTTTTAGGATCCTTTAGGATTTTTCAATTTAAACCTCATTCCCATTGCTGTAACTCCAACTTTCAATATATCATCTTAACTTTTTCAATCAGCAAATTTTTCTCTGGATCATTTATTAATTTTATCTTTCTCAAGTATCACTTTATGTTTCATAGTTGATTTAAAACAACAAAAATAACCCATGTTCCTTCTTGTTGTCAGTTGTTTTTTGTGTTTCACTATTCCTAGTGTAAAATTTATGCCTTTTTCTAATGATGTCTGGTTCTCTATTTGAAAGTTTTCTAATTTCTCTGACCCGGGACACTTTTTTTTTTTCTCAATTCAAAGCCCGTATATTTCGGTTACTTGTGAATTCAGTAGAAAGGTAAACTCATAGTTTAAAAAAATTCACATATTTAAGCACAAAAATTTATTACTTAATAAAAACCAACTTGTTAATTATATTAATTGAGCTGTGATACACAGAACCAGAATATGATCACTAATTTTAAAACCAAAAGGTGCTGTTTTAAAAGAAACTTTTAAAAGAAATTATGGAAATTTTAGGACTTTGGTAATTTTAAACTTAACAAGTTTAACTATGTCAGTCAATTCAGGTGAGTATTATTGTGTGGCAGGGGAGTGGGGCCACAGGTAGAGATGGTCTAGTTTTCATCCATTTTCCATTTGGCCTTCTTATACAATCAGAAGCGGTAAAAAATGAGCAAATCAGTCACAGGAAAAAGTCAAAATGTTCATCATCTGCTCTTTTATTTGAGACAAGGTGATTGTTTCTTTCTCTATATTAGTTGCAAAGGAAAATGTGACTTTGGCTCACATTTTGAGAGTATCCCACTGTCAGAAAGAATGGTATGAATACCCTGAGTGATTTTTTAAAAAAGAATCTAAACTTCAGTCCACAAATATTGTCTTGATTTCCATTGCCGCTTTACTATTAGTTGGACTGATACCTTAGCTGAAGAAAAGTTTACAAACAGTGGATGAGAAACTAATTTAAAACTATGAAGGGGCTCGTGTTTGGACTGGTCAATAACATTAATTAAAATAAATCTATGGAAGACTGAATGTTTCTAATTGTAGCAAATATCCATATATTTTTATTGACAGATAGTTGGATGTTTTCCCATTTTGGCTACAATTTCGGTATGCATAATGAATGCATTGTATATAAAATAGATTTTGAAGTGAAGTGTGAAGAATACATGATGGTTAAATGCCTGAGGGTGAAGAGGCAGCAGCCAGTATATTTCGAAAGCATTAGGGAAGAATGTATATTTAATGGAAAAGCACTGAAGTATGCATTGGTATATCTGGATTAGAGAGGCAATATAAAGCTGTACAATAAACATTGATTTTGAAGGCACGCATTCCTGGCTTTGAATATTATATACATCACATATAAGCTTCTGTGGTTCAAATATGGTTTGAGTGTGTCATCTAAGGCTTTACGAATTGGAATTTAATCCTCATTATGAGACATTATGTAAGTGAAAAATTAATATATGATATTCAGAGATAGGGCTTTCAAGAGGTGATTAGAAATATAGTCAATAAAGGAGAGTTTCCATGGTTGTCTCCTGGTAGCATTATAAGATGAGAGAGAGAGATCAGATGAAACTTATACACACATGCGTTTTCTGTTACTTGGTCCGCGATGTTCTGCACCACCTTGAGTTTCTGCTAGTAAGTAGAGCATCCTCAGGTGGGGTCTTCTGGTCCTGTACCATTACTGGGAGTCAGATTAAATATCTCTTATTTGTAAGTTACCTTTCCCGTGGTATTGCATTATTAGCAACAGAAAATGAATTAGTACTCAAGCTAAGGGAGGCAAGGAAAGAAATTAAAAATTGGCTTTCAGTTTGTTTATCTGGAAAATACTATTATCCAATTCACAGAATAAACGTAACTTAAAAAAAATGGATGTGTAACTTTAAAATTGGATTCATCCCATTTCAAAAGAAGAGCTGACGATGGGTATTTGGACTTTTTACAGTGACTGACTTGCTCATTCCTTACAGCTTCTGATTCTGCAAGAAGACCAAATGGAAAATGCGTGAAAACTAGACCCTCTACCTGTGGTCTCACTGCACAGTCACACAGCTAATACTCATCTGAATTGATGGACTTACAGTTAAACTGACTAAATCCAGAAATTTCACTGATTCTTCATTCCATAAGTTTCTCGACATATTACAGAGGTTTTTAAATTGTAAAGATAAAAAAAAAGCCAAGAAAGGTAAGAAAGCCATTCTCAGTATGGAAGTAACAAAAAGTTAAAACAAATTAAATAAAAAATAAGGCATAAAATATTATGAAGAGATTCATATATGCTATATAAGGTTAGTGTAATTAGGGAATTGAGTAGGGAAACTAATAGATAAGAGTTGGAGATAAACTGTAATGAAGAAACAAATAGTGTTAGACAAAATTTGTTCCAAGGATAAAAATGAATTTATGCAACCAATGTATGGATGAGGAAAACTAGACTGCATTCACTGATACACAGAAATAGCAAAGAATGAATCTACTCTAGTTGGTGAACTGGACAAATGATGACCTTCATTGGTGATTCAATTTGAAAATGCTATTTGTCTCTCAATGAGGTCAATTTTATTGCATATATAATATATATTCTATATAATAGAATATATGATAATATAATGTGAAATTTGAAAGACTACTATATATTTTATATAAAATATAAAACTATAGAATTATTTATTTATTTTTGTCTTTTTCATTTTTATCGGTACCAGGGATCGAACTCACGACCACCTGCTTCCAAGGCAGGTGCTTATGCCGCTGAGCTAAATCCCCAGCCCCTAGAACTTTATTATATAGAGTATTTGGTTTGTCCTCCTGAAGACACCCCCTTTGTTTTGTTTATTCACTTATTGTACATATTTTTGATTATATTCTTTATGTTAAGTATGGTATTCTAAAACAAAATAGACAGCCCCTGTCTTCAATGTGTTTGCATGCATAATAAAAATGTCTTGAAGATCATTAGATCTTTATAGAAGAATAAATTAAGGTATAACACAGGAATTATAACTACAATCATTGTACAAAATTTTCTTCAGTGAAAATATATTTTAAACCAGATAAAGGAACAAATCCTACAGCTATATTGAAAAGGAGTTCAGGGAACGATACTGTGAAAACAAATCAGAGCAAAGAAATATTGCAACACTAAATAGTATAGACCAAGTAAAATTGTTAGCCAGTTAAAATTTGTCTTTCATTTTGATTGATGGAAAAAAAAACATTGAAGGAATTTGAAAAGAGGATGGCATAATATGGTAAATATTTGTAAAGATTACTTTGGCTTCTATGTTGAAAATAGATTCCAGATGGGGGAAAAGATAGGAAGAAGCAAACTGTTTCAGAGACTGTTGTTGCATTGATCCTGGAAAGAGACGCCTTTTTCTATCTAAAGTGATAGCAGAGAGGTGCTGACACATCTCAAAATTTGAACGTGTGTTTAGAGCCAGGCCCCCAGGACTGCTTACCGGACTTGCAGTGATGAATGAAGGGACGATGTGGAGCACTGGTGTCTCTGGGTTTTGGCCTGAGCAACTGGAAGGATGGAGTTGATTTTAAGTGAGATGTGAAAGAATACAGGTGGAACAGATTTGGGAATAAAGCTCAGGAATTCAGTTCTGGAAATTTAGATTTGAGATAAACTTTGAGAGATGTTCATTAAATATTTCATGGAGACATTGAATGCAAGGTTGAATACACAAGTCAGGTGTTTGCAGCACTGACTGAGTATGGTGATATACATGGGGCATTATAAATTTTAATATTAGCACAGAGATGGGTGAAAGAGATACTAGCACAGATATTCACTTCAATATTAAGAGGTCAGTGAAGAGAGTAGGAAGCACCAGGCAAGACAAGAAAGGACATTAGTGATGAAAATGTGTGCAGAAAATCAAGAACCTTGGGATCCATGTGAAACATGGGTTTTCAGGAGTAAAGCTGACAAATATCATCAATGGTGTAAGAAAGAGACAGTTGATAATTGATTAGTAGACTTGGTAAATTTATAATCATTGATGATCTTCCAGTTTCCATAAGGCATAAACATTTAACTGTAGTGAGGATTTATTTATTTATTAGTTCTTGAGACAGAGTCTCAGTACGTAGTTAAGGCTGGCCTCAAACTCACTGGGTACCCTAAGCTAACCAGTTACTGGTGGTGATCCATCAGCTTCAGCCTCCCAAGTGCTAGGATTACAGGTGTGTGCCACTAAGCTGGGAGACAGAGATGTGTTTTTAAAGCTGAATCTACCATCTTATTTTAGGAAATTGAATCAATTCTAAAGTACGCTGAGGTTCGAGCTATACTGCAAGGTATTTATATTTTTCCTTGAAAGCTGTTAGTTGAAAAGGGATGCATTGGGTCATTATTAAGCAACCCCAAATGCAGGCTTCAAGTGGCTTTTTGCACAAGTACTGGGAGGATATATGAAAATGTAACACTATAAAAAATAAAATGTATATATTCTATTTTTATTTTATGACTACATCTCCCATGGAATGGCTTAGTGATCCAAAGAAAATTCTTGAAGGAATAAACAAAATACATCCCAGTGATAAACACAATGTTGTATAAAGTATAGGGAAAAAGTCACTTTTTTCATTTTGTATTTAGCTTAGCATGCCATAACAATGGAGGCAACAGTACAGAAAGTGTACAAAGGAAGATTCATGGAAAAATTGCTAATTTCCCTGTGGTTTAAAAATCCATTTAAGCTTCTTTACCCTACTGCTCACCTTGATTTCCATCAACTTTTATTAATTTTTAAAATGAGAACAGGGATAGAGGAAGAAGCTTCTTTTTAAAGAAAGTATACCCCCAGACTCCATCTAATTACTCAAACCCCCAAGGAGTTGCTAAGATTTGTAGTCTCAAATTTCAACAAGACTGGATCCCCAGGAAAAAAAATACAAAAACATCTCTATAGAATATTAAGGTTTTCACTAAATTACATTTAGACTTCCATTTCTAGTGACATAGTCCAGTGTACCCTCTTGAACTTACTGATCCCTGTACCACTTCTTACTTCTATAATGGTAAGTGAAGGGGTCTGTAAGGAATCTTCATTTTTTTCAGTGTTCAACATATGCACGTGAACTGAGACAAAAACTTTGCTATTCATATACTGCTTTTACTTACTCATATTTTAGAGGCAGTGTCATCATTATCTAATTTGTCATCTTGTTATTTTCCATCATTTTAGGTCTTTTTTCTCCTCAAAAACTAATTTTTCCTATAGGCTGGGTCTACCCAGGTTCTTATCTCTAAACATCTTTCTCCTTCTAAAGCCTTGACAAACACTTAATAATACCCTTTGTTTATCCTACATTCCTTAACTCTGTAGTTCCATTTAGTTTATTTATAATTATTTAATTGTATGTACATTCATGCCCTTAAGAATCTTGTTCTTATTGCCACAAGACCAATCAGAGAAAGGCTACCTTATATTGTATGTATTTTTTTTCTCTTTCTACTAATAAAGTAAAAGAACTAGCTACAACACTAAATGGTAAAGATCTGGTACTAAATAACTGGAAAAGCCAATATTTTGGTAAACAAATATTTTCTATTAATGGATGTGGTCATGACTGTTATTTTATAAATATTCATGACTGTTATTTTATAAATAATTTCCAAATAAAATATTCAAAGTGGCATTAAATGCACTGAATTTAATAGAGTATTACTGTTGTAAATCACTTTGGATGTGATCAGCTTGAATGCCACTTATTCCATCACTAAGGAAAAATAAAGAGACAAAGTGTAAATGACGTGTGGAAGTCATTACAAGACCTGACATCTCTTAATAGGTCATTTGGTATTCTCTCCCATGATTTAGATATTCCGTTTCATGCCGAGACCTGTAAAAATAGAACTGTTTTACTCCTCAAAGAATACTTAACATTTTAAAACAATGCTGTATAACATTATAATAATTTTAGATCATTTTTCCTCTAAGATATACATCTTTCATGGGCACCTGTTTAAGTGTTAACAGTGTATATCATGACTTTAGTTTAGAAGGGTAGTGCTGAGCATTTTCACAGTAAGAAAACAGTGTCTTGCAGCCAGTATGTTAAATGAAAGCTAAGTTGACCCAGCAAAACTTCTCTAGTTTCAGCAAATAAGGGGTTTCTTTTTCTACTCTCTGCCTGCTTGAATTACAAACAACTCCTTGGAGCATCTGTTTTCACTAAATTTGACAGCCAGGAAGGAAGGTTCACAATTTCAGCAGCTGTTATTATTTTTTTTTCCCTTTCCTGAGATGAGCAGCAAGACCACAGTGTCTAGAGATTTGTTTGATTACTCAGCAGGACAGTAGAAGTTAAAGCAGAACGATAATAGAAAGCATGATAAGATAGAGAAGGCATGATACCAGCAAATATAAAAAGACATGGTTCGATAAGCAAGATTCAAAAATAAAGTTGGCATTGCTGACAGGCTGACCGAAGGGAAGAAGTCAAGGGCTCATTCCAGGGCCTAGGTAGATGCATACATATCAGATATTTTAGTTCCAAGGCAGAGTTTAATACTGCAGAACATGAAGATGACAAACTGCACTCTGTAATTCATAATGCCCTGTCATTTGAACAAGTATTAATAAGCCAAAAAATATGGGACTGTTTCAAACGGCTTCAAGAGAGTTTATTTGCTGCCTATCCCACGAGTGAAATAGAAGACAAGTCTGAAATCATGCTTGAAAGAATCTCACCAGAGGCAGAGAAAGAGTACAGAGAAGAGTTGGGCAGAACACATACGAAAGATACAGAGAAAATACAGGATGTCAAAGTCAAAATCTGAAAAAAATGACTAAATAAAGGACTATGGTAGAAAAATATCAAGCAAACCCAGTCAATGAGCTTTACTACAGGGAGACACATAGCACCCTGTGAAATGTCAGTACTAAGGGCCTGTTTCTCAGGAAAAGAGCAACCAGACAATGAGGTCACATAATTGGTTTCTGTGCTGCAACTCATGAGATAGTACATGGTATACCATCGTGCAGATGCTAAAAGTCTTGAATGAAGGGTACAGGAGCTAGGACGAGGGGGTTCAATAACCAAAATGAAAAAGTTATGGGCACAGTGTTTCCTGAAGATGTTAAAGAAAATACAGTGTTGTGTTTTGTGAACAATATTGCGTAAAATTACACTTTGTATAGATAATACTATTTCTAAACTGTACACAAAAGCCACTGTTGGTTGTTTGTTATGGGGATGATGGAAATGCTGAACCAGAATTTAAAAGGTGTCCATCTTAGTCTTTTTTGTCTGCTATAACAACATACCATAGAGTCGCTGAAAGATAAACAATTAATTCTTACATTTCTGAAAAGCAGTAAGTCCAATATCCAGGTACACGCAGATTCAATGTCAAGTGAAGGTTCACCTCCTGCCTCATACATGACTTTTTCTTTGCCATTTCTTTATGAGTTGAAGGTATGTCGTAAGTTACTTTTTTTGTGGCTGAGACAAAATAACACAATACCCAAAGTAAAGGGAGGAGAGGTTTATTTAGCTCACAATTTGTAGAGGTTTTAGTTCATAGTCATCTGTCTTCAAAACAGGGTGGCACATGGCAGAGGGGCAACTGTTCATAATGGTGAAAGACAGTAATAGCAGCAAAGAGAAGTGTGGGGAATGGCTGAGCCACAGCTGAGCTGAAAGTCAGCAAACTCTTTGGGACAAGAGCAAGTCCAGTCCAGCAGGTGTCTGGCCTTGGTGTTCCTTCCTGTTAACAGAGAGCTAACAGCAACAGATAGTTTTCAGAATGTTTCATGTGCAGCGTTCTCATCAAAACACAGACCTTGCACCTTTGATCCCACTGTGTGCTTCTATTCTAACCCTTTAACTGTGTATAAATAAAGATGCAGAGCACACTGGGTGGTTGCTGCCTCTCCATCAGAAGAGTCAGGTCCCGCCTGTCCTAGCTTTTCTTTTTTTTTTTTTTTTTGTGCTGGGGATTGAACTCATGACTTCACATTTGCCAAACAGGCACTTACACTGCTGAGCTAAACCCCCAGCCCATAGCTTTTCTTTTAGTGTGTCTAGTGTTTTCTTAATCCTCCATCACTCCTTCTCAAGAGACAGCTGGCTGCTCAGGTTGAGGCAGGCGAGATGAATAAACAAGCCTTTTTCTCTACTTTATGTTGTATCAATCTATAGGATTAGGCAGTGCCAATTCAATCAGTGGACTGGTCGCAATTACCCTTATTCCAACATCTTTAGTCCCAGTATTGCACTATGAATCAATCACACACTCTAGACTCAGTCACTCTTGAAAAAAACACCACTTATGACCATGTGAGGCTTTGGGAGGACATCTAGACACAAACATAACAATGGGTAGGGAACATCCTGCCATCTCCTTTATAATAGGTCCTAACCCTATCCATGAGCACTCTGTTCTTATGACCTAATTAGTTCTCAGAAGTTCCATATAAAAATATCATATTAGAAGGATGAGAAAGCATAAGTAGTCAACCCATGGCATTCTACCTGACCCCATTCTTGTATTTCTCATATGTAAAGTATTTTATTCCAGCAGTTCCAAAAGATTTAACTTGTTACAGCATCAACTCAAAAGTCTAGAGTTTAACATGTCATATGATAGTGCTCCTAAAAATACAACTGCGAGACTGGCTCATTAAAGGTGCTCCCATTCCTAAATGAAAATATCCAAAAGATGGAGGAGTGGCAGAGTTAAGTACAAACAAAATCCAATGGGGCAAATTTCAGTAGCAGTAAGATTTGAAAATAATTCACAGTGACTGAATGCTCTTCCTTTTAAGCTCTCTAGAGTTGATGCCACCCTTGGGGTTTAGAGGGACAGGCCTGCAGCAACTCTCTGCTTGTGCTCTGTGAATATTCAGGGTACATTTTCCTGCTCACCATTCTCTTCTACTGGAACCCTGAGCTGTGTATCTGCCAGGTAACCTCATCTTTTGAAATCTAGACGAACACATCCTTGTCTCTGCAACACTGCTGAGTGCAGCCAACTGTGTAGCTCTCTGTGGTGTCCTTGCCCTGAAGACAACAGCATCCTAGCCACTTGTCCCAGAAAGCTGGCCCTATCTTTCTGAACTGCTCTGGGCCTGGGACAGTAATGCAGCCCCAAGATTTGTGAACTGCCTTCAAGTCATGCTTTTATCATCTTGACTAACAGCCCTTGAGTTCTACTCATGTGGTTGTCAGTCTCTTTGTTAAACAGATAGTGGGCTACAGGGTTACTATTATTTTTCAAAAGATTTTTCTTCTTATTCAAACAGCCTGGGAATTTCCCAGATTTTTAGGTCATTGTTCATTTTTTAAAAATAATTCCATATTTGATTTCTTTCGTTCTCCTTGAATATTTTTTTATTTAAAGAGAGAAGAAAAAAAAAGGACATTAAAAAAAACAATGCAGTAAAAGGGTACAAATAATACAGTATTTCTAGAAAAAAATATATACAGTACGAAATCACCAGTTAACAGGCTACACATTATCTTCCCAGAAACAGTTGTCCATATCACTAAATTAAAGCATATAAAGTGAACATTCATACAGTGGAATTGGAGACAGTTCTGTTCAATGATCCAACAAAAGCTCAGTTATATGGTTTTCTGTCCTACACTCTCGAACATACCTGCAGTTATATCCCTCAGTCCACCTTACTTTCCTCTCTTTTTTACAGTAACAATTAGACTTTTAGGGTTTATTACTCTCACGGTTCTTATTACTTTTTTGAAGAGAATAAAAACAAATGTGACTAAGCAAAACAGAGTCAGTTAGAACAGAAGGGTAGGCATAGCACGTGATGCAAAAATAGAATAGCAGGTGATCAAAAGTGGTTACCATTGTGCCTCTTGCTATTTTCAAATTGAGTTGTCTATATCATCAGGTATAATAGAATTGATCAAAACAGTACAGAACAAAACCAATAAAACCTACACTGAGGACCTTACAGGACTTCAAAAAAGAAAAAGGATGATAGTCAATCCATATTGGGCATCATAGTATATCTTATTGCCTTCAAAGTGATTGCCTATACCCTCAAACTTGATACTATCAAACAAAATAGAATATATAATAATCAGACAGAACAAGATGGGGAGAGCTATATTGGGGTTCAAGTTAGGTTAACAGGACAACAAAAAAGTTACTATAATATGTCCTGTTATTCTTTAATTTAGTTTTCCCTTAACTCAAATAATGAGAGAAAATAGATTAATTTAAAAATAGAGGGAAGATTGAGATAAGAGAGGATATTGTAATAGAACAATGCAGGGCAGAACCAAGCAATTCAAGCGTCATTGTGTTTCACCACCAGATAATCTAACATAATAGTAGTCACCACAGTGCCTCTTTCTTTAAATTATTTGAATGTAACTTCGTGTGCTATAATATCAAGCCGTATCTAGACAGTGTGAAGCCTTTCAAGAGAATGCAAGAATTACAGAGTATTTAGAATCTGCTAATAGAAAACAAACGATGGCGTTTCTATATTATCTTTGCCTATAAAGAGTTTTGTTTATACTATAGCATATAGTGAAATATAGTAAGATACAACATGTTAAAACCAGTGGAAACAGGTGTACAACAGCTTGATGGGACTTTAAAACAAGACGATATTAAATCAGCATTAGCTTTTATGTTGTGTTGCTTTCTTCAAAATAGCTGTTCATGCTATCATAGATACTAAAATCGAACAACCCAGGTTAAAACCATTGCGGTTAATGGTTCTCCTTGAATTTTATCATAAGCAACTAAACAAGCCAGGAAATACCTGTAATATTTTACTTACACATTTTTTTTCCACCAAATATTGAGTTTTATCATTCATTAGTTATACCTTCCACAGAATTCAACTAATCGCTTTGCTCTTTATAATGAAGAAACCCTTTCTTCCAGTGTCCAGGAACATGATGCTATGGTTTAGATCTAGATTTCCCCCAAGAGCTTTATATGCTCACAGATGGGGCTTTTGGAGGTGGTTGAATCATGGGGTGTTATAATAACTTGCTGCTGTGAAGTGGGGTTTGGTCAGAAAACGCAGGTGACTTGAAAGGGTGTTTCCCTCCAGATTTGTCTCCTGTCCTTCTTGGGCACCATAATGTACCATCTTTCCTCTGAGAAAACTTTTCACCCAAGCTACTTTGTGTTTAAAGCTGCCAAACATGGACTGAACCATTGAAACTCTGAGCCAAAATAAAACCCTCCTTTAATTTGCAACTGTCTGATATTTAGTCCTTGTCACAAGGAAATAGATTTAATGCACATGACTTTTTAACCTTCATATAATATTTCACTAGTCTAGCATGTACTATCCACCTAACATTTCTCCTAACCTTGTATTCAAGATTGTTTACATTTTTGCTAACAAAAGTGAAGCTTTTCTACTGTTTCCTTCTTTTCTTTTGGATCTGTCACGAGACTCTCCCTTAGTAAACTCTTCATACCAGTGTAGCATAAATCTCAAAACTCTCCCACTCTCTATCCAATACCCACCTCTAAAGTCACTTTTATGTTTTCAAGTGTTTTTTAAAGCAGCACTTCTCCGGACTACCACAATTTCTGTCTTTCTTCATGTTGGCTGCTAAAAGAGAATAACGTAGTATAACAATTGTAGGTATTTGTCACAGTACTAGAGGCTGGGAATTTCAGGATCAAGATGCTGGCATAATGGATTTCTGGTGAGGGCACATCTACTTTCTCATAGGTAGTTCTGTTTTCACTTTATGCATGTCATCCTCACACAACAATGTGAGTCATCCTCACACAACAACAAAATGGCTGATTGAAGTGGCTCAGGCGTGTAGGAACAGGATTCTGGGAGACTGAGGCAGGAGAATCACCAGTTCAATCTCAGCTGGAGGAATTCCACAGAAGGCTGTCTCCAACAAGTCATTCTCAATCAATCAGAAAGGACTGGGGTTATAGCTCAGTGCAAAGGCCCTGGGTTCCATCTCAGAGCTGGGCTGTGTATGTGTGTGAGGAAAAGTTGGTGGAGTTCTTGAAATCTCTCATAAGATGTAATCATACACTTTTGTGTCATCCTTCTCAAGTGCTTTACGTACAAATAGCATATTGGGTGTGGATATAATACTTCAACATATATATATATTGCTTCTGAGGGAAAGATATAAAACTTCAGTCTATAACACTGTTTCTAATCTACTAGCAAGCAAAGATACTAAAACAAAGCATATTCTTCTTGAATTTTTAAATGGAAACAATTTCAGCTAACTATTTTTTTCAGTGAACTTTCTATTCAAACTTTGAAAGGAAATATTTTCTTTTAAAAGTGCATATCTTTATTTTTATCTTCAGTAAGGATCACAATGACCCTAAATTAGTTACACTTTGGAGAACAAAAGAGTACCAATACCATGTATGGAACATTGTAGGGTCACTACTGTTTTAGATTTTAAAATTTTTGAACATAGAATAAATCCCAGAGAAAAAACATTTTTAAAAATGAGTTTTTGTTAACAAGAATAGTGCCGGGCACATTTCTTAGGAGGAAGAAACATGGCACCAATTTTGACATTTACTTGACATAATTTAATTGATTTGTAAATTGGACTGATAAAAAGAAATGCTTTCTTTTATACTAAGCTTTTAATTATTTTAATTTAAAAAATTATAGATCAAAGATCATCTTGATTTTATAGGAAACCAAAATACAATCAACATTTTTCAGTGATAAATTATAGAAACATGGTGTTTTCAAAACAAATATAAGGAAAAAATTTAAGAGGATTGATGTTAGGGGAACAAATATTTTGATGTTGCAATATGGGATAATGGAATTTGAATTAGTAATATAACATGGGGTTGGAAAAATCATGTAGAGCACAGGGTATGTGTAGGAATCTTGAAGTTAAATTCTGAAAGAGACATATTCCTAAAAAAATTAGATATGAAATACTACATTTTTAGAATTGTGCAAAATCTTCAAAGGATGTAGCATCTGACAGGAAAGAGAAATTCAATGAGCTTCTAATCATTTCAAAATAACTATGTGAAGTGCTATTTACAAATTAGCATTTTTGTTTTAGAACAGCAAATAAGGCTACATTGCTATTACATTTTTAAAAATTGGTATCTGACATTTTAGGCTGATAGAGGTAGATTTTGCCCTTGAAAAATAAAATATCAATATAAGGACTTGACATGAATAACAGTACTCAACTACATTTAACTGTTCTACATATAATAACTTCCAAAAGCAGCATTCCTAGGCCAAAGACATTAACTTACTTATCAGTGTCTTCTTTTGATTTCCTGTCTCTGCTGAAAGCAAGTCCTTCTGTAAGCTGATGTAAGTTTGTGGTTGTCTTTTACACTTCTACAACCACAAGATCTGATGATTTTTTCCTTTGCTTCCTAAATATGTTTTTAAATAGTTTTCTCTAGTTTCACTATACTAGTTCAACTTACACTTTGGGTGTGCCCCAGGTCCTCTAATAAGTTTGCAATGAATTTCTCTGCCTCAATTTTACTACTTAAAATGTCTTCTTGGGTAAATGTGTATATCCTGTTGACCTTCTTATCTGTACATCATCATTATATAGGTAAGATAAAGAAAAATTTGGAAGATTTGTTATTTTTTTTTTTTCTGTTTCTTGCACTAGGGATGGAATCTAAGACCTTTGAAGTAAGCTATGTCCCCAGGCCGTCCCCAGGCCTTTTAAAACTTTGAGACAGACTCAAGTAATAAACTGTTCAGGCTGAGGATGAAATTGTGAGCTTTCTGCCTTGGTCTCTCAGACTGCTAGGCTTACAGGTGTTCACCACCACTCCAACTGAAAGATTATTTCTGATGATAGCATTATAGATGGTGTGTGTGTGTGTATGCTACTCTTTAATTTTGTTTTGTTCTACAGTGATTTTGAATTTTTGTGTTAGATTATAAATTGTACTTTTTAAAATCTTAGTTTCCTATCTATATGACCTGCCTACCTCCGAAAAGTTTCAATACGATCATATTATTTTAACTCAAAATTCACTGGTTACCCTAATATTTATTATATTATTCATTTTAGGTTAGCTTATAAAAATAAATAATCTTAACAAGATCAGTAGTTTCCTACAGAAACTGTTTTGTTGTTGTTGTTCAAAAAGAGACTGTTTTTCAAGGAGTGAGGTCTTATCAAATATTATAGCTAAAATGATGTCATGCAATAGAGTCTGAATAAATAAATCACACACTCATTCATCCACACCTCCCGCAGTTTATTGTTTTCCTTTATTGATTGGCTCAGAATTCCAGGATAACTTGATATTGCTATACAAAAATGCTGCCTTACTGTCCGTACACTCAGAAAGTCCTGGAGAACTGTGTACAGAGTTCTTAAATTTTCAACTTATGATTAGTACATGTGACTTTTGCTTGCTCATCAGTGTGCAAAAGTTGCAAGGTATCTTTGTTTGAACTGCTACTACAAAATATTATAATCTGTTAGTTAAGTGAACAGTTACTTCTCAGTTTCAGAAGTTATGAAGTCCAACTTCAGGGCAATGTTGATTTAGTGTCTGGAGAGAGTATTTTTGGTGTATATAGAAGTTCAGCCTTTCACTGGGCTCTCTAATGACCGGGGATGTTTATAAACTCTTATGACGACCTTAGTTTCATTCGATGTCATACCTAAATTGCTGTTTAATCTGACACAGATCAACACAATCTTCCTTCAAATAAGCATTAAGTCTTCTGGTCAAAATTTTATACTTCCTTTGCTTTCTTGTAAGGTAACCAATCAATCAAAATTTTATATTTTTAAAAGTTATTCACAAACGACTCTTCCTGCACTAAGGTTTCCTCAAATTTTGTCATCTCACTAGCTAGAAATCTGCCAGAAACAGCAACTCTCCACTTGCTGAAATTACTACTTTGTGAAGGGCTTTCCACAGGAAAACTGTTTTTCTGTTATAGTGATACAAGAAGCAATGGATTATTGTATCTGACTATTTTGGTGAATTACAAATGAAAAATATTCATATTTAATTATTTTTCAAAATTTTGTGTCAGGTCATAAATGAAATTATGACTCATATATAATTCATGTTTTAAAATTCTGTTTCACCTTACATGTAATCTTCTCCCTCCCTCCCCCTCCCTCTCTCTCTGTCCTGTCTTTCCCAAACTTCTCCCCTGTAAATAATCTACCAAAGCATTCTTTAAGGTACTTATTATTACTGTTCTTTCAAAAGCCACACATCTCTGAAGTTTTTATCTAAATTTAATGCAAATTACTTTGGGAGTATAATAAAATTATACTTCATGTTCTTTTCAGATTTAGAGGATTCAAATTTGGGGAAGATAAACCAACCTATCAAGATTCTCAAATCCTGGTGTGAGCTGAAAACCTGCACAGCTAACCCCATCCAGCTGTGCAAACTGAGAACCTCGCTCAGAACCTAGTAAGGCCCTTCCCAGTGCCCCAATCAGTCATGGGCCTTCGGGTAGGTCCCTTGGGGCCTGGTTGGGCCCTGCCCAATGACCCTGAGTGGACAGGGAACTGCCTTAGCTCAGTGGTGTGAACCCAAGGCCTACACAGCAAACCTTACCAAATCGAGCAATCTCAGCGCCTCACTTGGAAACTGATAGAGTGCTACCCATTAAACCCAAACAGCTATGGCTCTTTGTTGCGCCATGTAGCATGAGATGAAGATCTGCATAGTGCACTTCATCTAGCTGTTCAGTCTTGATATACCACTCAGAACCTGTTAAAGTCCTGACTAGCAACCTCAAGCAACTTGGAAGCTTCACAGTACCACATGGGGTTCACTGAATGCTTGAGCAGCATACTCCCCACATTTGAGGAGCCTTTGCATGCCACTAAGGACCTGGTAAAGTCTGACTAATGACCTTTACTTAACTGGGGAAACTCCCTGCAGTACGGACAGATATCCTCAACCCAGGAACCAACTGAGAACTTCTTTTCAGCTTCTCCGTGGGATTACAGGAAAATGACTAAACAAAAGAGAGAAATGCAATATCAAACCTCCATCCCATTCCAAGCAAACCTAAGAGACATGGACATAGAAGAAAATGTAAGCCATAGACCTGAAACTTATGAAATGATAGCAATTGAAATAAAGAAGCAACTCCATGAAGCTGTAAAGGCATTCATATCAGAAATAATCTTCCAGGTAAAACAAGAAATGATAAATCTAATGAAATGAATGATGAATACATCTAAAGAAGACATAGTTAAGAAAATTGAGGAGCATTGCAAAAAGATGGAAACCTTGAATGAGCAATATAAGCAAGAAACAGCAAGCATGAAACATATTCAAAGAGATATCCAGGAAATCCAAAATTCCAGTGAAAGTGGAAAGAGACTCAGTGAAAGTGAAGATAGATTTTCCAACCTCAAAGACAAGATTACATCTAGTAAACAGTAAAGGAAAAATCTTTTAAAGATAACAAGCAATCAGGAAATAATAATTCAACAATTGCAAATGATTCAAAGAAGAGCAATATAAGTTTTATAGGTGTAAACAAAAAGACAGTGAAAACACAAATGATATCAAAAGACTATTTACAGAAGTAATAGCCAAAAATTTCCAAAACATGGGAAAGGAAACTGACATACAGATCAGTGAAGCGTGTAGAACTCCAAATAGCCATTACCAAAATAAATCTATACCCAGACATAGAATAATCAGCATCCCAGAAATTCAACATAAGAATAGAAATTTAAAAACTGTCAGAGAGAAGACACAGATCACTTATAAAGGAAAGCCCATCAGATTTACAATAGGTTTCTCAACACAAACAATGAAGTCAAGAGGAGCATGGAGTTAAGTATTTCAATTCCTAAAAGATAACGACTTCCAACCCAGATAGATATACCCTGAAAAACTGCCCTTCAAAATTAATGGATGCTTAAGATACTTCCACAACAAAGAACAGTTGAAGAACTTCATGACAAACAAACCAAGTAATACTGAAAGATATTCTAGATAGACATAAAAATAATTACAACTTCAATAGCACCAACCAAAAAAAAAAAAAACCACTAAGCAAGGCAAACAATTAAACAAAGGGGAAATGTAAAGAACCAAAAGAAGAAAAATAACATGACAAAAATAAGTCAATATATCAGTTATAATCGTTAATGGAAATGGCATCAATTCACCAATTAAAATAAACAAAATGGGGGCTGGAGGTTTAGCTCAGCGGCATAAGTGCCTGCCTTGGAAGCAGGCAGTCGTGAGTTCGATCCCTGGTACCGATAAAAACGGAAAAAGACAAAAAAAAAAAAAAAAAAAAAAAATAAAAAAAAAATAAAATAAAATAAACAGAGTGGCAGGATGGATCAACAAACAACATCCAACCATATGCTGTATACAAGAAACCCATTTAGCCCAAAAGAAAATTCATAGACTGAAAGTCAAAGGATGGAAAACAGTATTTCATGCAATAAGAATCCCCCCAAAGCAGGGATAGCAATACTTTTTGCAGACAATGTGAACTTCAAACTAAGAATAATCAAGAGATAAAGAAGGTCACTACATACTAGTTAAGGGAAAACTTCAAGAGGAAGAGATAACAATCTTAAATATATATGCACCAAATATGGGAGCGTCTCATATAAAACAACTGTTTTAGAAATGAGAACTCAAATAAACAATAACAGAATTATAATGGAAGAACTTAATACCTAATTGACACAAAGAAACAGATCAACTAGACAGAAAATCAGCAAAGAAATAACAGAACTGAATCAAATGTATGAACAAATGGACTTAGAAAAAGCTAGAGTGTTCCATCTAACAACATCAGAATATACACTCTTCTCAGCTGCATATGGGACATTCTCTGAAGTAGACCATATACTAGCCCATAATACACACTTAGATGCATAAGAATCAAATGCATAAGAATCAAAATTACCCCAAACATATTATCTGATCATAGTGCCAGAAACTAGAAATTAATGAAAAAGTGTAAAAACTCCATTAGGATGTGGAAATTAAATAATACATTCCTGAAAAATCAATGAGTCACAGAGGAAATTAAATAAATTAAACAATGTCTGCAAGCAAATAACAAATGCAAAAACAACTTACCAAAACCTTCGGATTGCAATGGCAGTGGTTCTCAGAGAGAAATTTATTGTGGTTAATCCCCACATCAGGAAAATAGAAAACACAAATAAACAACATGATACTGCACCTCAAACATCTAGAAAAAGAAGAACTAGTCAAGCAAAATCCAAAAAAGGAGGAAATTATAAATATCAGAGCTAAATTAATGCAATAGAAAGTAAAAAATAATATACAGAATCAATGAATAAAAGAGTTGGTTCCTTGAAAGAATAAATAAAATTGATAAGCCCCTAGCCAACCTTATTTACAAAAAAAGAAAGAAAAAACTCAAATTCAAGCAATAAGGAATGAAAAGAGTGAAATCACTACAGATGTGGAAATACAGATCATCAGTACCTACTTTGAAACCTTTACTCTCATATGTTTGATAACATAGAAGAAATGGACACATTCTTAGAAATATATGAACTACCAAAGCTGGATCAAGATGTAAAACTGCTGAATAACCCAATTTCAGTTGATGAAATTGGAAATGTAATTAAAACCTTACCAACAAAGAAAAGCCCAGGACCCAATGGATTCACTACTAAATTCTACAAGAAATTCAAGGAACACAATTCTAACACTCCTCAAACATTTCAGTGAAATGAAAGGGAAGCAGTTTTCCCTAACTCATTCCTGGAAGCAGGTGTTACCCTAATACCCAAACTGGAGAATAAAAAGAAAACTACAGGCCAATCTCTCTAATGAATATAGAAGCAAAAATTTTCAGTAAAATACTGGCAAGAATGCAGCAAATAAACAAGAAGATCATGCACCACCACCAAGTGAAATTCATCCCAGGAATGCAGGGATGATTCAAACTATATAAATCAATAAATGAAATCCACCATTTCAATAGAACCAAAGATAAGAATCATACGATCATTTCAATAGATGCAGGAAAAAGCTTTTTATTCATGAAAAGAACCCCGTAGAAAATTAGAATAGCTGGTCTTTACCTCAGTCTGATAAAAGCTATCTATGACAAACCAAGAGGCAGCATCATGTTAAATGATCAAAAACTGAAAGCTTTTACCCTAAAATCAGGAACAAGATAAGGATGTTCATTATCACCACCCCTACTCAATATAGTGCTGGAAATATTAGCCAGACCATTTAGACAAGAGAGAGAAAAAAAGAATAAGGACAGGAAAAGAAGAAGTTAAATTATCATTGTTTTCAGATGACCTGATACTCCATATAGAAGACCCCCAAGACTGCTTTGAAAGACTTCTAGGTATAATAACAAAATTCAATAATGTAGCTAGCTACACAGTCAACACTCAAAATCAATAACATTCCTCTTTTCAAACAGCAAACTCACTATGAGAGAAATAAGAAATTCATATAACTTCCAATAGCATCCCCCAAAAATGAAATACTTGGGAATCAATCTAACAAAGGAAGTAAAAGATCTATTCAGTGAAAATTGCAGTATTTTGAAAAAAGAAATTGAAGATGATCTCAGAAAATGGAAAGACATTCCTTGTTCATAGATAGGAAGATCAAACTGTGAAAATGGCCATTCTCCCAAAGTTGTTATAGAAATTTAATGTTATTCCAATCAAAATACCATTAGCATACCTCACAGATCTAAAGAAATCATTCCTAAAATTCATTTGGAACCAGAAAAAACCTAGACTAGCAAAGGCAGTTCTGGACAATAAAGGCAAGACAGGAGGCATCACAGTCTCTGACTTAAAGTTGTTCTGCAAAGCTTGTGTGATACAATCAGCATGACACTGGAATAAAAACAGATCTGAAGATAAATGAAGTAGATTAGAAGATACAATCACACTACAAACATAGTCAGTCATCTTATCTTTGACAAAGGGGCAGACATGTTCCCTGGAAGAAAGATAGCCTCTTTAACAAATGATGCTGGAAAAACTGGCTTTCCATATGCTGAAAATTAAAACTAGATCCATGCCTATCACCATGCACTCAACTAAAGTAAAAATGAATCAAAGATCTAAATATTAAGGCAAAAACACTAAATCTGTTGGAAGACAAAACAGGTAGAAATCTTGAAGACATAGGGCTAGGGAAAGAACTCATGAGCAAAAAATCAAACTGCACGGGAAATACTTTCCAGAATCAACAACTAAGATCTCATTTTATTAAAAATTTTTTGGGTCAGGGATTTAGTTCATTGGTGTAAAGGCAAGACCATGAGTGGTGCATGGTCATGAGTTCAATCCCTGGTACAAAAGAAAAAGTTTTGCATGTCAAAAGAAATCTCCAATGGAGTAAAAATAAAACCCACAAATTGGGAAAAAATCTTAGTCAACTGTCCCTTAGACAAAAGACTTCTATCTAAACCACATGAAGAACTAAAAAAAAAACCCAGACCTTCAAAATTCAAAACCCAATCCAAAAATGGACATCTGAAATGAATACACAGTTCTCAGATGAAGAAATACAAATGACAAATAAATACAATAAAACATGTTCAGCATGTTTGGTCATTTCATGAATGCAAACTGAAACCACACTGAGACTCCACCTCACTCCAGAGGGAAGAGCCAGAATCAAGAAAAACACCAATAATATGTGCTGGAAAGGCTGTGAGGAAAAAAGAATTCTTCTCTTCTGCACTATTGATGGGAGTGTAGACTGGTGCAACCACTATGGAAATCAGTCTTGAGGTTCCTTAGAAAGCTGAAAAGTCTCATTTGACCCAGCTATTCCACTTCTGGGCATATTCCCAGAAGAATTGAAAACATCATACCAACGTGATATGTGTGTACCGTATTTATAGCTGCCCAATTTGTAATAGCCAAATCTTGGAAACAACCCAAATGCCCATCAACTGAGGAATAGATAAAAAAGATATGGTATTGTTATACAATGGAATATTGCTCAGCTGTGAAGAAAGATCACATCGAGACTTTTATAGGTAAATGGATGCAACATGAGACTATAATCATAAGTGAAATAAACCAAAATCACATGTGCAACATGTGCACATACCATATCAAGAAACTGAGAGTAAATAACATACAAAATCTTCAAAAAATATTGTGAAAGTATAAGAAATTTCTCAGAGGGAAAAAAAATAATTCAGCTAGGGAAAAGGAGAAAAAAAGGAAGGAGCACGAAACAGATACAAATCTGCATGTATACACTTAAGATAGCTAAGATGATTGCTCTACTAATTCTATTAGTTCTTGAAACAAAACAGTTAACATTCATTAGAGTATATCAATTTTGTATGTGGATATCTAGTAATATGAAGAACTCTTTTGAAGATAACTATGCAAAATAACAACCTTAGTTATGTTCCTACCACCTTGTTTTGAAAGCCTATTTTGTCATTGGTTTGTTATTGTTGTTTATTTGTCATTTTTGTTTCTTGTTTTTCTCATAATTTGTTTGTTTTATTTTTCCCTGTAATACAGAAAGGGTAGATGTACATGTGTAGGCTTATACATACATAGAATTTCTCCTAGAGCGTTTACAAGAATTGATTTTATTACATGTGATGGTATTGGCAACTACTTTGAAGAAAGTGAGCCATTACTGATTTCCTATCACCTTTTGTGAAGTCCAGTGATGCTTCTATTCTTTATTTTCATTGATTTTAGCATGTTTTGTATTACTTAATTTCAATATATGTGAAGGTGTGGACAGCTGTTTTGAAGAGAACAAGAGTCATTTTGGTAGCCAATGTTCATTTTCCTATTGCCTGGTTTTGAAGGCCTGTAATGCATTCATTCTTTTGTTTTGAATGGTTTTATATTATTTTTATGTTGTTTGAATTCATTGTTTGTGAAGATATGGAAAACTATTTCGAAGAAAACAAAAGACAGTATGGTAACCACTGTTGATTTCCTATTGTCTTGTTTTTAAATCCTGCTTTGATTGCATTGTGCTGTTCTGATCTGCTTTGTTCTGCTCTGTTTTGTTTTATTATCTATAAAGTAAAAATTTCAAAATTTCTCAAATCCCCAACTTTTGGAACATAGATTAATGTATTTTTCATCGAACAAGTGGAAATAGACTATTTTATTGAATAACCCTGAAAAGCTTGCAAATGTAAACAACTATATCTACATTCCCTATATTCTTTTCTGAATATTTCGAATCTCCAGGCTTGCAAATCTTGAGATTTTTGTTCCACAGGGATAATAAAGAAGCATATTCCAAAAGGAGAGAAAAGGCATAGGTAATTTCAGGAGAAAGACAGCTGATTCTCTACTCTTTATACCATTGCTTTAGTTACAAAAAAGAAAGTTGCCTATGGCATATTGAATGATTTAAAAACACAAGCTAAGAAAGAAAACAAAAGCAAATGCTGCTTGAAAATTCTCTGAAGTAACTCATAGCAACAGAACATGGTGATTTCTCTGCTGACTTAGTTGTACCCTAGAGCTAAAAGGATTATTTAATACTGCTGTTTGAGCTTTCTCAGGCATCTGTATAAGCAATGTGCTTTAACCAGAGCCCCCTTAGTATAGGGGCTTAACTCTTACCTATGTTAAAGCCTATGTTAAGAATATGATGTTAACATACTCTTTTACACATAGCTTATGCCAAGTTGAAAATCTTGGATTTGGTAAAGACCTACATGTAGATAATAGTCTTCAAATAATTTGAAAAGTCATAGATATAACTAGAAAATGTAACCGTGCATGATTTTACATTTCTTATATTCAGGAAAGATAAATGGAAAGGCCATGTTATGGTTAGGATTTTAAATATCATCAAGTTACCGTGTGTTGAAGGCTGATCTCCACTTGATGTTGGAAATGGTGGAAATTTTAGGAGGTAGAGTTAGTGGGAAAATTTTTAGTCTGCTGAGAATGTGACTGTGAAGGAATTATTGAGACCCTGACCCACTTTTTGTGATTCTGCTTTCTGACTGAGATTATGTAAGCAGTTTTATTCTACCACTCACATAGACATAATGTTCTGCTTTGTCACAGACTTAAAGTGATGATAGGGCAAAGCAACTACAGAGTTGGGGTGTTGATACTGTACACCAAAATAAACCTTTCTATCTTGTAAGTTGATTTATCTCAGGGATTTTTGTTACAGTAATGGATAAACACAAGCCTCCAGGAAAATATGAAGCAAATCAGGGGAAAGCACTGGTCAAATGCTTGAAATTTTTAATGCAGTATTTCATTAACAGTATATGTAAATACTCCTGACCTCAAACTTTAAGGTCAAGATAGTTATCTATGATTGTTTAAGAAGCCAGAAATTTGCCAGAGAATGTGAAAAGAACCTTAGTCTAAAGCAATGCATGATAAGAAAAGCATATATCTTATAAAATAAAAAAGGGATTTATTGAGGCTATACAGAATAAGGAGAAGGTCTGTTACAAAAGCATTTTCTTGAGAAACAGGACAAAAGGAAAATGATGCATGGTAACTGCTCTAAGGAAACTAGATCAGTAGTTTGTTTTCACGTGTGATCATAAAGTTTCTAAATCTTTGAATATCCCTAATAATAAAAGCAATGAATGTTTTATAGTAACACATATTAACAGCTGCATAATATCACCACCAAAATAGCCCTGGTCCAGCTCCTATCTACAGCTGACATCCCTGTTTTAGTAGAATGGAAGTCTAAGATTTTGGTGCAACTAAAGAAAATGCATATGGTTACAAAGGACACTGAGAAGAAAAAGGTTTCTGTCCTGGAAAATGAGTGACCAGGTTTTAAACTGGACTGCCAAAACAAAAATAGCTTTTTCTTGTAGCCTGGTTTTGTAGCTTGATATTAGAAAATACTATGCATATTTCATTATATGGTATGTTAATGACCATCTAGAAGGATTAATTCCAATTACAATCGCTTCAATCATTTGAAAGAAGTATCTTATTATGTAGGTAAATAGGTAAAAAAATGTTTTCTTCAAATGACAATTTGGTCTTCTGTATAGTATCTATTTGATTTTAAATAATCCAGACTTATTAAAATAAAATTAATTAAGATCTTCAAACGGAGTCTTGTTTCACAACATCCCATCTGCCTGTGTGAAGTTATCATGATTGATAAAAATCAATCGGTTAATTGTTTGATCGGCTTAAGAATTAGCTGTGGACTGAACTTTGAATTTTGGTCATGCTTTCCCTATATATTCTATGAATTTGAGAAGGTAAAACAATTAGAGGTGGGACAGATAAGACGTCAACAGTAGAAGAAGTTAAGGAGGACAATATAAAAAGATTGAAGCATTTCCTAAATTTAACAGCCTGTCCTTTTGTTAGTGTATCCAGAAGCTCTTGTGAATCCAAGAAAGGGATAAATGAATGATGCTTTATTTTTACGTATAATTGGATGATTTTGATGGATAGTCCTTTTCTTATATCACTATAAAGCCTATATGTATTTCTTTATGCTTTATAGAGTTGGTATTATTTTTAAGGATATGTGATTCAGATGTGTGCACTTGTACTTATAAGGAACTTTAAAATATACTTGAAATCTCTAAATTTCCTTTTAAACAAATTGACCACAAATAATGTCTTCATGCATGAAAGTATTTGAAGAAATATTTCATACATCAACATTGCAAACAATTAGTTAGCTTGGAATTTGGAATCAGAAGCTTCAGATCTAAGACTACCTGGCAATACTAAAATTACTTAATGGAGAAGAATAATTTTAAGGCCCAATTGTTAAGCTTACTATAATCATTTCTTATTTTTTCAACTTTTTATTTTGAGATAATTTTAGTGTCATGAAACAATCACAGAAAGAATAAATAATATCTATACTTGTCCTACAGTTAGCATCTTACATAATGAGCGTGTAGTCACTGAACTCATGGAGTTTATGATTAGTAAGGGTAAGTCCATTACCATTGGTGTTGAAACCCAAATTCTCACATCATTTACCATTCACTGTGTAATTAGACAAATGTTTTTCACGTATTGGATGTCCAAGCCCTTTTTCTTCAAATTAGAAACTGGAGTACATTTCTTTATTTTTTATCTTAAAGAAATAAAATCAATAATTAAATTAACATCTTATAGGGAATCTTACAACCTTTCTAAAAATTAATCAAGTTTAACCCTAAACATAATTTAGTCTTTCTTATTTGGTGATTGTTTATACCATATTTTATTCAAACATAAATTGACTATTTCTTCCCACATCAATGGTTGGCATATTATAGGACACACGAATGGTACAAAAAGAATACAATGTACTTTCCACTTAAATAGTCTAGTTGATCACCAAATCTGTTCCCAGGATTGTTTTGTACACAGAGTATAATGTGAACTTGTAGGTGGATAAACTGAAGGAAGTATAACAACTGCATTGTAAAGATGTAGAAATTCTGAAAATCTTTAATGCTTTTCCAACATTCTTGGAATGACTCATACATTAAATGCAAAGTCCTTCTTCTTCAATAAACATCTTACCTAGAAACTGGTTAATCTAGACTTCTGAAAATTTTCCTTATGGAATACATCTAAAGCTTAAGACTACATTTCACTTTGACAGCTCTGAAAGAGAGAAAGTATTGAGAACCATCATGCAGGAATTCTTTAATGTGGATAGAGACAAGATACTAAATTTACAACAATGGAACATTATATGGAAATTTATTAAAAATAATACTATGTGTTAAATTACAGAGAAAATTTCATTAAAACTAAATAACAAACTTTATTGCAAAAAATAAATGATAGAGCACTGAACAGAATTGAGAATAGACTAAGTCTCTGTATGTCAAAGTCATAGTTAGATCTGAGAGCATTTTGAAACAAATTTTTAATCAATCAATCAATCAATCAGTCAGTCAGTCAATCAGTCTTTCTAACTACCCAATAGTCATCTGTCATCTATTGTCCAATCAAGATGGTTGATGTGAATGACAAGCAAGATACAAGTGGAATTCATGTATCATTTTTTGTGAATTTTCTTTCTTATAATTTAAATAGTACTGTTAAAATGAATCATTTTATACTTGGATTGGAATATAAATTGTAAAATTACATAAAAGTAAGTGACGTGGATTGAAGCTGATCTTTTGTTCTAAATGAGCTTGTTTATGGTAGAATAGTCTATAATCTTTATATAGTAAAAATAAAAGCTTGAATCTACTGAGCTTCAGAACAAAACAGGAGAAAGCATATTAAAGGGCTGAAAGAAATCTTGACTTGAGTACAATCAATGACTATCATGGTAAATAATTTAAAAGAAAGAGAAAAGATTAACTATATTTTGTAATTAGTTCCAGGAGAAAAGGAGATGAAATAAATGTCATACTATTAAAAATAAGGTATAATACTCTGATAATACAGTAACATTTATACAAAAAAAAAGCAAATTGATCATCTATAAAATTGGAGCTAAATTATCTCTGGGACATCAACACAAATTGGTCTCTAGTAAGTAAAGTAAAACACAACGTGGTAGCAAACAAATAGACAAGAAAATAACCTGGAATCAGTAGTTGCAACTGTTTTTATAGGTGTATTTCAAGTTAGTATAAATTAATTAGTTATTTTCTAACGGTGTCTTAGTATCTTAGTATCATCTCACACTCCTAGAACACTAAAATGGATTTGCAATAGCTAATAAGTTGTACAAAATTGTGCAATAGCTAATAAATTGTACAAAAGTACATACACTCTGCTAAAGAAAATTTTTTTTACAGCTTGTAACCTTAGAAACTTTGTTATGCAAAACGTCTGAAAAGCCAGCTTTATAGAATTTTTTCTCTCTCTCATCTCTTATTTAAATCATTATTATCTAGGTCTATAATCGGTGTACTAGTCTTCTTTTAGAAATGTCTTCATTGTGGTACTGTACCACAAAGCAGACAGTTTAACTAGATGATTCTGTTAAGATCTAATTAACGCTTGGAACCCAAATAAGCACGTATTCCACTTTCTTATTTAGCTGAAGTGAAAAGGGCTACAAGCCTTGCACAACCATGTTCTGTAGAGCAGTATCGATAGGCAGTTTTCTTTGGGGAAGAATCATGGTACAAAGTCAGTTTACTTGTATCTGTGAAAACTGGCAGTACAAAAAAAGTGCAACCTAGCCCTTTGAGAAACAAAACTAAAAACTTCTAAACAGTTTCCCAAAGTTTAGGAGTGACAATAAGACCAAACGCCCTCTTTATACATCCTCACTGAAATATTGCTTCAAGTGAATTCATGGGACAAAAAACCATATTTTAGATCCAACAGAGTGTTTTTGTGATAGCTTCTCTGATTTCCTTTAAATCGGAAGTTTGTTTTTATACTTTTGAAAATCCTAGACTTAGAAATAAAGTAGAAATTGAATATTAAGGGGGAGAAAAAATTAAATGGATATGTAAGTAACTTGATTAATAAAAAACACAATACATAGTATATTCTGTCAGTTGTTTTCAGAAATTATGTTCTATATTTAGTGAAGATACATAATTGCATCTTATCTCTTCTTTGTGGACTACCTAAAATGACTAGGAATAAATTAAATGAACACTATGGATAAATACGAGTAGAGATCACAATTAGTAGACTAAAATATTCATTATGTATTAAGTGATGTGAAATTACTTAGGACACCTAGTCACATGGCCTGTGTAATGGTTTGAATGAGGGTATCTCCTTGGAAAATATATGTTGAAATCTAATCTCTAACACCATCATATTAAATGGTGTGACCTTTTGGAAAAAAAATAATTAAAAATGAGGTCCCCCTCTTGTGGATAGATTAGTATCCTAAAACAAAGCTTCAGAAACCTCAACTCTTGATGCTGTCTTCCCCGTGTGAAGGATACAGCAATCATTCTTTTAGCGAACAAACCAACGAGGTACCAACTTGAAGCACAAAGAACAGCTCTTAACAGACATCAGCTGTGTCAGGAACCTCATCTTGTTTTTCTATCATTTGGAACCATGTGAAATGAATGTTGACTATTGAAATTGGCTAATCTGTGGGATTTTGGTCACATAACAACAAAGACAAAAGTTAGTACTGACAAGTGGAAGTTACTGCTGTAACAAATACTTGATACTGTGTGAGCAGCTTTGTAACTGGAGTGCATATAGGTTACACAGTTTTGAAGTAAGTCCTGTAAAAAATGTATCACTGTGAATAGAAAGTGTCAGAAATTCTAGAGGGAGCTCAGAAGAGGAGAACCTGGAAGGGCTCTATCTTAGAGATATGTAAGTTATCATGCACACAGTGTTGGTATAAAAATGGACAGTGAAGGTCATCTGACATGGTCTCAGACAGAAAGGAGAAAACCAGACCGGATGTGTGTAAGACACTCTTGTAATCCCAGATTAAAACCTAGTAACACACATGGTGGGGGAGGAGGAAGGGAGAGACAGAGACAGAGACAGGGACAGGGAGAGGGAGAGAAAGACAGAGAGAAAGACAGAGAGAGAGAGAGAGATATGCTGAATAACTTACTGGAATCTTGAGGGCTCCAGGGTGCCTGTGAAATCTTCTGGCTTGCAGCCCAGGGTTCCAACAAGTCTCTGCTCTCTACATTCCAGTGAAGCTTTCCTTGACATCTTTAACTGTCCCAGAAGAGCTCCCAAGTATAGCTCAGGCCTTTGTTCCAGAAGGCACAAGAGTCTTCTCAGCACCCATGTGGTGCTAATTTTGCAGGTTCATAGAGTTTAAGAACTGTGGGGCCATGGCTTTCTTCACAGAGATTTTAAAAGATGCTTCAGAGAGCTTTGAGGTTCAAGTAGAGATGTACCAGGAGGGAGGCTGCCACAACATCAGCAGGCCAGTGGAAAAACTGGATTGAGACCATTGTAGAGAACTCCTCACAAAGCAATGCTGAGTGGAGCCACGGGGACAGGGCTGATCCCAAGAACACAGACTGAAGCATCACCAACACATAACACCAGCTTAGAAGAGCTACAGGTCCCTGCTGCAAACCTTGAGATGCATAGCAATGTCTGCCTGAAGGTGTGGGGACCCACATATCCCCCCAGTATCTGAAAGGTATGCACAAAGTCAAATGTTGTTCTCAGTCTTTGAGATTTTAATATTGTGTATCCTATTGGGTTTTAGATGTATATGGGACTTCTTAGTTCATACTTCTTGCTTGTTTCTGCCTTTTAGAATATAAATGTCAAATGGATTTAGAAAATGTAAATAATTGGATCACAGTCAGTCAAATAACAATTGATGAAGCCCCATGTTTGCATCTGACAGACGCTTTGTATATACCCAAAGTGTGTATATTCGGAAACATGAATTGGGAACTGTGAGTAAAGTAATTGCTTTGAATATCATTATATAACAAGCATTTCTTCCTCCATCTAGTCTCCTGTTTGGTTTGTTTAACTAGTTAATGAATTTTTTGGTATTGGGGATTGTCATGGAACTGGGGATTGACTCAGAGCCTTCCCTCTGAATTACACACCAGCCTCATTTAGCATCTTATTTTGAGACAGGTCTCATTACACTGTTCCCTTTTGTTTATTGTCTTTCACCAAACGTCACTTTAGCTCACTTTACTCTCCAAATATATGAGTAGTGTGTTATCAGCTGTTAACTGATAAATGTTATTGACATCAGTATTCAATAAGGGTCAATAGGATCATAAACTCATGAAAATATATAGAGTATGTTTGTTTTTATCTTTTTAGCTATGATGAAGTAAAGTCCATAAATATTTGTCTATTGAACATGAAGCAAACCCTATAGAAATATTTTTTACTCAGAGTGGAAATAATTAGTCACTCACTTATCTATTAATTTGGCTTGAGGATAATGGTAGCTCCTTGAAATAATTAAAAGAATAAGAAAAATGTAGTCGTACATTCAGAGAGCTCACTGTTCTTATCACATTAGAATGATGTGATGATAATATTATATATAATATAATGAAGTATATGAAGTAATGTTCCAGAATGAAGATGCAGAAGTGGATCAGCTTTTATTCAAACTTAAGGCACATTTCCTGGAAAAAAGTGGGATCAAAGTTCTAACTTTTAGAACTGGAAAAAGATTTGCAAGCAAGGCAGGGAAGGAATAATGTGCCAGACAGAAAAGTAGGCTAATATAATCAATGAGGGAATCAACAAAGGAACACAGAACAGTTAGAGCAAGAAGCCATAGGAGACGGAAAGCCTTATTCCTTTCTAGGAAGGGGAAAACCAGGCAATGTGTTGTTGTAATCCAGGGTTGAAATTTTGAGAAGAGAATTCACTGAAAACTTATACACAGTGATGAATGTTACTGATGTATGCGCTAGGTGCCTCTTAAAAGCAGAATTTAATAAGAGTGGAAACAAGATCAATGTGAAGGAGCATAACCAATAGTAATAATCCAGGCAAGCGTTATGATTTGTGTCTAGATGTTCTCTACCCATGCTTAGAGTTTGTGACTGATTCATGGGTCAGTGCGGGGACTGTGGGTGCGGGTAGACTAATGCAGTATACATTATAAGGGAGGGAAAGAAGGGAAAGGGTCTTCTCTCTGCTCCCCCATTTTGCCCTTGTTGTTTGCTTTCTTTTTGACACCATGAACAGCTGCCCCTCTGCCACGCCACCGTGTCTTGGAAGCAGCTGTGTATGGACTGAAATGTCCACAAACTGTAAGCTTAATAAACCAATTTTGGACGTCAGATATTTAGTCTCAATAAAAAGAGAAAAGTAACCAACACAGCAATGAAATTTGGTGGTTCAAACCGTGGAAACAAGATATTAGAGAAGTTTTTAGAAGATATAGCATAGGAATAGATTACTGAAGGTGAAGCAATATAAAAAACAGAAATATGTGGTTTTATGGAGGGCAAAAGCTGAATTTATTAAAATAAATTATCTGTAACTAATGCTGCACTAGGAAGCCAAATAAAATGATCAATTAATATCCAATGAAGTTAGTAAAGGAAGTAATTCCTTCTTTTGATGATAAACTCTCATCACTTCCTAAATACATGATTATTGTGATCCATATGATTATGTTCAGCTGTAATTTCAACTGAAGTTTGCAATGCTTTGAATTTTTTGACCCTCTTATAATTTATACTAAGGCTTAATCCCAAGGCAATAGTATTAAGAAGTGACACCTTTAGGTGGTGAGTTGGTGGAGCAATCAGTGATTGGAGCTCTTGTTAAGGAATTGAGGTGCTCTGTTCTCCCCATTTTACCTTTCCCCTCTTCTACCATGTGAGGATCATGCTCAGGTCCTTTGGAGGATGTTGCATTAATATTAGAAGCAGACTGTAGTCATCTGCAGACGCTGAATCTGCCAACTACTTGATCTTGGACTATCCAGCTTGGAGAACTCTGAGAAGAAAATTTCCATCGTTTATACATTATTTTGTCTCATAACATGATACAGAAGCTTTAATGAATTAAAATACCAATTTAATCAAATTCGTTAGATTGATATCCAGCAACTGTCAGTCATAATCAGGTTAAGTGCTGGGAGCCTGCCAGTTCACACAACACCATTATAGTCTTTGAAAAATAAGATTGATGATAAATCTAAAAAGCTGTTAACTGTCGTTTTCATGATAAATTCATTAACAGACTTTGGATAAATCCCATGAAGGTCCCAGCCCACAGGAGAGGCATCTGCTATGTGGGCTTAAAAGTTTTATATAATATTGTTGCTTGTTAAGGAGCTATCCTTAAAGATCAAAATGTCACCAGTGTTAAAAATATCCCAATGGTAATTTAGGAAAGATAGGCAGTTGCAAATTTATTTTGTTTACTGTCAGCTGGTGTGTAGTTTGCTGGTGGTGCTACTTTCTGGAATTGCTCAAATTTCCCTTTCTGAAGAGTAGCCCTAACTGACCTAGCGTGGGAAATGGAAGACTGCTGACAGGGTCTTCCCAGAACACGATGAAATCAGCACTGGGTTAGATAGAGCTGGAGGGGATGAGCCGAGGGAAGACCTCATGAAGTCTGACAGGATTAATTCCACCGGCTTCCAATGCTGCCTTTGATAGTGTGGTGAGTGCTTTTGAAGGTGGGTATTTTTGCATATTTTCCAGACACACTAGGGACACACATATTTCTGATAAATAAGCACTTTTCAAAAATTGACTTTTAAAGATTGCATGTTATCTGAGAAATTTCTCTCCTTTTGTATCAATGGCTGTGCCTGAGAATCACCGGAAGGATAGTTGAAAAAAAACACAGGTATTCAGAATCCAACTCCAGGAAGCATAGATCATTGTGAGGGCAGTTGCCTGTGACTCTGGAGAATAAGGTTGAGGTGTGTGAGATCCAGGGCCCCATAATTTTAATGTTTCACAACATTCCAAATTCACATATCTGGCAGAAAACTACTGGAGTGCTATTAACTTACTTGGCAAATATCAGTGATGGGGTCTTGGTGCCTGCAGAGGAGGGAGAAGTCCTCAGCAGAGTTATCCTTTTACACATTGCAAGACTCTACAGAAAGACTCTTTATGTTGAAAATAAAAGTAACTTTTGGCTATAAAAATGGCTCAATCCCATCCCTTTGAGGCAAGATAATAAATCTATAGGAATTTGTCCCTGAGGAAAAATTTTCATTTCCAGGTCACTTTCCCATTTTTATAATGGGAGAAAGAGCTATAAAATACTTGGAACAAAATAGCCATTCAGGACTGCATTTTCTGATTTTTTTTTTTTTTTTGAGGTAGACTTGGTAGTGAAAATTGTCGCTCTCCTTTGGGCACAAGGAAGTTACCGTGTTTTCACATTTGTTTTCTCTTAAGTACAATGAAGAATATTTGGCTTTGGGGAAGATAAACATGTATGATCTCGATATATTAATGTATTTATGCATCATTTTAATAGAATAATGATAAAAGTTTATATTTACTAAGAAAATCTAGTGGGATTTTAGATGACTCCTGCAGATATTGGACATTAATCTTTTATTAGGTAGAAACCCAAGTAATCTTCTTTAGCTGCTCTCTAAGTGATAACTTCTACATACATTTTATATATACTTATAACTATGAAGAAGTCATTTAAATTTCAATTTAGTTTCTTTATTTGCAAAACCAGAGTATGTATTGATATTTGCAAATTGTTTGGTAACATTGAGCACTATTTAGATCAGGTTTCAACAAAACTGCTAGCCATTATTTTTGTAAAAACAGCTTTATTGAAAGATAGTCATTCTCATTCATTTACATATTTTTCACAACTACTTCTGCCTTACAGCACACTGTGCAGTGATTATGGAAACCATACCTTGTACAAGACCTAAAGTAGTGACTATATAGTCCTTAGAAAAAGTCACTCAACTCTTGTTTTAGACGGTTGGCAACATTATATTCACTTTGAATACTGCTTTAGCTATAATGGATTGGTTAGATCAAATGTCTGAAAATAATTTGTTCCTTAGTGATGGGTAGCTGTTAATGAGGCCGTACTGTTTCTATACTTTTGCATACACAAAGGCTGAATTTGCATCAATTCCACAGATCCCTCTTTAAGAGCTGTCAAGTCATCTGCCTTTGAATTCTGACCATAAACCAGAAAGCCTGCTTGGAGTCATTAAGCTTTAAGTTGTGAGACTGCCTCAGCCAAACAGTTTTCTTTAGTAATGAGAAGGATAACAAATGAATCACATTCCTTTTCTTTCTATTTCTCATAAAACAAGTGATCTAAAAGTTTACATATTCCTCTCTCTCTCTCTCTCTCTCTCTCTCTCTCTCTCTTTTTCAGGGGAAAGCGTGAATGCAGTCCCCACTACCATAGAGTAAGCAGTCAGGTTCCCCACAATTGGACAGATTGCAAGGGTCAGCACATCCGCAGTGCAATGGATAAGCTCCCTACCGGAAAAACCACTTTTTGGACATGGTATCTCCCCTGCCAGGTAAATATAAAAAAAGTTTACAAATTCTAATTCTGCTTCTAAAAGCTTTTTTAAAGTACATAACTATAATGTTACTAAAGAACGGAGTTTTGTAACTAAAACAGTCAAGGATACTTTTCTGGTTTCCTTTTTCTTTGTTTTCTTTTTTGTCTTTTTGAGGCAGAGTCTTTCCATGCAACTCAGGCTGGCCTTGAACAGCAGCAACCCTCCTGCTTCAGCCTCCTGAGTGCTGGAATTACAGGCCTGGATTGCCATGCCCAGTTCTGGTACCTTCTTGATTTGAGCAATGTTGTGTTTTTTCTACTTATATTACAATTTACTTAGGAAAGAAAGAATATCATCTTTACAAATGAATTTGAGATTTTCTCATTGAACTTGACAAATCATGTTGGTAATTGTTATGAATGAAATGAATAGGATACAATTAAAATTCTTTCCAAAACTGCCTTTAGAAAGACAGTTTGCTAAATGTGGGGGATAGTTTTTTCTATTACATTAATTTGAAACATTTTGTCTTAGAGTTAAGAAACATTCATGTATGCATGAACATTTTTAGCAAGAATATAAGGGGAGTTATATTTTCAAATGGTACATATCTGGTGTCCATATTCAGTGTAACATAATAAATTAAATAAAAACACTATATTCATTTGGACTTAGACAAGTTGATGGACATAGTGAAATCTTGAGTGGCTATAGCATGGATTCTCTCCATATATGTGTGTATAATATAATAAACATTTATATATGCAATGTAGTACCTTTATGCTATCACCGAATATCTTTGGTTATGGATCAATCCTTGATAATTAAAAAAGGGTAAATAAATAAGTAAATAAATAAAATATGCATATATGCATTAAGAGAAACTGTAGTATAACATGTAAGAAAACTAAGGTTATTAAAAGCATCATTCATATGTACTTATTGCTTATATGGCCTTTTAACTTTATTTCCTTTGTTTATAATTTTCAATAGCAAGAAAAACTCCATGGCTGTGCAAGTGGTAGGTATGTATAATCCCTGTACTTGGAACGCTGAGGCAGAAAGACTGCTGTGAGTTTGAGTCTAGCCTAGGCTACATAGCGGATTCAAGTCTAGCTTGAACTAGACTCTGTCTCAAAAAACATACAAACAAACAAACACATAAATAAAGAAAGAAAAAAAGGAGGGCTACAATATCAGGTTAACATAAGGACTAAAATATTAAATAAACATAAGGAATTTAGAATGATGCCAGCATAGAGTGCTGCTTACAAAAGTATATTTGTGTCAAACTTCTATTATTACAGTCATTATAGTTAAAATTCTATGTTGATGAAGGAAACAGCAAAACAAACACTCTCCACATTGAAAGTGAAAGTATAAAATAATTATTTAAAATATTTTAAAAGTATAAAAATAATTCAATATATTAGCTAGCTATGAAAAAATACTTATACATTTTAGTTATATATAAATGCATGAGCACATAAAAATACAATTTACTACATATATATTAGTACATATTTTAGCAGCATTTTAATTATAAATAATGTACAAGTACATTATTAACAGCATACATAAATAATAAAAACACAATAATAAATTCAACACCTAGTGAATGCGGTTGTAGAAGAACTCACATGAAGAAAACACAGAAGAATAATAACAAAGAAGGGAAGTTAAGAGTTACGAAGAGGACATTAAGTTCAACATATGTCAAGATTTTGATCATGAACATTTGGAAGAGCAGGTGTAAAGTGGTGAAGAGACACAATTAGAAATGAAGATTTAACTGGTGAACAAATAAAAGGTTGAAATAATGAACTAAAGCCTTTATATTCAGTATCTGTCCCAAAGAGGAGAAAAAAGATCATACAACATGGAGATATTTTATAAGATATAACTGATAATAGCTTGTACTTCACATGGATGCTTGTGAGTTAAAAAGTATTACATATGAGGCACATTTATTGACTATTTGCATAAAATTAAAATGGCAGAAAGAAGAGTTTGTGACTATAAAGAAGAAATGAAAGGAAAAAAGTACTCTTCATTTTTGGAATTTAAAGTTAAAATGCATAAATTATTTTTGAAATAATATACTTTGAATTTAGTAGGACTGAAAAGGAAAGATTTAAATCTTTATTGTTGAAAAAATACTAAAAATGAAAGAATTTAAGTCAATACAAGAGAATAATTAGTTGATAGTTGCTGGTATGTTTTAAATTGAGCTCTAATGAGCTTTTGGATATTTTAAAAAGACAAACCTCAGAAAATTCTTTGGGGGAGCTCTTCATTAATTAGGTGGTTAACATTGTGCTTTGGGGAAAATTTTTTTTTCCAAAAGACTCAAATATGCTGAACTATAAGGAATGTACCTTATCACACAGAAAATTAAGGAGCTATGTAAGTCTGCCAGGAACTGAAACTGTGGTTCCAGAAAGTCTAAGAATTTGAGAGCTGATACATGGTCCACTAAGAGTCATTTTAAGAGACATTTACAAACTATATGTTCCAAATTGAGCTTTTACCAGCAGTTATGAAATAAATCAATGTGGAAAATGTATAAAGTTTGCATAAAATTTAAAGAGGTCTGCACCTAGAACATTGGAGTTGAAACAATGAACATAAGCGCATGCATGCTAAAGACAACAGAATCATACAAATGTTCCTTTTCTATATGCTTGAAGTCAAGTAGTTGTATAAAAAGCATGACCAAAGATTGAAGGCTAGTTTGATATAAGGAATGCTTTCCTTGGCTTCCTGTTTGCAATGTGGTTAAGGTCCAACGATACAAGCAGTTTTTACAGAAGTGAAAGTTAGATAGCATGTGAGCTCAGACAGCACACCAGGTCTCTTCTAGGACCCTTCTGCCCTCTCATGCTGAAACAGTGGAACCTTTCTAGAATCAGGGTGATTACTGCATTTTGAGGGGTGTCAGTCTTCAGTTGCCATATACTTTTAGGCTATTGCACTTTTTCTTGTCTCAGTTAAGTGATAAAAGGTGATTAAATTTTTTAAATCTTTCAGAATTAAACCAAGACAGCTTGTTTTTTATTATAATGGTAGGGAAGGACAATAATAATTGGTTTTCTGCATCTTTTTTGAGTTTTTGCTTAGTTGTGTCTATGTAGGGTCTTGCTATACAGTCTAGGCTGACTTCGAGTTTCTGAGTGCTGGGGTTACTGATGTGAATCACCACACTCAGCCTCTGTGTTCTGTTGTAAAAAATGTTTCTAAAACTAAATGCATACATATATACATACATATAAATACACATTAAAAATACATATTTACATACATATAAATATACACTGTACTATACTTAGAATATCTGCACATCCTCATCAAAAAATTTCAATTGCACCATTCAGAGCACATTGATAATGATTCAAATTATATTTTACATGCTATTTTCTGATACTCTTATTCTTTGGTTTAACAATAGATAGCCAAAGTTTTTCTAAGCAAATATACATTTAACAATTTTTAACTAATTATTCTGAGAGGTGCACTTGCCATCTACCCAAAATAAAATCTTCTAAGGCAAGTAATCAAGGGAGTTAAAGCGAGAATTTACTGGTTTTTTTTTATAATTACTTTTACTAAAATAAATAGAGGAGGCAAGCCATGGAGGGCCCAGGAGGAAAAAAAAAGCCAATTCAC
This sequence comes from Cavia porcellus, assembly GCF_034190915.1. NCBI lineage: Eukaryota > Metazoa > Chordata > Mammalia > Rodentia > Caviidae > Cavia > Cavia porcellus. Next base: position 51,060,205 of record NW_026947498.1, on the reverse strand, counting down.
CCTTGCCGTTAGCTGGCAGAAGCCATGTTGGCCCTGGTAGGATTAATAAGAAGCCAATTCATCCTGCCCATGAGCCAACAAATAATGCAGGGTAGGAGACAAGAACCACCCCCCAATCCCAGTCCACTCCATCACCAGCAAGCAACTGACTGATTTAGATAGGCAGAGTTGACAGCAAGTGAGGTACAAAAACATTCTTCGTGCTTCCATTATTTGACTTTGTAGGCTTAAAACTGGTCATCTGAGCATCTGTTAAGAGGATAACAATATGCAATGTAGCAAATATGAAAGATTTATTTCTGTTTTGTTTTTGAAATCCAATAATGTTCTCAAACTGTTTTGTTTTGTTCTATCTTATTGTTTTGCTTTATTCAATGTCTGGCATGATTGATTTTATTGTTTTGTTTTTTATTTTATTATGTCTGATATGGACAGTCATTTTGAAGAAAAGGAGAAACATTATAATATCCATTGTTGATTTCTTATTATCTGTTTTGAAGTCCTGGGTCACTTTCATTGTTCTGTTCTGATTAGTTTGTTCTGTTTTGTTTTGTTTTTATTCTCTTCAAAATAAAAGAAAAAATAAAATGAATAGATGAACTGAAAGCAGTTGGTATTGCAAGTTGTTCATTTTCCTTTATAGGAGCCATATAAATGTGATGTGAGGAACAGGGCTGTTGTGCATAAGCTGGGAGGGATAATATCATTAACCCATGTAGGAACCAGTGCCCAGAACAACAGTGCTCTGCACAATATCACATCGCATGTACTGTATCTTCAATTACAACAGATGCTAGAATTGGAGGGACAAAATCATCATTAATTACAAGTGTTCTCCCCTAGGCATTTGGAAATAAAACACACACTGCAGAAAATATGGAGTCTCATCCAGAATTCATGAAGATCAGTTACTCTAAACCGAAAATGAGTGACAAAAATAAATATTAGTAATGAGTAATAAATCATCTCTAATACAAATTCCTTTTTCTATACAAGATTAGAACATGCTGAAAATCAGAAATGGTACATTTGCAACTGATTTTTGTGCCATAAAATTTTAGAGCTCCAAAATAAGACATACTTTAATCAAGTAATTATGGAATTTAAAAGTCTTGGGGCTTATTTTTATGTTATCAAAGTTTACTGAACACCCACTATGTGTTAGACGCTGTTCTATGTGATGGGCACAATAATGAGCAAGAAAAAAATGAAAACTTAAATAAAACAAAACATGTACATATATATATATATATATATATATATATATATATACATTAATTAAGAGAAGTTACAGCAATATAGATTAAGAGTAAGGGCATTGAAATATAGTTCACATCTATTTAGCTATATCACATTCTTTAGTTAATTTACATGTTAAGCATTGGTATAGATGAAGTTAACCGTGATGAGAGAGAGAAAATATTTTTTAAATTAAATAAATAATAAAATCAGTTTTATTAAAAAGAGTGATACAAGAGAAAATTAATGAAAGGTGGTGCACAGTATATTGTCCAGAAATCTTTTCACAGATGGCAAAAGTAATTTGAGTTAAGATAAGACAATAAAGTAAGTATATCGTTATCTGGACACTATTTCATATAAGCATATTGCATTAATCCTGACATAGGAGTGAATTTGGTAAATCTAAACCAAAAAAACAGTCATACAAATAGATAACCATATGTAGTGTCTAGGCAAGGAAATGCAATACTTGTATCATACAGATAAGCTGAGGTACTATTTTCACGGAAACACTAAGCTTTTGCATAACTTCTAAAAGATTTATAATATGACTGATTCACGCATTGTTTAGACCCAGCAGTTACATGAAGGAAGAGCAGAAGTAAGGATGATCAGGGGGTTTTTGTTTCTTCAGCATGCAATAGTGAGACTTTTGCAAAGGACATTTCTGGAGGCCTTGGAAATCATTTGAAAGTATTTACTTTCAGGGTAAATGAAATGGAGAAAGTTATTGGAATGCGTTCAGCAACGGAATTGCAGGGCTCCTTCTTGAAAGGGTCACTGTTGCGTGGGGCATAATTTCAATGGAATAAGGTGGAATCTGTGGAACCTGGCAGAAAGCAGTCACAGATTCCAGTGGACAGTTGAGTGGCTAACAGTGGAGGGACTGAGGACTACCTGGTTCTACACTTATTTTGGAATTAGAGGCCTGAAAGATTAGATAAAATAGACAAGAGAAAAAGAACATGAATTCCCTATTTTTTTTTGTTTTGTTTTTACATGGGCAACTAAAACAGATGACATAATAAAAAGAAGATGTAGAAACAGGTTTGGCTTGACTAAGAGGATCCAAATTTTATAAATGTTTACTAAAATATGTGCCTTAATGATGTTGTGTTAATAGAATTGGAAGGTAAAAAACATACAAGCCTTAGTAAAAGTTTAGTTACCGATACACTGATGGGTAATTAAATGAAACAGAACATATTTCACTTATTATATCTCAAATATAGAGGCTCTTTCATGGTAGTAGTCAGTTCCTTCCTTAAATTAGTTTCTTTATTTGGACAATAGATCCTAAGAGATTTAGTGTCTTATCTCTAAAGTTTTTAAAGTTTACTAATGACAATCAAAGAAAAAGCTCATGTCTATCAACATTATTTCTATGGGGAATGTAATGAAATTATTTATTTATTCATAGTCAAAGGATGTACTCAAATTATAATTTCTTCTATGATGTCTAATGAATAACCCTAATAATATGAGGGATTTTATTTTGTGTCTTAGTATTCAATTTCTATTTTCTATGTCTGTTTGTATTCAAATTGCATAAATAATCTGAATGTAGATAGCAACGTTTATCAAGGGAGTAGGTGTTCTCAGGGAATGGCTTTCAAATCACTACATTATCTGTCTTAGAATCTCAGGTTGGGCTTCAGCTAAAAAAACAAGTGTGATTTATCCTTTTTACCCTCATTCTGCTGTACAATAATTCTACACAGCCCTAATGATTTCTAAATTATATTATCTTGACTTCCTTCCTGTTCACCCAACAAGGGGATGACTCAATCATAACGCATTAGCTTAGAACAAAACAGCCATGTAGAACATGTACTTTGAGATAAATAACTCTTACCAGCTTTTTAATTGGTATTTTCCCACATATATTCTTTGTTTAGATTCCATGTATTAGATAAACAAACTTCAAGTAATGTATAGCAGTCTACTGCCTGGGTTAAATTTATTTCAACTAAATGAAATGCTGGAGAGCTTAATGATAGCTTATTTTTAGGAAAGCTGTGAAGTAAGAAAAACTGTCTCAGGGTCTAACAATACAGGCATTCTGGCCAGATTTCTGCTTCGTTTCCTTTGGGAGATTTGAATATTCTAAAATTAGCTTTTTCTGTCTTTTTTTTTTTTTTTTGCAGAGAACAAATGCAGAATAGTATAATAAAAGACTTAATGATGATCTCTAATTATGTATCTGAAAGTATTTCTTGAACATCTCAGCATGTTTGCTTATGCATTTCAGAATGCAGAATGTTCCACGCTTATTGTCTGTAGGTTACTTATATTTACTGTTACAGATGAAACAAAAAGAGTTTTTTTAGCCCGCAAGCAATTCATGATTTATATGATAGCTAACTGAGTCAGAGAAAGTAAAACTGTCTTCACGAAAACAAAGCCTTCAATATCATGGTTTTTCTATTTGCTCTGCTTATTCTATTTTCTTTTTCTTTATGAGTCTATTTGAACTCTTTCCACTAGAATAGTGCATTGACAATCATATTTATGTCCTGACTGGTTGCAGAGGTATTATAGAAACAGATATACTTGAAATTAAAAATGCTACTTTTCAATTAGTTGGTTATTTTTCTTAGAGATTACCTTATTTAAACTATGCGTTTCCTATCTTATCTGTGTGTGTATACTAAGCACTTAAGTTCTGCTTTATTTGCAGATTTTAAGAATTTAGTACATCATTATTAACTATAGTCATCATGCAACACATTAGTTCTTGCAAATGTATTTATCTTGTAATTGTGAGCTTTCTCCCAATTTCCCCATTCCTTTGGCCCTTATTAAGTGCTCTTCTACTCTATAATTCTTTGGTTTTACATTCAATATTTATGTTTCCACTTTAGAAGAAGAATTAATCTTTTTATTCAGGAGAAGTGGTATCTCTTCAGAAATAACTAGAAAGTGATAATAAAGGTTAATAAAGAATAGTGTCAGAAATAATTTAATATGATATATTTACCTAGGAAAGATGATTACTTGTTTTCTATTAACATGAGATATAAGACACACTCTGACATCAGAGAAGCTTTGGACAAAGATGTCTTATCTTTTCAAAGTAAGTCATGCATTGATATGCTATTGTACATGTATGTTCACTGACTTGGAACTAACTGTCTGCCTCTTACTGGTATAGAAGTTTGTACAATACTATGAAAAAATCTAGAAAAATTATTGCTGTTGGCTTGGAGGCAATATTTAAATTATTTCTGCCCTCATTTATTTATAAATTTGTTAATTCTTTATCATTAATATTCCAGTGCTATTTTATTAACATCCACATTTGTTACCTGTAATTCATTGACAGTTTGCTAAAAGCATCTCAAAAGAAAGGATTGCTATTTCCTTTCAACCAGTGGAAACCAAATAGGTCCCTGGGAGGAGAAGCAAGCCAATTTGCCCTTCCTGTGAGCTAGTAGAAGTCATGCAAATCACCCCGGGGAGAGATTAAGAAGCCTGTTTACCCTTCTCATGAGCCAACAGAAGCTTTGCAATTCCCAGAAGGAGAAAAAAGAAACCAGTTCACCCTTCCATGAGCCAACCAGCACACAGGCTGGAAGACAGGAACACAGCTCCCTTTCAGCCTCCAGTTGTTAGCCACTGAGATACAGAAACAATTTAACACTTGTGTTGTTTGATTCACTTTGTGAGCCTGGAGCCATTAGCCTGAGCATCTGTTAAGGGCATGACAGTATGCAGGATAGTGAGTATGGGGGATTTCCTTCTGTCTTGTTATTGAAATCCAATACTGTTGTTTTGTTTTGTTCCATTTTACTGTTCTGTTTTATTCAAAGTTCTGCTTTGATTTATTTTATTATGCTCAGTTTTGTTTGATTTTATTATGTCTGACAGTATGGGCAGCAATTTTTTGAAGACAACAAGAGGCCTTATGGTAGCCATTGTTGATTTCCTATTATTCTGTTTTCAAGTCCTGTATCACTTTCACTGTTTTATTTATTAGCTTTAATTCTGTTTTATTTTATTCTCTCTAAAAAAATTGAAAAAAAAATAAAGGATTGCTTCATTGTAATAACAGAAGTGATTTTTTTTCCTGATTAAAAGTGAAAATATTGCCTGATGGTTACAATAAGGACATATATGAATGTATTTTATTCCATGTTTTTTTCCAAGCAAATAAAATGAATTACATTGCTGGAACTGTTGTGAATTATTATAAGATATGCCCATTTCTTCTGATCTCCTTTAAGTCTTGATGTTATTACAGCAGTTTTCTTTTTTACCTTTGTTAATATATATTTACTGAAAGGAAGTATGTCATAAATGATACAATACAAGGGATAGCTTTATATTAATTTATATTCATTATGAAGTAAATATATGAAAGCACAGATACCGAAACAAGTAGAAAATATGAATTATATATAATACTTACCAAGAGTATATTATTAACATTTTAATTTTATCATTGAGAAGGATGGTTAACTAGAATTTTAGCAAAGCTAACTAGTACACACTACACACAGACAATGTGATTTTTCAGATCATAAGCTGAAGAGGAAAAAATTCTAGCTCTCATTGATTTTCCCTATCAGAGACTCAGTTATGTTTTGAGCTTTCCATTTATTCTTGAGGATTTAAACATTTTGATTTTGATCTGTCTGACAGTAAAACTTTAAAATAGTTCAGAATATTTTTGACATAATCTTTCAGGTACTCCATCACACAACATATAGATTTCATACTAAGATTTCACACTAAGTTTCTGCATAATTTTTTAAGGGAGAGAAGCTTTTTCTAGATCCTTCTGATTCATGGGCTCCACTGAGAAATAAAGATCCCCATTGTTTTGTTTTTATATATTTAGCTCAATCTCTAGTCGCACAATCCTTTCCTCCTTGGTCAAAGTCTTCAGTGACGGTAGTAGACAGTAGGTACAAGGTTGTTGGGTTTATCATTTCTTTCTTCCACTCCCCCTCAAATGCAGAGTTTTAGAAAAATAATATTTATATGGTAGCACATGGTATCTATCCATGTAGACTCTGTTTGGCTTACATTGATACCTTGCAAGGTTTAAATTTTTGATTAAAAAGAAAATCAAGTTCGTGCACTGTAGAATAGGGAAAGGCACTGTTCATAAATAAAAGGAGAAAATAAAAAGGGGCACAAGTTAGTCTCACCATCAAGTGTTCACTATGACACTGAATTACATTATTGTTGATTTATACAGCAGTACAATGTGTTTTGCATTTGAATTTTTCTAAATATCATAATTTGTGACACTCTTCAAGTATAATTAGAGAAAACCTCTCAGTTTAAAGCCTAATGAAAATATATATAGTAACGGATATCTTACTCGGCAGGCAACATGGTAATCAGTACTTTTCTAATTTTTTGAAGTAAAATATTTGCTAGTTTTATTTTTTTTCCTTAATTGAAAATCTGAGAATATGTACTTTTAATGTTTCTAGCTGAACTAAATCTAAGTGTTCATTTTGATTGTAGCAATTTTATCTATCTACTGAAAGATTATATGTTCTTCCGGGTAGCAGAAACAGTCAATAAAAGCTTTCTCTGGTCCTCCTTGCAAACTTCATTAAAGTTCCATCTTAGCTTTCCAGAGAAATAAAACTGAGACATCTTCATATGGGTCTGTACTTCATAAGGCCCTAGACACACTTTTCAAATGGTGGAATTTTTCCATATGTGGGCACAAGTGGTCTTGATTGCATTTGGTAAGTGTACTTGTGGAGTGGTATTATTTACTGGAAATAAGACATTTTTTAAAAGTCTTTGAGATTTCTTCTGGCAGGACATGCTTAAGAGTCAGGTACACTTTCTTGTGTGAGAAACATTTTTTCTTAATGGATTCTTGCTTGTGATGTGTGCTACAGTTCTTGTTGCCCTAGAGATTGGAGATCTGTGAACAAGTAGAAAGGTTGCCCTGACTATTCAATGAACAATCCATTTAGCAATGTTTGCTTCTGGCAGAAGGAGGCTCATGTTTTAAAACATTTGTTTATTTGTATATATGTTATAAAAATGAAACCTTCTTATATTTTCCATGTGCCACGATTCACTGATATATCTATATATGTATAGATATATGCAAGATAATTTAGAGAGATCTGATTTTGCAAGTGTACTAGGTATACAATTAATAAATGAATGTTAGCATCTTCATCAAAGAAAACATAAATTCTCTTCAACCGGCATTTGAATGGAAAAGAACAAAGTACTTCATTTCCATTTTCTCATTACAATTTAAACATTCACTCATAAAGTAATTAGAGAACACTGAAAATTACACAGGAAACCTATATATCTATCCCTCTACGTGTATTTCACACCATCAGAAGAGAATATCAGTGAGTAGCTATAATACATTTGTTATTGTATACAAGGATAAAATATCACAGAATATGTTATAAAATATATACCAATAGACACAGTATTATGTTGAAGGTCTTTGTAAAACATTTCATGTATGTTCAGTTAAAATGCCAAGCATAGTAGTTCTATATATGTCAAGAAATAAAAATAATGTCAAAACTATGGTTTTCTCTCAGTTCATTTTGTTTGATGTTGAAATTTTAAAGTCAGTGTAAGCTGGGCATGTTGGCATCTGGCTGAAATTCCAGCACTTGGGAGACTGAGGCAAGTGTCCAGCCTGAGCTACAGAGTTCCAGATGAGCCTGAACTACATAGTGAGACCCTGTCACAAACAAACAAACAAACAAACAAACAAACAAAGTCAATATAATCTTTGAGTGTTCATTAGAAATTTACAACACAAGTTATACTAAAAATATGTCCCTCTTCTTGTTTGCCTAATAATTACTATGAGTGGAAAAATATGGAACAATTTTTTGAGACAGCCTGATTTTTTTTCTGGAAAAATACTTAAATAAAAAAAAGGAAGATTGGAAAGTGGAATGAAACTGAACCAGGAATACATTTTAAAAATTGAATATTCACCTGTTGTTCTTACCTGTTCCATGTCAGCTTCAGCTATGAATATTCACAAGAGGACAAACTCCTCAAAGTAACCCTTCTCACTGCAGAGGAGAACTACAGCTCCCCTTCCAAGTTATTTTAGAAGCAACCTAAGAAAAATCTCCTGGACGAAAGATAATTTAGAAGTAATCAATGAAAACAAACAGAAAAAAAAAGCATCCTTCTAAATTTATATTTTTAGAGGTAAGAGAAATTTCTCAGTAATTTACAAAAGAGAAAAAAGATTTATTATAAAGATCTTTCGGAGTCAGAGATTCTATAGCTCTGAGTTACACGCAATGAGGTGCCTCGTCCCGCACAGCTATCCAGGTTCCCAGGGTGAGCATGGTGAGAGGATGGAGGAAAAAAGGACAAGAGTCGGGATGCAGCCCTCTCTCCTGACAGGAAGTAAGGAAAGAAGGAGGAGGAGAAGCAGCCAGAGCTCCAGCTGCTGCAGTGCCTTTATTTACACACTTGGGAGGCTGAGTACCAAGTGAAACCTCTCCTAAGTGCTAACCCACTGACCTGTCTCCTACCCAGTGTTCTAGAGACTGGAGCAGTTTATTTATGGGTTTACCTCCACCCTATGTTTTTGAGGCTGACCTTGTTCCCACCTGCACACTATGGGATGTTCAGCCTCAGCCACACTCCACACGAGAAATAAAAACTAATTAATGACAGCACTATAACCACCCCCCACCCCCACCCCGTGAAGAGCTCCACTGTTTTCTAGTGACACAAAATAATCTTGAAAGAAAATACTCAGAACCAAGGCTAATGTTGGAGGTTATGAACATTTGTGGTATGTTTGTAAGTGTATGTTGCATTGGACAATGAGATTCATTTTCCGTTTTACTGTGTATTCAACTTGGTTTCTTTGTGTTTCTTAGACTAAAAGTTCAAATTTTTTAGAAGATAATTGGGGTTTCTCAAAGACTTTTGCAAATTAAAAGTAAGATTTGAAAGCAATTTAGGTCAGCAGCCTTTCTTTCCCTTATGCTTTAAAAAAAAAAATTTACTATGGGAAAAATTTACTATGGGAAATAACAGAATTTGTTAAGCCTAATTTGTAAAGATTTAATGTTTCTAATGTAGATAAATAAGTATGCATGTGGACTTCAAAGAAGGTAAAAATGCATAAATTTCCTTTGAGGAATATTTTTGTTCACATTTTCAGGGGATTCTGTCCCTGGTTTGGGCTGCAGGAAAGAAAGGGCATGGAGGGGGGTCATGGTGACCAAAGCTCTCCAAGCCACGGCATCCAGGAAGCAGTCAGAGACAGAAGCACCTGGGGACAGATGCATTTTTCAGGCAACACCCTCACAGAGCAAAATCCAACCAAGCCCCACTTCCCTACAGTAATTAGACTGCTGAACGTATCAATAGGAAAATCTATTGATAATAGATTATCAAATCTATTGAGTATAGATGGGTCAATCATCCTACCCCACACATGAGAATTTGGAGAGAAATTTCAGATCTAAACCACAACAAAGGAATTGGAAAATTTACAATAATTTGCAGAGAAGGGATATTGCTAATTAAAAATATTAATTTTCTGCATTTTAGATGCCACTGTATTTTCCATGTTATTGTCTCCTTAGTTTGAAAAATATACTTCTCCTTAAAACATATTATCTTACTTGCTACATTTGAGATTTTAGAAACACTAAGTAGTATTGAGATTGATAAAAGGTGAAACATTCTACAAAAAGTAAGAAAGAGTTCATGTGTTTGTTTGTTTGTTTTCTACTTTCTCTCTCTACCTCCCTTCCTCCCTTTCTGTTTCCCTCCCTCTCACCCTTTCTCCCTCCTTTCCTGCTGCCTCTCAATGTTCAGTTTGAACCCAGACCTTTTTACTAAGCTCTGCCCTCAGCCTTTTTGTTAATTTGACACACAATCTTACTATATTGCTAAGCTGCCGAGGCTTGGTTCCAACTGGTCATTCTCTTGCATTACAGGCCTGCAACACTATGTCTTACTTATGTGTTTTTATCTGTAATTTTATCAGAAGAGTTCATTACATCTGCTAGTTTCCATGTTTGTTTTTCTACTTTTTTGTTCTGCCTTATAAAATATTTCTGCTTTATCTTTTCTAAACGAAGAAACAATAATTCTCATCTTCACAAACCCGTGTTCTTGCTCTTTAGGAAGGTGAAATATCTGAACCAAACAAGAGGAAAAAAGACAATTTAATCATCTAGACCAAGAATAATGTACATCCACAGTGTCAGTGCTGACTTTCTTACTGGATAATAGAAGCAGCACATGCAGGTGTTACCTGCAAAGGTGGGTGTGTACCAGTGCGTGTTTGAATGAGTCTGAGTGTTTATATTAGTTTACATATGTGGATGCAGTTACATGATAATTCATCTGACATTTTTATTTATGTATTTTATTTTTTGATAAAGGATTAAGGTCCAGATATGATTAAAAGTTACTCCTATTTTTGAGGGTTCATTCAATTCATATAATACTGTCTGTGATCGCTTACTATACTTTAAAAAGTGTATCACAAGTAATTAAAACAAAATTGCAATTATCTGTCCATGTGAATGTTGGTATGTACAGTAATTCATCTTTTACACTTAATAATTTCCAGTAGCTTCTTTGGTTATTATTGAAAATTATCCTTGATAACTCTAGAAAGTACAGAACTTTCCATGGAGGGAGGATCATTCCAGGTTTCTCATCATGTCCCATCTCTACAATCAACTCTAAACAGCAGCAATATTCTATCTCACATACTGACTTGTAAAGATTAGCATATTTTCACTATGTTCTTGTTTCTGTAGAAATAAATTTTATATTTCTCACTACTCACCTAGGAACTATGGAAAAAATAAGTCTTAACTGCTCTTTAGGTCTTCCTCTTTGGGAAGAATAGATGGAAAATATTTATCATTTAACTAAAAAGTACAAAAAAATTTTTGAGATGCTCTCCTCCAAACACATGTTCTGTTTGATAATCATCACACTATTTTTATCCTAACAGATTTTTATCCTTTAATGCTCCTTACAGTAACCTATAGATACACACTATGATAGCGTAAGTACTAAAAGATTCTGTCTTCTGTAGTTGAAATAACTATAATTCTGTAACAAATGATTAATTATTGAAGAACATTTTTAATTTCTGTTTAGAATTGGCCAAAAATGGCACATATTGACAATTAAACTGGTTGCAATAAGGACAAAGAACAGATTTGGGTCAATAGACTTGTGCCTTTTTTTTTTTTTTTTTTTTAAACTGATAACTTCTTATCTGTTAAGACATTGTCTTTCTAGCTATGTTATGCAATTTAATTTTGCTTCTTCTGCTATGGCTAAGCTTTTTAGAAAAGTAGTTAATGAGTAGCATGTTGGTCAGTTCTAAGATGAAGAATATATTAAAGATATAGACTTCCCTTTTATGTCCTTAACTTCTTCCATTTTAAGAAGAATGGTAACTTAAGAATTTAACCAGAAACTAGATTTGAGTCTTTCAGCATAGTTTGGTATATAATAAATACTCAGGAAATTTTGGACTGATGATTGTAATTATGATGATGAAAATCTTGTAAGGAACAAAAATAAAGCATGAAAAAGAACAGGATTATATTTTTAATAATCATAGATTCTCAATCACTTGCCTTTGACATAAGTGGAGGATTTAAATCACAATTAGTTATTTTCTCAGTAAGTAACTAAAAAAAAATCTGTCTCCTATTTTTCCTATTTTCCTTTTCCCATTTAGAAAGCAAAATGAGTTCTCTAACCAGGAAATGTATACTGTATTCTAAAATTTCATGTTCTGTAAGTCATAATGGGTTTATAAAGTAGCATATCTCCCTCTTTATGTAAGTTCTTCCTTTTTGTTCCTGGTACAACTTGTCTGTCTTACTTTAGAGGGTAAAAATATCCCCTAAAGTTATAAACATTGAGTGAAATTTTTTGGAATTTTCTCTGATCATTCCACTACGTCAACAATGTTGATAATTAAATTATGAAGCACTAATGTTGGTGAGAAAGAGGTGAGTAAATGTGGTGGAAATAGTTTTCTTGTTGATCTTTCAAAGGCAAATTAATTAGCTCAGCAGCAGAAGCAGCAGCAGCTATCAAGAGTGAAAGTGAGATAATTGGGCTGGGGGTACAGCACATTGTTTTCCTTGACAACAGTGCTTATTTCGAGAATAACCTTAATTTCTCTGATCATTAGAGGGGCCCAATATGATCAGGCAACATTTCTTCCAAGGAAATGGGGAAACTGCTCTGATTTATTTTTACATTTGTTTTTAAGTTTGAATGCTACAAGTTTAATCTTTTTTGGAACTTCAGAATAAAGATATTATATGCTTAAAACAATAAAATAAATCTCAGAGATGTGCTGACATTTGTAGACTAAAATAGCATCACTCTGACTTATCTTAAGTCAACATGAGAGTGTTGTTTTGACAGGTAACTTTATTGCCTTTAGGAGAAAGTAGATCTAATGTCCTCCCAAACACCATATAATTTTTGTTAATTTTTCAATGTCTGTAATTAACAGAAAAAGAAAAATATGTAATTGTTTTCCTACTCTGATTAATTAGCAGCATGTCACCATTTATATATATTTTTATGATCAATTTTACGATAGATTCTTACGGAAAAAAGAAAAAAATTAAAAATTTAAAAACATAAAACCATAATAAGTACCTGAATCCATCAGAGGAAGAATATAGAACTCAGTTAGTTTACTATTACAGATCAGTTAAGAAAATGAAAAGAAGCAGTATAGTGGAGAAATACCTAAAAAAAAAAAAAAAAAAAAAAATTGGTTCCTAAATCACTTCATGTTATTATAATGAAGTTTAACTAAAAATAACTTCTCAATTCATGAATATATTTTTAAAATGACCTTTAAAATATACAGTTCAATACTTGCATATCTCATTAAACATAAGCATGATTGGAATATAGGGAAAAATCTTTCTCCATTACCTTTTAAAATAAGCATTCATTGAAAATACAATATATGTTACAGACTGAATAATGACAGAAATTTTAAAAACAGAAATACCATACAGCACTCAGGGACTCATGCCTTTATGATGTAAAATTAAATAGACAAATTATCATGCCACTTGAACATTTCTAGCATTCATTTGAACAAACAAACTGATATGAAAACAGAACACGAATAAACTCCTGCTTGTGGAAAGTGCTTGTTACCATTTATTGCTCTAGCATTTTGGCTTGAAATATTCTGAGATTGAGCAACATATTGATGCTTGACAAATAATTTAATAGAAATATAACGTTTGTTGTATAACAAGATAAAAATTTATCTCAAAGAGAACATCAATTACTGAGTTTCGAATACCTGCTATTTTATTTGCACTAACACTAATGTTAGGTAGAAAATGGAGAGTTATTTTTAAAATACCTGGCTAATCCTGAAACAAAAAGAATAGATTCATGCATTTCAGAAAATGCAAATATTTTGTAGGAAAATCCTGATGAATCTCATTGTATAAGATATTCTCTTTATATATGAGCATATTTATCAACATCTCCCCCAAAGGTGTTTAGTGGAAGTTGTTTAGAATGGCATACAATAAGGTCAAACCCAAGGGTGTGGGTTTCCTGTATTTTTTCCTTTTAGCTAGGTCTTTTGCAAATATCTGCATCTGATCCCAAGAAAAGGCACTTTGAATAAATCAATGCAAATCCATCAGCCATACTTACACCTGGCATTGGATGACTTTGCTGAATAAACTTGTTTGCAAGCAAAATAGTATGAAAAGAGTATCCTACATATGCTGACTGTAATGTTTTGTTTTGCTTTTTCAAAGCAGTTTGCAATGATTTGAGGACCACATTTTATTTTACTTTTCACGCCCCCTTCACTCACTAACTTAAGGTTATACACAAATGGAAATGCCAAGCATCATAATTTAGCTGATATTTTCCTGCCTCATACTTTCAAATGTTAATAAATTTTTTTTTGTGGCACATCTGTTTTTTTCCCTGATCTTTAATCAGGCATAGTAACTTGTATATCTCTGAAACAGAGTAATGGTGCTCTGCTTTTATCCTTAGTCCTTTTTGAGTTTCAAAAATTATCTCTGAAACTTTTTTTTTCCTATAATATTAGCCAAAAAGATAAATGTCCTCATTGTAGATCCTGCTGCTTCTCTCTCTCATTCACTCTTTCACTTTATAATTTTATTTCTTGAAAAAGTAAATTGATTTATTTTTCTTAATCAAAATGTATGCAAATTGAATACAATTTTCTCTACTTCTTTAATTTAGTTCTTGTATGATCACCAACAATCTTATAGTTCATACGATTGATTAAAGACTAATTTAAATTAAATTAATTTTAAAAATGAAACTTTGATGAGGTTTGTTTTTAGAAACTCTTCTGGTCTTAGTGCAACTGTGATGTCTTTAATTCCATTCCCTGTAAATGTTTATTTCCATATTTTTTGATATCTGGTTATTATCCTGGGCTCATCAGAACAATTTTCCTTTATGCTACATCCTTTCATTATGTAGCTTATACCTGATTCAGACCTATCCTAGACGTGACTCCTAAATTTCACAACCACTTAAGGAATGCCTAGTAGACAACTCTACTAGGAGGCTCCAAAAGCCAAGAGAAATACCTAAAGATTCCTCTTTGTTTTAAATGACATCATCTAAAATGAAAATATAACCTCTTCAGTCATCACAGGGTCCACTGTATTTCCTTATAATCTGATATTTTAAATCAGTCACCAAATCTTCTCATTTTACCTCCAAAAAACCGGTAAGAACCCATTCCTTTCAATTTCCATTACCCTTGTTTTATATATAGTATATATAATATAACTGAATATGAATCTATGCATTGGCAGCATACAAGCTCTGTGTGCCCAGTGCTATCCACTCTTACTAAACCTTCCTGCCCCGTGCAGCTGGGAAATCCTCTCCAAGCGAGATTACTGTATCCCCAGGCATGTTGCTAAGGGGCCTTCTATGTGACCTGCAGTCAAAACCCGCTTTTGAATGAAGTATTCCTTTCTTTATTTCTTATTTTTGCCTTAGAGTTTAAGAGCCTTAAAAATGAGGTGAATGTGTTTGAAATTTCAGCGTGGTAATTATTTAATCAGTATGTAACTTTAAGGCTATGGTAGCTGAGGCAGACCAGTTTTAGGGAATCTTGACTTGGTCCTTTTATGATATCGAAGATGCCACTTTTATCTCAGTTTCTGCAATTGTAAAAAATAAAATAAAATAAAAATGGTTCATTTTGATGATTAAAATTAGTACATGTAACACTCTTACAAAAGCACCAGAAAGGTATACATATGTGTTCAAAAACAGTATTGTTTTAGAGACATATTTTAAGGTAGGTTAATTTTTTTTTTTTCTTTCTCTAAGGGACCTCAGTCACTGGGTCTTTTTATCCTTTCTTAACTTACCTGGTCACCAATAACAGTGAGAAATGCATTCAGCTAATCCTGTAAGCTAGGAGACATGAAGCACTTTCATGTTACTATTGGCCATCTACTCCCTCAACCCAAGCCACAGCTATTGCTATTGCACTTTTAGAAGTTCCAAAGTACCTTTGTTCCTTGTGTATAACAAACTAGCTTTTAGAAGAACTCTTTGCAAATAGACCTCTCAACCTCTTTCTCCTTCTTGATTTTCAGTATTCACTCTAATTCACCTTTACTAGATTTCAAGTAAAACAAGAAAAAACTTACCTGTAGTTTTTTTTTTTAAAAGTCTGTGTGTCTCAATAAAGAGTCATTCATACAGAATGAGGCATCAACATTATTCTGCCTTGAACCCAAAGGAGTTAGTATAATATCAAGTATGTATCCTGAAAATCTTTACTGGTTCTTACTATCCTAGGACAATGTCCAAATGGCTTAGAATGGCACAGGTGTTGTTTGTAATGTGCCCTGCCCATTTTTACAGGATCATTTTCTATCCTTCTGTTCTGGAAACAACAGGTATTTGCAATGCTTCACTGTGCCATGGCTTCTCTTACGTCTGACTTTTCTGTAGTCTGACCACTCTCATGTACTTCTTCGCATGAAGAGCCTATCTTTCTTGAAATCTCACTAGAAAATTCACCACTCCTGAGAAATTAAGATTCCATGTTACTAGATAAAGGTCCACTTTACAAGGAGATCTCTCAAGCAAAAATTGAGCACTTCCTTTCTATTGACCCAACTTTGTACGCATTTCTATTGTAATATTACTGATGACAGACACACATGCCTACATCCTTTTGATGGGGCAGTACTGTAGACCAAAAGCTATTCAGTTTAATTTTTAATCTTAAATACTATACATGAAGTTAGGAATGTAAATTAACATTACTCAATAGATAAAATATCTGATTTTTAATTTTCCAGAGTAGAAAGTGAAACATGCTTATTAAGAAATTCAGAAGGCTGTAAATATTGAAATTTGGATATGACTTTACTTATTTGAGAATATTTCAAGAATATTCCAGGGTCTGTGCATGTCTTTTGTGTGCATTTTTATTATTTTTAAAAAATCTGTTAAGTCACTGACTTACATTTTTTACTTCCATTTTCAAGTATATTTATACTGAACAGTCTTGGAAGACAGGTAATGATTCCCTGTAGGTAAAAGTGCATATACATTTACTATCCAGCATAATCAACATAATGTCTCCCTTTGCGACAAAAATCAGGCAGATTAATAGTCCATTTTGAAAGATGTGTTCCCTAAGTAGGCCTCTTGTCTAGTAACAATAAAATTCAATCTATATTCAGACACTATTTGTCCCATGGTTCCTTTCTTGTACCATCAAAAAGCAAGACCTTGATCTTAAAACAATTGCTTTAATTGACATTATGTTTCTTAAATAAACAAATGCACATTGAGTTTTTCTGTCTCCTCCCTTACTGATAATATCCAGTAGTGACTTTGATGTTGTACAGACTCATTATTTGTGTATCTGTTTCTTACGTATTTATCTGAATAAATGTTCAGGATAAAATAACATCATAATTACACATGAATAATATCTTGTCATCTTTCAGAAATGCTGATTACTTTTTGGCACAACCTAAATAGTTGACATTTCCTTCTGAAAGGCATATTCTTTAATCCCACTCATACAATAAGTAATAGCAAACATGAAAGGAAAGATAGGCAGAAAACCATGAAGTCTATTCTGCATTACAAAGTCTATGTTCTCTATGTTCTTGTTATTAGATTTAGATATTTGTAAATTTTCAGATTCATAATCTAGTAAAATCCTCTCAAATTACATTAATGGTTTTCATTTTACAAATTAGGAAATTGAGACTCCAGAAACAACTTAATATGTTCAAGACGAAAGAATTCATATAAGCAATATGGAGCAGAAACCCAATTGTTGGATACTGAAATCCACCAAAGTTGAATTATAAAAGTTTCATCATTATTAGCAACTGTGTTTTTTCAAAATTCAATTCCTGATTTTCTTTATCAGTTTCCATTCTTTTATTTCTTCTTCTTCTTCTACTTGTTCCACTTCCCCTTCATCCTCATCCTTCTCTTCCCCTTCTTCTTTTCCTCTACTTCCAGAAATAAACATTGGACATACTTTCTTCTACCGGGAAGGTATTTTTCTATCTTCCTCCTTCATTTGTGCTTATTCCATGGCCATGCGTATTTATTAGAACTATTAGGCCCATGGGTCATGTGCCTATTATGCAATCTATCCAGGTATTATATTTGTTAAGCAGTAAATTCTCAATATTGAATATTTCATACAAAAATCGGGAGTAACAATTTTCTTAAAGACTGGAAAAGTCTGACAATGCTGGACACATATTTCTGTATGATTACAGCCAACTTGAGGTACTTGCTGGCAGTTCATTTCAAATTATTTAGGCTGAATATTTGCAATAGGCTCCTAATTTGTCATTTACCTGGCTGCTTCTTCATTCTCATCACAGGACGGGACCCATACATTTGAATTTGTGATGTTTGATTTGTATAGAATTCATTTACTGCACACACGGCAAGGAGCTACCATCCTGAATGAAGAAATCATTAAGGGTCATGCAGTCATGTTATTTCACAGCTTTCTCGTTCCCTGTCTATAGCTTATCAAATAACAGAAAAAAAGAAAGTTTAGTAGCATTGTGAGAAATGTTATTGTACAGCGTTCTGGTTTTGGTGATCTTTTCAAGAAATTCTGTAGGGTATTTCATTATCTGTGAAGCATTTATCTTATTGAGTAAGTTGTATTATCTTGAATATATCAAGCTAGAAATTTGACTAGCTACTTATCTTTTAAGTAATTTTTAATGTATGACCACAAGTTCAAGCAAAAAAAGTAACTCCACTGCTACAGATGACAAATAGCATTAGCTAAAACCAAGACTCTCCCCAGTGAACTTGATGAAAAGATCATTGATTTGTCTCTGTCGTATATCCTGCATATGCAATGGAACATTAACTAGCCTGTATAGTGACTTCCTTGAGTTGACATTAAATGAAGAAGAAAAAATAAACTTTAAATGTATTTAAACTTAATCAATGAATTTAAATTAAATCTAGTAGAGATTTTGTTGTAGATATTTTATCATGTAAGATTAATTTAAAATGACTTTTTCTTCATTGTTTCATTATAATAATTGATTCCCATAGCACTTACTATTAGTAAAAAAAAAAAAGCTCCAAGAATTCTTTAATAAAGATAAAGATTTAGGCTCCAAATCTTTAGTTTTAATCTTATATAAAAGTATTTCATAAACAAGTATTCTCTGTTATATATCACTTCATAGAATACACTTATAAGATATTCACACAAATTTAATTTTTTTCCTCATCCCAGACAAGAAAATAAAATGGTTTTATGCGTCTCAGTATTTCTTACTTTACAAAGATTCTTCAAGTTCAATATTGAATTTATTGAATTAAAAGAGTTCCAAGATCATGCTGAGCAGTGTCATTGCCTAGAAAATCTTGAGTCTGACCCTATACTAGGTATCTCTTTATCTTGCTCTACTTTCTCCTCTCATTCTCACTTTTGCGCAAATATTTTAGCCAAGATTAACTGAGATTACGTATGTAAAATAATGAGTTTATCTACAACATATCAAACACTCTAGTAATGATTCAAACTCATAGTATGTGGTATAGCCAGACTAATGAATCCAATCCAGAGCAATTTGCTTCTAAAATATTTTCCTATTTCACAGTCCATGACCAACAAGGGAACCAAATTATAACACATAGTACCAAAATTTTCTGTGGCAGTGATGGTGTTTGGGATGATTTTGAATCTCTTCTAATTCAAGAAATCCAGTGTGAAAGTTGATGCATCTTTGTAAAGCAAGAAATACTGAGAGTCACAAGACCATTCTATTTTCTTATCTGAGTTGAGGAAAGCCCAGAGAAAGAGTGGGCAGCTGAATCTGGTGAGGATTCTTCAGACATGGAGCTGCTGCCCTACAATAGGTTCATAAAGTACCTATTATCCTAGGAATACCATTGCCTGCTCCTGGATCCCTGCAGAGGTGGCCTGAGAGCAGGCAACTAAGGCCTTTGATCAGAGGCAGGTAAATTGCCACAGATGCAGGTTGGCTTGCTGACTCTTAAGCGTTTGAACACATAAACTATAGCTTTTGAACATTAGGTGCTCACATTTTAACAGCGTTCAGATTTAAAATATAGAGAATACAGGATGGCAAGATTACCTGGTGAGGGGAAAGTAAGTGGACAAAGGATCAAGCCTCTCTCAGAAGTGAGCTTTGTATCTTGAGTTCACACCTCCCAAAAGTAAAAGCCAGAGACAATGAGCTCACAGGCACAACCAACGTGGCATCTGAAAGTCAGAAACAGAGAGAGAGACAGAGACAGAGAGACAGAGGAAGAGATAGAGAGAGAGACACACACAGAGAGAGGAAGAGACAGAGACAGAGATCCAAATTGAACTATAAGAATACAAAACTCAGCATTTAAATATAAAATAATTGATCTCAAAGGGATGAAAGTTTTATTACTAGAAACTAATAAACAAAGCATACTGAAAATAAAGCATTACAAAACACGAAAATGTTTAATAATGTTTTTTAAAGGTTCAGGATTTATTAAGGTAAAAGAAAAAAAAAATTCTACAGAATAAGTGCGGACATGTTTGCAAGTTTTCAGAATAAGCTAGTTCTACCATGAACAGCTTCCCAGAGTGGGTTCATGTCTCTGGCATACTAACCCTTCCATATAAGTGTAACTGGGGCAATGGAGTTATGAGCAGTTGAGTTTGACAGCCAAATCGCAATATGTAAGATGAAACAAATGCACTTACATACTGCCTAGGGATGAACATCAGGGATTGCTATTCTAAATAGGTATCATTCACCCCGTGGAAGCCAGCAGGAGCCACTAATCCAGTGCCCTACAGGAAAAGCCTTTTCTGTATTCATGCCTGTTTAGATGTGACTCATTTACCCATTTGTCTCCAATTTAATCAACATTACCTAAGCTATTATACTTGTGATCTTATTGACTGACCCTAGTTCTGTCCCACTGTATTCCCATCTTGTGGTTTCCCAATTTTCCCCACCTCAGACCCACCTCACTACATGGTTTTACTCTTTAAAAGTCCCTAGAAAAGAGTCTATGACAACCCACTTGGGACTCCTTCTGTCTCTCTCTCTCAGAAGCTTTCTTTCTCTCGATCGATATATTCTGCTGCTAACCCGCCATTGTCCCTAAAATTCATTCTTTGATTTTAGAGGACATGAGCTTGTACCTGGGAGTTTCTTTGCCCTGTGCCGGGGGGTCTAGAGAGAAAATACACGGGCAAAGCAAGATGAGGAATCGGTTTTGGTGTCCTCATGTAAAACGAGGTTGGCTATCTCTTTATTGAACTTAAAAGATAAAACTCATCCTTCAAGATGAGGAGGTATAAACACTTGTGAACTATCTTGGCTGCAGGCAGAAGGTAGAAATAAAGAATATACTTTATTGAGGAATCATTAATATATATCAACCTTTATGAGCAATAGCAACAAACTCCCAACAGAGTAAACTGGCAGCAGGTTATTAGCACTACCTTTCAAAGGCAAATCTGTGGGGGAAAATAAAACAATTGAGTAGAATGAGAAATACACAAAGGATAAATCAAGAAACAATTTTTTTCACATATTACTTCACACTACTGATACTTGTTTTATGCGATCAGTCTCTCTCTTGGTACTGAATACTTTCTACAAGATGTTATAAATTACTTCTCTCATTTTTACATAAAAGTGATTTAAGATATCTATTATTCTGAAACACAAAATTAATGTTCTTTAAGAAATAATAACAAATTCTACAACCAAAAGTAAAGCAAAAAACAAAAACAAAAACAAAAACAAAAAACAAAACACAAGACTTTAGAAATTTAGAATTTTATAAAATAAAGTAAGATCTTTTTCTTCTCTGCCTCGGCTCTTGCACTATGTCTCCTATTGTGAGGTGGATTTGTTGGAAAGGGTTGAGCTGGTTGCTCATTTTTCTACAAGGTTTATCAGACTTCTACTGATCTGGAATTGATTTATTTGGTATATCAGGATACTTTTTAGTATGTGTTCACGTGTGTGTGTGTGTGTGTGTGTGTGTGTGTGTGTGTGTGTTACTGAAGATTAAATTCAGGGACTTTACAAGAAGCTACATGCAGCACGTGCTTACTTTTTTTTCTTTTTTGAGACAGGACTCCCTAATTCTCTCATTTACACAGAGTACAATGAAACTTCAGTCCTCCTGCCTCAGCCTTCCGGAGCATGAGGATTACAAGTGTGCATGCCACCAATCTGATTCCCATCATTACTTTGTTTTTTCTAATAAGTTTATTCTTCAGTAGTTTAAAATTTATCCCACTACTTGAGAATGAATGACCATCTCTTTCCTTGACGTGGCCAATTTTATCCCCTTCAAGAATTGTTCAAAATGATCATCTTTTCTCCTGCACTTTTGAGAGTACTCTCTAAGATTTACTGTAGCCTCAAACTGGCTCAAAACAGATCTAAATCTTCTCTACAAAAATTATGCTTTTGGGACTATACACTGGTGGAGAATAAAAGTAATCTTAACTTACATTTACCTTTTAAAATTGAAATGTGATTTTATTTATTAAGCAAGATTTGCACTTATGTCAATTTTTAAAATACAGTACTACTAAAATATTAAATTTTGCATCATTTTAATTTCTACTTTTAAAGATCCTCCAAAATATTTTAAAGTATATATTACATTATTTTAGAATTTTTTAAATTTCTATCTGTAGATGTTTCTAATACATAAGGATCATATTCCTTGGGCGAGGACTGTACATTTATACAACACACCTTAATTCTATTTCATCTCTTTCTTCTCATTTTGCCTCTCCATCTCTTGGTCCCTTTTCATTTTCCAAAAGATCTTCTTCCTATTTCATATTATCTATTTTTTATTTTGCTATTTATTTATCATTTGGGTTTTCTCATATAAGAGAAATTATGTAATGTTTAAGTATGTGCATCTAGTTTATTTCACTTGACTTTGTGACCCCAAGGTGCATCTGTTTTCCCACAAATAACTTAAATTTCTCCTTCTGTATTGTACACAAGTACTACACTTTTTATCCATTTATCTGTTGATGGGTATAGAGTCTACTTCCAACATTTAGCTATTTTAAATTGCACTGCTATAAACAAAGCATGTATGTATAACTCTAGTATGATGTTTTGTATCTCTCAGGAAGATACCTAAAAGTGAAACATTGATTAAATGAAATTTCAGCTAATTTTAAAATCACCTAGAAGAAAAATCTCAGTCTATCATTTCGTCGTGTCATGTGGCTGAATTTCATTCAGACAAGAGTTGAAGTCTGTAGGCCACTTGTAGAATAAGCAGAAGACAATTTAAAGTTACTGTAAATGTACTTGACAGCATATATAATCTTAATGATATAAAGGATCTCTACATAGAAGTGGAAATTCATCAAATAATACCAAATAGAATTTCTAGAACAGAATAAAATAACTGAACAGTTCCCTGAAAGCACTTAACAGCAGAGTACCCAAGACAAGAAGGCATTCAGAGGCAGAGTCATAGAAATTATATTATTTGATGAAGGGAGAAAAATATATCAAGGGAAAGATATAACTTGCTGAATGATATTAACTAAACAGAGGAGAGACAGAAAGACAAATTGTAGGCATATTATAGAGAATCTCTTGAAACCAAAAATCAACAAGAAAAACAATGCAGCTAGAGAACATGATATGTACAAAGGAAAAAAGTGTTCTAGATTCCCTTCAGTACAATCAGCTTTCATCTTGCAAAATTTCTATGAAGCTCAACAAATTTCTCTCCGTATTGATTGCGGTATAAGTGTAGCACACAGCAAATCGTGTCAGCTTTCAATTCTCTAAAGTTATAGGTTTTATTGTAATTTTCCAACAACACTCACATAAGATTTTTAGACTACTGAACATTTTTTTCCTTTTATTGGCATTGTTTTAAAAGAATCAGTCCATCTCCAGCTAATCTCCATTATCTCTGATTATAGCACTCATCAAAAATTACTGTAGTCAATTAAAACATAAAACAGAAACAAAAACAACAACAACAACAAAAAAACAAGGCCTCATGCTTAAAGGTTTCATAGCACGTGTTGTCAAGGATAATGACAAAATTATACTCATCAATTTAGCATATTAAAAAGGATAGACATATAGCAAATGAACAGAAATAGACTCATATATAGCACCCTCCTTCACAGCCTGAAGCAATTGCATGTCTATAGGAGAAAAGATGAGCAATTTAAATGTTCTTAGCATAATGATCAATTCCATATTACCCTGAGTGAATGGAGTCACAGCATGATTCCAATTACAGTAACATTGAACTCAGAAAAATATAGCCAGATTCACTGGGGCATGCTTATAATACCAATAATTTCAGAAGCTGAGGCAGGAGGATTTCAAGAATGAGCCTAGTCTGAGCAATTTAGTGAGTGTCTTAATACAACTTTATTTCAAAATAAGAATTTAGAATAATGAATGGGGGTATTTCTCAGTGTGAAGCCCCTAGATTCTATCTTCAGTTCCCAAGAAATAAGGAAAAGAAAGACTTTTATGAGAATGATAAAATATCAACAATAGGTGATAAATAGCAGATCAAATATGCTCAGATGCCTCACTATGAAAACACTGGTGTTTGAATCAAACTTTGTAACAGTGCACCATTAAAAGTTTATTTTGTCTCCTATTGATAATATGTAAGTAAATTAGTGTTACCTTTATATGTTTTAAGTATATATACAGATGTAAATATAACAATCCAATAAATGTATATTGAGAAAACAAAATAATAATAAAAAAGTGAAATACATAGAAAACAGAAAGTCATATGGTAGAAATCAATCAAAATCTATTGGCTCTCCAATAATGTTAAAAATTTTATTTAATGTCCATTTTAAACTTCTCACAATATATAGTTTCTCAAAGATTCACTCAAGCAATTAGGCAAATAGGTACTTGGATATAAATGATATAAAAATATGTACTATAGAAATGCTAACAGTCTTAGAGATAAGTACTTTTTAAAAATAAAGATTCAATTCATCAAGAACATATAACGATATAGAATTTTTCTGAAATCTCACAGCATAATTCAAAATTCGTAATTGAAAAAGTAAGTTGTTTAGAAATATAATGAACAATAGGATTTCAGAGTATTCTTCTAGTAATGATATTTAAACTCAACTTTAGTAACAGAATAGAATAGCAGTTGACCAACAAATTCACACAATCATATGAAGTTTCAATGTAGGACTGTGGACAGAACAGTGTAGAGAGAGGATCCATTTAACAAAGGGACTGAATAATTGCTGTTTTCACTTGGAAAAATAAAATAGGATTTCTGTTTCGTTCCTGTGAAGTATCACTTCTTTCGTTACAAGAAATACAGTATTATAGGCGTTTAGTTCCTTCCTTTGAAAAAGTTTTCTTAATATTTGTCTTTCTCTTTTCTTACAATTTTAAATATTGTTGATTAGAAACCAGTAGAGTTATGAGGTTTTTCCATCATTGGTGGCTTACAAAAGTCATTTTATCACAGTTACGAAAAACCAGCAAAAGAAAGGGAGGGGAAAGAGGGAGGCAGAGAGACACTAGTTTTTATTTGATACACAAAAGGATATCTAAAAGCAAAAAGGATCATCCTGTAGTATAAAAATACTATGACTGATTGTAATGAAGTGTCTATTTTTTTCAAAAATACAGACTTAAAACCTGGAAATATAAGGAAATAAATATAACAAGCTTGCAATTTAAAATCAATAAAAGACTGATATACAGCCTCTATGATTTAAAAATCAGTTTATAAAGAGCAGAAACAAGAAGATGTAAGCAGAATATTGCAGTAATATGCATGGTCAATACATTTAATAAGATGTATCAACATTTTAGAAACCATAAGAAAATATGGTAAAACCAAAGTGAGAAATAAGTTGCACCATTTAATTAGTGGGAAAAAATACTTTAAAAAACCACGAGAAAGAAGTATAAAATCACAGTGAGAAATAAGCTGAACTATTTGATTAGTAAAAAAAAAAAAACAGTTCCAGAAAATAGCAATTTGTGTTTTTTATAAGCAATTTATATTTTTACACATTGGTAAGATAAATTTTAATAACTTTGTCTTGAAACATTGTGTTCTTATATTCAAGGGTGTTTTATTTAACAAAGTCTAACTATTTTCTTCCTAAAAGTATATTGATTTGATAAAATACTTACTTGAACTAAGGGATAATACAAGACAGCATTTCTTCCAAGAAAAAAGATTAGAAATAACTTATTATAAAACAACAGGGTTTAGATTAAAAGACATAGCCATTATATACTCCAATTTAGTATCTTGAATAACTATTTGTAAGAAGACAATCTGTAATCATCAACTAGTGATTTCTTACTGTTTATTTTTCTTTGAAAGCATGTATTATTACTACCCATTTTTCTGTTTTTTTAGTCTTTCTTTAAATTCAGTTTTAAAAAGAAGACACTACAGTACCCAGTGCTGATCATGGAGTATCATGAAATGAAATCCAGCAATATTATTATTCTTTGTTCAAAATGCTTTTAACCTGCTTTAGTTTGTTTAATCTAAACATAAATGAAGATATAGATAACTGCATGTATGTTTAAATGTATAGGATTGACAACCATGTTACAAGTTTTTGTTGGACAGTTGATTAGAACTTTTTGCAGTCTCTCTGAATTCCCACTTTACATGTTCCATTTTTGTACCTTGAACAACTATTTGTAAAACGACATCAACTAGTGATTTCTTACTCTTTTTTTTTCTCTGAATGTATGTACTATTTCTACCTATTTTCTGTTTTGTTTAATCTTTCTTTAAATAATAAAAAAAGACATATCCAATGACTGATATGATGACACTAAGAAATTAATAGCTTCAAAGATGTGGAATAATACATTTAGGTTTCATACAAAAATATTGAGAATATAAAGCATAGTACTGAAAAACTTGTTTTGTGGGAAATTATTGCATGATTCAGGAACTCAAATATTATGCAAAAGAAATACTAGCGTTTATATAATAAAACTATTTAAAATCCAGAAAATGAGAAAAATCCAATACATTATATAAATCTTATCTTCAGAAATGTTAACTAACTTGAGAATGAAATATGCCTTGATATATTCTCATTTGACAAATAAAAATATTCTATTATTTGTCAATTTTCAGGTGCAAGAGATAATTACTTGAGTTTCAGTAAGAGTCGCAAATCCTTAGACATTTTTGGAATATCCATCATGATTGGAAAACATAATGCTTTTAGACAAAAATTGCACTGTTAAATCTATAGCTACGTTCATCTAAAACAATAAATATATATAGTAAGATAGTTATTATATGATTACAAGTTATAAATATTTTTAAAATCAAGTGTTAGAATATAATTTAAAATTCAGCATAGATGTATACAAATAAATCCTATGAAGTCATCAAATGGAATCTGTCATAGCTATATGTTCATAACAACAGATGATCACCCAATAGTATTAATTTCTTAAACAATAATATACATATATATCCTATTTTAACACTTTCAAATTTATTGTAGGATCCTTTAGTCACTTTTTCACTGCTGCTTTAATGAAAAACAATTAGAAATACACAAATTATTCAGCACTAGGGATTGACTAATTATTTGTGGTACAGTCATGCATGAACTATTAGGTATTTCGCAAATATCTCAAAGCAGTAAAGCCAGTATGTATAAAATCAGAAGGTATACTGTGCAATATGTACATATTATCCTAATGAAAAAGAGCATACAAAGATTTTGAAAAAAATTCAAACAAACCTCAGCAGAATAAGGAATTACAAGACAATGTATAGAGTTTTCTATTGTCCGCTTTTTCACAATAATTTTTTTACATTTATAGACAAATAAGAATTCTTTGTATTTAAAAATCAATCCACAATTATTTTTGAAAAATAATATTTTGAATGTTTCAAATAATTATCAAAGATGAAATACAATATTGTATTATGAGAAAATAGAATTATAAAATATTTAAAATCATTCTTTCCAAATATCTATCACAAAGTTGGCTTCTTTATCAACACTGGCAATGTAACAAGTAGTATGTTCTACGATACAGCCTGGGGTTATGCTGAAATAGAAGACAAAATGGCCTGTGACTATCGCTTGGACCCAGGGGCCTGATCTGACACACAGAGAAAGGACCTTTGATAAGAACCACTTGAGAAGCAGGCACAGTCAGAGTCACAGTAGGAGCCAGGTCAAAGAATAATATAACACCAGGGAGAAGTCCATTGGCACTGCACTGTGAGCTTAAACATCTTTACCCTAAAGAATTTTTAGTGTTAAGCAGTATTGTGCCTCCTCATCCAGTAAACAAAGAGTTAATTACTTACTTTTGGAAAATGAAATAATACTTTCAAACACTGGAATTATGTGAAGTATCACATGATTTATTTCTAAATTGTATCTTAGTTAGAAAACGATTTTCATCTTCATCATGCTCTCTTGTTAAGTCTTGACTTTTATACAAGTTATCCTATGCATAGCACTAAACAGTGATGTAGTAAGTCTCATTGCTATAGCATTATGTTTTGCAATACAATAGCTAGCAGTCATATGTAAACTCAAACCTCCTGCCTCACCAAGTACTTTAAGTAAAACACTTGCAGTGCAATACTTTAACTAAAATACCCAGGATTACAAATATGTGCCATGCTGCCTGACCACTAATGATTTTTTCATTGTGCTTTTATGGAAATTATAATATTTTAGATAAACTGTATTGAATAAAAGATGTTTTCAAATTAATTTCACTTGTTTCTTTTTCTCTTATTATTATGACTAGTAGAACATTAAAAACAGGTCTTTTCATTTATTTCATTATTTACTTCATTTATTTCTATTACACAGAACTATACTATGAGATTAAACTAAAAAGAGGAGAAAAATTTCTAGGCAGATCAAGATAATTATATGCTTACTCTTAAATGTGTTCTAAAAATAAGAAGAAATTCAGAGCTATAGCAAGTTTACCAGTTACATAAGCTGTTAGGACACTACCCACATGTTCTGTACTTTTTAAAATCACATTTAAAATTTTATTTTATTTTATTTTATTTCACTCCATGTTTCATTAACATATCCTCAGTACATATATTTATGAGATACAAAGTAATACTTTGATGTACATGCATAATTTGAAATGACCAAAGTAATTAGAATATATACCTCTAATACCTGTCATTTCTCTATGGCAAAAAACATGTAAAATCATTTCTTTTAGTTATTTTGAAATACAACATACAGTATGTACTTTATAGGCCACATTTTGCTGTATCTTACATCAACAAATTGTTCACAAGGATATATCCATTTAACTCACGTTATCTTGGGAAAAAATATTTTGTCACTTCGTTTTATCTATGTGGAATCAGATCATGAAGGAATTTCATTGCTTTTCATCAATTTCTTGTATTACTTTCTTAACTGCTACTGAGAATGATATTAATTTTTTAAAAAGGGAAATTTGAAGCCAAGTAGTTTTATTTGGTAAGGTAGACGTTTTGAAATCTGAAGCTTAAGGTCTATCACTTCTCCCATCCTTTGAAGACTAAAAGAACATAAACAGCAGGTTCACACCTTCTTTCTGTGCTGGTGGTGGTCTGGGCTGGGAGATTCACAGGCATTTGCAGCTGTACAAGAGAGTTTTTGTCTGGGAAACAATGCTGAGTACTTACCACCAGTGTTTGATAGAAAGCTTGTGCTTATACCTGTAGAATAAAAGGGGGTCATCCAGAAAACAGCAGGCTCAGATGTTTGAAGGTTCTGTAGGAAAGGATCTTTTGTCAAATGAGCTGCTACTGCTGGACATTACTTTCCCAGTGTATTCAGTCTGTTTGGGTCTAGTGGCATTTCTCTCACAGGCTGTTGGGGGGAGGCAGAAACTAAGCCTGTAGTCACAGTGGCATAGCCAAGGGTAGTGTTGTTGAGCAGGAACTGTCACGTAACTATCACTGGTTGTCATTTCCCTAGAATGAATTAAATGCCAATTTCTGTTAAAAACAAACAAACAAACTGTTAGACCGGTGTCGCGAGGAAGACTCCAAGGGCCTCGCTCTCATGTAAAAACAATGGGGTTTTTATTATTCCGTGTACACGGGGTCCTCCAAACAGGTGGAAACGGAGAACCCTGAGTTGGGGCAAGGCTGGTGTTTTTAAGGATGAAAACCGCAAAGCAAGCAAGCATTGTTACAGAAGCCAATCATAGCAGTTAGAGCAGAACAGTTGGTGATTTGTCCATTTGTGATTGGTCAGATCATGAGGGGTGACCAGTGGGTCAGAGTTGATTAACTGTCTTGTTTTGCACAGCTTATTTTTAGGTCACCTAGCTCCTGTGTGGCTTGGTTCTGACATACTTCCCAATCTTGATTAGCATAGTCAGCAGACTTTATCTCTGAGTTTCCTGACATAATTACCTTACTTTAGCACCACAACCTTTCTATTTGTAGAGGGCAACAATGGTTAACATATCAATTGGGTAAGATTTTACAATTCTTTACAGAAGAGAGCATTGATTAACATATCAATGTTTTACCCAGGGGAAAAGGAAGACACACATTTACAGTTACAGGTATTACTATGATATAAACGAAGCTATTTCTGTGAAGAATGTACAATCTAATACAATCTGATGCAATTAACACAATTTGTGACGGGGCTACCAGATAGGAAAGACCCAGGATGTCAGGAGCTAGTACCTCAGGCCTTTGTTTTATGGCCTTTAGGAAGTTAAAACTTAACCTAGTTGGATTTGAAGGAAGAAGGGGAGGGGAAGCAGCAGATGGAACGAGCTTTCTTCATCTCTTCAAAACAAACAAACAAACAAACTGTTCTTTGATACATTGTGCCAACCTGAGCAGTTTAGAAGAGAGTCAGGGGGAGCCAGGGTTGTAACTTTGTAAATATCCTCATCCCGTGAAAGAGGAGGACACAGAGATTTTGTGAGTGCTATATCCACTCATGGAGGGGTGGCCTGTGTGCAGTATTAGCCAGGAGAAGAAGTTTGTTTTTTTTTCCCCTTTTGTTCTGGCTGTTCTTTTGTTCTGGCTGCTGCCTTGAAATATTGCCTCACTGCCATACCACCATACCACCAGCTGATTATGTTCTGAAATCTCAAAAAACCATAAGAAACAAACCTTTCCTTCCTTCATTTTGAGTGCCTGGTGTTTTCCCCCAGCAATGAGAGAAAAGTAGCCAAAATATAAACAAACAAACAACAGGACAATATTTGGCTTAGTAAGGAGAAAGTTACTTAAA
Organism: Cavia porcellus; assembly: GCF_034190915.1. Taxonomy (NCBI): domain Eukaryota; kingdom Metazoa; phylum Chordata; class Mammalia; order Rodentia; family Caviidae; genus Cavia; species Cavia porcellus. The sequence goes on along the minus strand of NW_026947498.1, from coordinate 51,029,142 downwards.
CCTGTTAATTAAGCTCCAAGTCGTTTATCCAGTGTTAATACTTCTTTCAACTTGACAAGAAGTTTTAGAAGGGTAGGGATTTTGCCTGTTTTCTTCAGTTTTAATTCTGATTGTATAATATGACTTAAAACAAACTGGGTTTTCTATAAAAAACCTGGTTCCTCTACAATCATCTGGGTACTAGCTTTCTTGATTTTGCCTATATTTCTCCAAATACTATTGGCTATTTCTTTTGTTTTGCTTTCTTTTCTTTCTTTTTTTGGACCATTACAGGAACTCATGTATGTATAACACCTTTCTGTATATATAAGTATTAAAAACTGTCAGATACTTGTATTGTCATGTTTTTCCCTAAATCTACTTTATTCTGAGTCTTTTTGGAGGTGTGATTTACTTAAATAGTGACCTGATCTCTCTGTTTTGTTACTACTTAGACTGGAGGCCTGTGTGACTTATGAGTCTGCATTTGCTTGTGAGTCTGTCCTTTATTGTGTGCACTCTTTATCTACATTGCAATCGTCTGATTTCCAATTAGAATTACAAATCAAATTATGCATATAATATTCTAAAGTTTTTCTAATCTACATCTCCAAATCTTTCTAAACTCTCCTACAAATCAATTACAAAGGTTTCTAAACACCGTGGAAATATATACTCATAAGAGTGACTCTAGTTCCCTGGTACCAATTTTCTATGTTAGTCATTTTGTGTCGTTAAGATACAGTATCTGACACAACTTAGATAAGTAGTGGTTTATTTGACTCACAGTTTCCAATGATTCAGTCCATTGGTGGGTGGCTCCAACACAGGAACATCACAGCAGAAGAGCACAGGACAGCACAGCTGTGTACTTTTCAGTGACTGGGAACCAGAGCAGGAAGCTAATGCCACAGAAGAAGGATGCCAGGGGCAAATATAAACTCCAAGGTCATATCTCCATGACCCATTCATACAAGATCACAAATCTGCTTCACTAATCCTCTATGGGGCTCTGAAGTCAAGGAACTTGAATTCCAGTTAAGCTGTCACAATTAACACAATTAGATCCATATGTTTTTCAGTTGACCATAAAGAAGTAAGACAGGATCCTGTGTCTGCATTTAATAGATTTTCATTTTTTTTTATCTTCAAGATAATGCTCTAAATTTCTAACATGTCGGTTTTAATTTGTATTATAAGGAACAGAGGTTGTCTTTGAGAGGATTACTGGAAATCAGAATTATTAAATTTTGGACTTGATTTTGCATTGCTGTGACCACAAGGGGAGTAACAGAGCAGAGAGATAGGAAGGCATTGCTGCAGGGAAACTGTTTATGAGCCTGGTAATTCTGCATTTGATGTTGTGCCAAGTGACTTCAATAGAACATGAAACAGACTTGATTTTTTTCTAAAGTCAAAAAGACCTGAAATTTTGGGTGGCTTTGTATATTTCATTTTAACTCTAAATTATAATGGGTTTTTGAAGCACTTTTAAGTATCAAATAATAATTCTCAGTTTATTGAAATCAATTCAGAAAAAAAACTTGACTGAACCTTAGGAGATAATTGTTCAAAGATAAACAAGTATTGAATCCTGATTTTAAATGAATGGTGTCTTACTCAGGATGAATGACAATTTTTTTTAACATTGGTATAAATGCAATGAACATTCAGAACAAAAGGTACTTTGCATATTGTTGCTGTTTCCTCGGAATAGCTGTTAGTGGCATGATACTCTCTAAGGTGCTAGGCTTGACGGCAGACATCAGCTTCCAATCAGCCACTGGTGCATGAAAATAAACAACTGCAACAGCCCACTGCCTTGCCAACCTATGGTTCGGTATCTTAGGAGTGTTTAATAGATTTGTAAATTATTTCCAACTTATGATGAATTTACAGGAATGTAACTACCCTTAATCAGGGAATACCTGTCAATGGTTGTCATAGAAAGCACCCCACCCCACACACAATTACAGAGAAAATGCTCACCTCACTTAAGTGCAAATGCACATGGGAGCACAGAGTACGGTGACTTTATTGAGCAAGTTCTACAACTATGGCAACCTTTAAGCCAGATATGAAATGTTAGTCCTATGTAAAAAGGGTTTAATCGCACTAGATAACCTAGAAGTTGGGATAGAGAGCGTGTCATGGTACATAAAATAGAAGCAAAGGCCACACAGCGTCCAGCTAAAACAAAGAGGTCTAGCTACTCTAATTGCCTGAAAAAGGGATGTGGAATGTGAGTATATATATATATATATATATATATATATATATATATATATGAAATTTCATATATATGAAATTTAGTATTTATAAGATTTGTAACTAGGGATTTTTAATTTGCAAACAAAGGTGGCTATTAGATGAAATAAAAATGGGTAAATTTAAGCTGTTTTTAAAATTATAATACAAAAAGTAGAACTGAAATTGAATGTACTTGCATTGCTTTTTCAGGATTTATTCATCATTATGCATGAATAAATATTTTATCATGTAATGCAAGTTAAGTGGTAAATACATTGAAATGTATTTGTAGGACTACATGACCATGGAGTGTGATGATGAACATTATAAACCTATAATTTGAGACTATGTGAAAATACACCTGCTAAAACAGTACAGAAAACAGGGAAGGTAGTTTAGATCTTTTTGAAATATGTGATATAAGATATATCATAGCATCAACTAAGATTTCAGATAGTTTTGATTCATTAGTTTAATTATTTTTGTTTTTATACAAACTTATTTTTTCCATCCCTCCATGCCCTTTTGTTCAGAGAGTTCAATAGTTCCAAACTGCCTTCTAATAAAAGGTAGGTGACATTCATCTCTTCAAGAAAATATAGCAATTTAAAAAGTGGAAATATAATCTTATTAGAAGTGGGAACCACGAGCATTGCAATAAGCAGACAATAAGTAAGTAACAGTTGTCTGGTTGCTTCTCAAATGAGTGGTGTGTTTGCAGCTTTTTGTGGACATTGGTCTGCTTGTTTTCTAATGAATCATTCTCCTAATGGACTCTCAAGTACATGGATATATTCATCAATAATGTAAAACACGGCTCTTGTACTTTCCTGAAATATCTTCAAACTAATCTGTCAAATTATACCCACTATGAGAGTCGCATGACGTGTCACACAGAGATCAAGTTTTTTGGTGTCTTTTATTTGAAGGACTTACTTTCTCTGTTTAGGTACAAAAACATTTAAAATAGAAGGGATGCTTTTAATATCTATTTTATTTGTTCACAGAAATGTATAGCATTCAGAAAGTTCCAGAAAACATGTAAGATTTGTGCAAACCTGTCCACTTTGTTATTTAACAGTTTGTGAAGACAGTTTACATTGATGATTAATTTAACTGAATTAAGAATCATATTAAACTGTTACATGTAACTAAGTTGTAAGAGTTTAACAAAGTTAGAAAATTAACTTGATAAGCCTCTACTTGGTTGGTATATCATTTTACTGCTGTACCACACAGATGATGACAAAAGGCTAATAACTCCTGAAGAAAATAATAAATTTATAAGTTTCTATGAAACCATGTGGCCCTGAAAAACAATGCCGTGCAGCTAAATTTTTGATACAGAAAGTTGCCTAATACATAATGAAGACTTAGAACCACAGGCTCTATGGTCAAGAACATGAATTCTTCAATCTTGGTTTTGCTATGCACTAGCTGTGTCACCGTGGGTGCGCTGCTGAATACCTTGTTACTAAGCACCTTTTTGCACTTGTCAAGTGAGACCAATGAGAGTGCTTGGTTCAGAGATTTGCTAGGAGGACTTTATGAATTAACTTATGTCAAAATACAGTAATACCAAGATAAAATATAGTATTTCAAATCAGTCTAAAAATTATATCTATAATCTTAGAATAATACAATAACATTTTCTGATAGTCCCATTTATAGTGAATGATAGAATGGTACTGAAGAAATACTTTGGATGATGTTAACTTCATGTTTGCTCTCAGATTTTTAAGTTAATACCAATTTCTTATATGCATCTTTTATATAAATATAAATTGGTTAACTCTAACATATAACTTTATAATTTATCTGCTGATTATCAATCTAGATGGAGATAGATACATCATCCTAAATCTATGTGTATATATTTTATTGGTAGATGGGAGTTGAATGAGTATGCTTTGTTTGTTTACTTATGTTTGAAAAATCAAATAATTTGGAAGAATTCTTTTTGTTTAATGATTAAATGATTATGTCTAAGATTAAAAATTATGTACTATTATTATAATTGTTTTTGTGCTTTTTTTCTTTAATCAGAGTTTTCCTATTGAGTTCAGGATGGTCTTGAACTCAATCTGTAGCCCATTTGGCTTCAAATTTATGGTTATCTTCCTATTTCAGTGTCCTCAATTCTGGAATGCCTGGATTTAAGATTATGAATTTTTTAAAAACGAATAGCGCCAGAGGTAACCACTAAGCAATGTTGTTTTGGTTTGTGTCTAAAAGTCCCTCCAAAGCCTCATGTGGTGATGGGGGCAGGCATTTTGGAGGTGGCTGAATCTAAGGTTTTAGATTGTTTCATTGTCTAGTCCTGAGATTGATGGTCTGAGTGCTACACCTGTCCTGCGGTGGGTAGCCTGCATACAATATGAAGGAGGGAAAGAGTCTTACCTTCTCCCTTTTGGTTTGGCTGTTTTAAACTACTATAAACTATTGTCCTTCTGCCCCACCATCCTGCTTTGAGGACAGCTGATTATGGACTGAAACCTCCACAAACTGAGCTAAGTAATTCTTTCCTTCCTTAACCTTAGGCATTGGGCGTTTTGTCTCAGTGCTGTGAGCAAAGTAACTAAGACAAGTGCTTTCTTAGGCTGCAGTGACGTAGAGTGAAAATTAAAGATTATAGCAAAAAGACTCATAAAGAGCTATATCAAACTGAACATAACTAAATATTTATGAAACCAGAAAAAGTGGAGACTGTCACAGTAGCAAGTATTTAGTTACCAAGAGAATGTGGTCTATGATGTGATCAGCAGATGTTTTCAGATTCACTTTCCTTGATGTAAATATATATAAGGAAAATTTGCTTAAGGCTGAAAAATAAAATGAAAACAACAAAATCAATATTGCCTTTAGTGAATATATTATAGTTTTCCACAAAGAGAACCAATAGAATGTTTATTTGCAGAATGATAGAAAGATAGATAGAGAGAGGAGAGAGAGACAGAGAGAGAGAGAGAGAGAGAGAGAGAGAGAGAGAGAGAGAGAGAAGAGAGAGAGAGAGAGATCTCTTAGATGAGAGATTTAAATTTAAGGATAGAGTTTGCAAATCTGAAATCTGCAAGTCAGCAGATTGGAGACCCAAAGAAGAAATAAGATCACAGCTCATCTCCAAATGTGTCTTGAGATGATTCCTTTCTTTTCTCATTTGAGGACTTTGATCATTTTTCATAAAAGGATGAGATCCACAAACATTATGAAAAGTCATTTGCTTTACTCAAGTTAGGTAATGACATCTAAAGAGAACCTCCACAGAAACATATGTACAGGAGAGTGATCAAAAGTCTGAGCACTAGATTTGAGATATACAGTCACTTGAATAATGAAGACCAAAAATAGATAAATATTGAAATCAGTCTTGTGTCAGTTAAGCTTAACCGTCAAATTGGCTGAATTAAAACACTGCTGGAGAAGGGATTGGATTGAAAGGCCCTCCTCTAATCATGAGTGCACTGTGCTCCTTGCAGAGCATTGTTAGGAGGTGGAGCCAGCGTGAACCTTTTGAGGCTCCATCTCTCGCTGGTTGGCACTTTTCTCTCTGTTCTCCCAGAAAGTAAGCAACTGTTTTGCTCTACCACGTCCTTCGGCTATGATGGGTCTCCAGCCCTGTGGAGTCAGGTCTCTGAACTCAGTAGCCAAATTAAACCACTCCTCCCTGAAGTAGTGGATGTCAGAAATTTTGGCCATAGTAACAAAAATTTGACTAATGCATGCATTTCATTTAGGAGAGAATTTATTTTACATGTGAGTTAAGCTAGTGAAAATTTAATATTTACTTAAAAGGCATTTCCTTTTAATCATCGTGTGTCCAGTACTCTCTGCTGGAACACCACCCCAACACCCACAATGTTGTAAGCAGCATTTTACCATTCTTCTCTGCCCGGTGAGATCAACTTTGTGTGTGTGTGTGTGTGTGTGTGTGTGTGTCTTACTGCAGTGTTTTATTTATGAAGGTAGGGCCTTCCTACTGGGCTACATTGCAAGCCCTTTTATAATTTTAAATTTTGAGATAGAATATTTCTCAGTTATTAAGTTGCCCCAGTTGGATGGGGATATAGCTCTGCCGCACAGTGCTGGCCTGGCATGAGTAAAGTGGTGAGTTTGATCCCTGGTACAAAAAACAAGCAAATAAACAAACAAAAAAAATGTATGTATATATATAAATTGCCAAGGATGCAGTTAAATCTGTGGTCTTCCTGCTTCAGCCTCCCAGTATACTGAGACTGTAGGCTGTGCCTCCAAACCACATGCTGATATACTTCTTTAGATTCCATATTTGAGTGACACCATGTGGTAATTGCTTTTCCTTGTCTGCCTGATTTCACTTGACATTTTGCCTTCTAAGTCACTAGACATTATTGCAATATTTCCTTCAAACTGACTGATATTCTATTGTGAATATATGCTGTAACTTTTTGTTCATCCACTAATGAGCACCCAGGTTGATTTCATTCCCTGGATGTTGCAAATAATGATGAAAAAAATAGTGACTATAACTAAAAACACTTTGTATGTTTGAAAAATGCTAAATAAGTGGATATGAAATGTTTTTACTAGGCAAAGATGTCAATTAGCTACTGCTAATATACTTCATACATCCTTATGTGTGAACTATACATAGAATTTTGTTTGTAAATAAGTAAAACAAATCACATGTTCCAAAAATTTGTAGAATTTCTACTTACTGGTTTTGTATTTTACCAGAGCAGTTTGTACAACACATATATCCTATATTTATCAATCTACACTAGAAACAAAAGTAAGAATTGGAGAAATAATTTTCTATTTTCTTGAAGAATGATACTAATTTAAAATACATGTTATATGGTGATACAAAACAACTGAAAAATAATAAGTAAAGAAACTCAGAGCAAATATTTAAAACAAGTACTTGTGTCCTTCTCTGGTCACCTTTTCTCTCTCAAGTCCATCATGTCCACTGGTAGATTTTCACTTTAACCTCTGGTCCTGCCATCAAGAAATACTTAAATCCTTCTCCTCACCCTTCTTTATCAAAACTTGTCTTCAGAGCCTTTATTTATCTTATAGGGATAAAGTTCAGAGTGCTGCATCCCTCTGTCATTTGACAGATGAGAGTCTTTAGCTAAAGGACAGAGTTATGGTGTTACAGAATTAGGTAAGGTTGCTTCCCTGGAAATCACTTGCATTTGATGTCATTATGGCTCACCTAGTGAAGACCAGTAAGACTAATTTTGTCAGTAGAACTCATATACTAGAGTAGTGAGGCAGAATTAGTTCAAAGAACTTCTGTTCTAGATCTAGTACTTCATTGTTACCGTTAGAAAGAAATCTATAAACACATAAAATATACTAAGCAAAATATCTGATATATAAAGTGCTTAAGTTTTAACTGTCTCCTTCCCTTTATCCTCCTTTTCCTTTTCTTGCTTTCTCTGCACAAAGGAACTAGCTGAAAATAGTACTTAATTTTGACCATCAAATTTTGTCATGGCTTTGAATTACTTCAAGTAACCACCTAATAGATTGGTAGTCACTTCAAATTATTATAACAAGGTGGGTCAAGTAAGTCCAGTGGAGGCATGGAACTCTCCTCTTCGCCTGGGGGCCAGGCTTTGGGTTCCTGTCTGTGGAGTAAGTCCAGCAGAGGCAGGGAACCACCCCCCCCCAGCCTGGCGAATTGTTTTCTTCGCCTGAGGGCCAGGATCTGGCTTCCTATGGAAATCAGTGAGTAAGGAGGGGGCAGAGAATTCTGTCCCAGCCTGGCTGACTTCTCTACCTCACTTGGAACAAAACGTGAAGCTCAAAAATATAGGAAAATGACAAAACAAAGGACCAAAATGCAGTCTCAAACATCCAGCCCATCCCAAGAAAGCCTAGGAGACATGTGCATAGAAGAAAATATATGCCACATAACTGAAATATCTGAAATAATAGTAACTGAAATAAAGAAGCAACTCTGGGAAGCCTTAAAGGAAATCAAACTAGAAATAATCTATCCGGTAAAAGAAGAAATGATAAAAGAAATGAAGGAAATGCTGAACATATCTAAAGAAGACACAGTTAAAAAAAATTGAGGAGATAAAGAAAAAGATAGAATCCCTGGATGAACAATATGAGAAACAAACAGAATATATAAAGCAGATGCAAAGAGATATACTGGAAATCAAAAACTCCATCAAAAGTTGTAAAAGCCGCCTCAATGAATGTGAAGATAGAATTTCAGACCTTGAAGACAAGATTGCAGCCAGTGAACAGGAAAGGAAAGATCTTTTAAAAATAACAAGAAATCAGGAAATAACAATTCAACACCTGCAAGATGACGCAAAGAGGAACAACATAAGGTTAATAGGGATAAATGAAAAAGAAGGGAACAACATAAAGGATGTCAAGAAGACATTTAGAGAAGTAATAGCTGAAAATTTCCCAAACATCAGACTGGAAACCGATATCAAGATCAATGAAGCATATAGAACTCCAAATAGCCATAATCAAAATAAAACTACACCCAGACACATAGAAATGGCCACCCCAGAAATTGAACAAAAGAATAGAATATTAAAAGCTGTAAGAGAGAAAAGACAGATCACATATAAAGGAAAACATATCAGAATCACAGCAGACTTCTCAGCACAAACAATAAAGTCAAGAAGAGCATGGAGCGAAGTATTTCAGATCCTAAAGGAAAATTATTTCCAACCTAGGCTGATGTATCCTGCAAAACTCTCCTTCAAAATGGATGGAGAAATAAGATACTTCCATGACAAAGAACAGCTGAAAAACTACATGATCACCAAGCCAACCCTGCAAAGAATACTGAAAGACAGCCTAGATGCATCTAGAAAAAAAACCACTAAACAAAGCAGACAATAAAACAGAACCAAAAGACAAAGATGCAACAGCAGAAAGATAACATGTCAATAATAAACCAATATATAACAGTTATAACCATTAATGTAAATGGTCTCAATGTATCAATTAAAAAAAGAGACTGGCAGAATGGATCAAGAAACAAAATCCAACCATATGTTGTCTACAAAAACTCATCTAACCCAAAAGGATACCCACAGACTGAAAGTCAAGGGATGGAAAACAATACTTCATGCAACAGGAACCGAAAAAAAGCTGGGGTGGCTATTCTGTTTGCAGACAATGTGAACTTCAAGCAAACACTGATCAGAAGGGATAAAGAAGGTCACTACATACTGGGTAGGGGAAAACTCCAAGAGGAAGAGATAACTATCTTAAATATACATGCACCAAATTCCAGAGCACCCAGTTATATAAAACAATACTAACAGAAATGAAAAACCAAGTTAACAGTGACACAATTCTAACAGGAGATCTTAACACACCATTGACACCAATGGACAGATCAACCAGACAGAAAATCAACAAAGAAATAAAAGAACTGAATCACACCTGTGAACAAATGGACTTAATGGACATATACAGATATTCCACCCAACAACAGCAGAATACACATTCTTCTCAGCAGTACATGGGTCATTTTCTAAAATCGACCATATATTAATTCACAAAACATATCTAAATAAATGCAAAAGGGTTGAAATCATCCCTTGCATGCTATCGGACCATAGCACTATGAAATTAGAAATTAATGATAAAAGATACTACCAAATTCCCACAAACACATGGAAACTGAATAACACACTCTTGAGTAATCAGTGGGTCACAGAGAAAATCAAAGAAGAAATTAAATACTACCTACAAGAAAATTAAAACACAAATACAACTTACCAGAATCTGTGGGATGCAATGAAAGCTGTCCTCAGAGGACAATTTATAGCACTGAGTTCACACATCAGGAAAACAGAATGAATACAAATAAATAACCTGATGTTACACCTCAAACATTTACAAAAAGAAGAGCAAGTCAAGCCCAAAACCAAAAGAAGAGAAGAAATTATAAAAATCAGAGCAGAAATCAAAGCAATAGAGACTAAAAAAAAATCCAAAAAACCAATGAATCAAAGAGTTGGTTCTTTGAAAGAAAAACTAAAATTGATAAGCCCCTAGCCAACCTTATTTAAAAAAGGGAAGAAAAAGCTCAAATTCATGCAATAAGGAATGAAAGAGGAGAAATCACTACAGACCCTATAGAAATACATAAAATCATTAACACCTATTTCAAAAACCTCTACTCTCAAAGGTTTGATAACACAGAGGAAATAAACAGATTCCTAGAAGCATACGAAGTACCAAAGCTAGGTCATGAAGATGTAAAACTACTGAATAACCCAATTTCTATTAATGAAATGAAAAACGGAATTAAATCCTTACCTGCAAAGAAGAGCTCAGACCCAGATGGATTCAGTGCAGAATTCTACAAGAAATACAAAGAATACCTAATGCCAACACTGCTTAAACTCTTCAATGAAATTGAAAGGGAAGCAATCCTTCCTAAGTCATTCCTGGAAGCAAGTATTACTCTAGTACCAAAACCTGAGAAAGACCCAACTAAAAAAAGAGAACTACAGACCAACCTCCCTAATGAACACAGATGCAAAAATCCTCAATAAAATATTGGCAAATAAGATGCAGCAAATCATCAAGAAGATCATACACCATGACCAAGTGGGATTCATCCCGGGCATACAGGGATGGTTCAATATATGTAAATCAATAAGTGTAATAAACCATATCAATAGCGCCAAAAGTAAGAACCACATGATCATTTCTATAGATGCAGAAAAAGCTTTTGATAAGGTCCAACATTCATTCATGATATGAACCCTGCAGAAAATTGGAATAGATGGCCTTTACCTCAATATAATAAAGGCCATCTATGACAAACCAACAGCCAATATCATACTAAATGGCCAAAAATTGATGGCCTTTACTTTAAAATCAGGCACAAGACACGTATGTCCCTTATTGCTGCTCCTATTTAAAATAGTACTGGAAATACTAGCCAGAGCAATTAGACAAGAGAGAAATAAAAGGCATAAAGATAGGAAAAGAAGTTAAGCTATCATTATTTGCAGATGACATGATACTCTATATAGAAGATTCCCAAAACTTCATTGAAAGACTGCTAGATATAATAAATAAATTTAGTAATGTAGCTGGCTATAAAATCAATAATCAAATACTCAATACTCAAATACTATAGCATTCCTATACACTAACAACAAAGTCACAGAAAGAGAAATAAGATAAGCCACACCCTTCACACTAGCAACCAAAAAAATGAAATATCTAGGAATTACTCTCACGAAAGAACTGAAAGACCTGTACAGGGAAAATTATAGTACACTGAAAAATGAAATTGAAGATGATCTCAGAAAATGGAAAAACATCCCTTGCTCATGGATAGGAAGAATAAATATTGTGAAAATGGCCATTCTCCCAAAACTTTTATACAGATTCAATGCAATCCTGATAAAAATACCATCAACATACCTCATAGAACTCGAGAAATCACTCCTAAAATTCATCTGGAGTGAGAAGAGACCTAGAATAGCAAGGACAGTTCTAAGCAGCAAAGGAGGAAATTATACTACAAAGCAACCATAGTAAAATCAACATCGTACTGGAACCAAAACAGAGCTGAAGATCAGTGGAATCGATTAGAAGATAAAACCACAACTACAAACACACTCAACCACCTTATCTTCGATAAAGGGGTCAAACATGTTCATTGGGAGAACGACAATCTCTTTAATAAACGATGCTGGAAAAACTGGCTCTCCATATGTCGAAAACTAAAACTAGACCCATGCTTATCACCATGTACTAAAATAAAATCTAAATGGATCAAATATCTAAATATTAAAACAGAAACACTAAATCTATTGTAAGACAAATTGGGTAAAAATCTTGAAGATATAGGAGTAGGTAGAGAATTCATGAACAGGACTCTAACCACATGGGAAATACTTCCCAGAATCAGTAACTGAGATCACCTCTTATTAAAAAGTGTCTGCACATCAAAAGAAGTCTCCAGCATGGTGAGAAGAAAACTCACAAACTGGGAAAAAATCTTGGTGAACTGCCCCTCTGACAAAGGACTTCTGTCTAAAACATATAATGAATTAAAAAAAATCAGACTCCCAAAATTCAAAGACCCAATCCAAAAATGGGCATCTGAGATGAATAAACAATTCTCAGATGAAGAAATACAAATGGCAAATAAATATATGAAAAAATATTCATCATCATTGGTCATTAGAGAAATGCAAATCAAAACCACATTGAGATTTCATCTCACTCCTGAAAGAACGGACAAGATCAAGAAAACCAACAATAACAAATGCTGGAGAGGCTGTGGTGAAAATGGAACTCTCCTGCACTGTTGGTGGGAGTGTAGACTAGTGCAACCATTGTGAAGGTCAGTCTGGAGATTTCTCAGAAAACTAGGACTGGAAGCCCCATATGACCCAGCTATATCACTTCTAGGCATATTCCCAGAAGAACTGAAAGCATCATACCACAGTGAGATATGTGCACCCATGTTTATAGCAGCACAATTTGTAATAGCCAGATATTGGAAACAACCTAAGTGTCCATCGACTGAAAAATGGTTAAAAAAGTTGTGGTATTTTTATACAACGGAGTACTACTCAGCTATAAAGAGTGACCGCATTGAGACATTTATAAATAAATGGATGCAGCTCGAGACCATACTCATAAGTGAAATAAATCAAACTCACATGTAAAAATATTGAATAGTTTCCCTAGTGTAAGAAATGATAAGAATACGTAGAAATATGTGGTAATCATGATTCCCAGTCATATTTGTTTGAAGCCATATAATGTTTTCACTCATTAACCACAATGGTTTTAACCTGGGTTGTTCGATTTTAGTATCTATGATAGCACGAACAGCTATTTTGAAGAAAGCAACACAACATAAAAGCTAATGCTGATTTAATATCTTGTTTTAAAGTCCCATCAAGCTGTAGTACATCTGTTTCCACTGGTTTTAACATGTTGCATCTTACTATATTTCACTATATGCTATAGTATAAACACAATTCTTTATAGGCAAAGAGATAATATAGAAACCATTGTTCGTTTTCTATTAGCAGGTTCTAAATACCCTGTAATTCTTACATTCTCTTGAAAGGCTTCACATTGTCTAGATATGCTTGATATTATAGCATGCGAAGTTACACTCAAATAATTTAAGGAAAGAGGCACTATGGCGACTACTATTATGTTAGATTATCTGGTGGTGAAACAAAATGCTGCTTGAATTGCTTGGTTCTGCCCTGCATTGTTCTATTACAATGTCCTCTCTTATCTCAATCTCCCCTCTTTTTTTTTAAATTAATATATTTTCTCTCATTTTTTTAATTAAGGGAAAACTAAATTAAAAATAACAGGACATATTATAGTAACTTTTTGTTGTCCTATTAACCTGACTTGAACCCTAGTATTGTTCTCCCCATCTTGTTCTGTCTGATTATTATATATTCTATTTTGTTTGATAGTATCAAGTTTGAGGGTGTAGGTAATCATTTTGAAGACAATAAGATATATTATGATGCCCAATATGGATTGACTATTATCCTTTTTTTTTTTTTTGAAGTCCTGTAAGGTCCTCAGTGTAGGTTTTATTGGTTTTGTTCTGTACTGTTTTGATCAACTGTATTATACCTGATGATACAGACAACTCAATTTAAAAATAGCAAGAGGCACAATGGTAACCACTTCTGATCACCAGGTATTCTATTTTTGCATCATGTGCTATGCCCACCCTTCTGTTCTGACTCTGTTTTGCTTAGTCACATTTGGTTTTATTCTCTTCAAAAAAGTAATAAGAACCATGAGAGTCATAAAACCCTAAAAGTCTAATTGCTACTGTAAAAAAGAGAGGAAAGTAAGGTGGACTAAGGGATATAACTTCAGGTATGTTTGAGTGTGTAGGATGGAAAACCATATAACTGAGCTTTTGTTGGATCATTGAACGGAACTGTCTCCAGTTTCACTGTATGAATGTCCACTTTATATGCTTTAACTTAGTGATATGGACAACTGTTTCTGGGAAGATAATATGTAACCAATTAACTGGTGATTTCATACTGTATATATATATATTTTTTTCTTGAAATACTGTATTATTTGTACCTTTTGACTACATTGTTTTTTATATCCTTTCTTTTTTCTTCTCTCTTTAAAAAAAAAGAAAAAAATTATTATAACAAGGTTTATATTAAGAACCAATATATTTCTTAGTCCTTCATTGTGATAGTAAAATCTTTAAGCAGTCTCCATTGGTACTAAAATAGGGACAGCCAGTTATCTATTAATACTTTCTAGTACCTAATAAGCAATGTACTAAGTAACACCATGTCTATATTTTTATATTTTGTTTTAGAAATGATATGCTTTGACCAAGCATCCTGCCCCTAATGAAACAATACCACTAATACGATTTTGAAAGATGGCCATTTTATTATTCAGGAATCTAATGCTAAAGAATATTTTCACCTAAGTGAAATACACCTCATCCCATAAAATCTATATGAATTTTTTCTTGAGAAATAAAAATCTTGCTTAATGACTCTTATGTGTCAATACAATTTCCTTTATAAGGGTACACGCTAGATTTTTTTCTATTTTTAAACATTTGAACTGAATATAATGTTTTCTAGACCCCTTTACTATTCTTTCTAGTGTATTCTAAATTTTAATATACTTCTTAAAATGAACATAAAATGAAAATTATATGTAAAGTGTAGGGATATAGCCCAGTGATGCAGTACCTGCCTGGAAAACATGAGGTCCAGAGTTTAACTAATGGTATCCACCCCACCACACACACACAAAGAAAGTAATTCATGAAGAGTCCAGAAACTAGTGAAATTATGACCCTGGAACCTACTGGAGTATGTTGGGAAAATTTTGGCTGCTATAATAAACTCTTTTAAATTCCATATTTACTTACTAGATTTGAGTAATTTATATAGCTTCATCTGTAAAATGAGAGAATTATTTCAATAACAAGATTATTCAGAAAATAAAATATAATAATTCATGGATATTCTCCATGGAACTACATATGTTTTCCTTTCCCCTTTCAAGGAAATTTATTTCTGTATTGTGAAATACATGTTCTAAATATTTTACATGCCACTTGATAAGTCAGTTTTCATGTGCCCTAAGACCATATTCAATTTTTCTTATCTGTTCTTATAATTCCAAATTTTATTGATGTCCAGTGTTTCTATGCATTCTTTTTAAACTTGATTCTATCAGTCAAGCACCTTGCTTGCGTTACTTTTATTAAAACTTTTAACATGATGTCATTTACAAGATAATCCATTAAACATTTCTTGAGGAAAACAAATGAGCCATTGAAATCATCAATACTCTAGGTAACTCCTCCAGAACTCTAGGCAATATTCAGACCAGGACGGTGAGGGAACAGTGAGTTTCCTATAGGGAAAATATATATTAATTTGTCTTTAAAATATTTCTAGCTATAGATATCTACCTGCATTTTTCTTTTTAATGCATTTCTTCTTTTCCTAAAATTCTGCATCTCCTTTATTAGTTGAATGCATTATGATTTCATTTTATATTTATTTTTAGCTTATTAAAATACTTTCTCATTTGATTAATTTTTGATTACTGATCTAGAATTTACAGTCTGTGTTTTTATATTTTATGCTCACCAAACATTTATAAATATTTTAATGCATCTAAAATTTAATATAGCCAATTTTGTGATAATTATTTGAAATGTTACATTGAGATAATTTACAACATTTATAAGTAAAACATTTCACAAGCTTAAATAGCTTATGATAATTTTGTAAGTTAAATGAGTAGGTATTATCAATTCAGATCTTTAAGTAATCTCATGCCTTGTATGAACTTCATGAAACATTTTATAATATTTAGTTTATAAAATCATAAATCTGAATCCCATACTCATATATTTCAATTTGAATTAAATTATTATTCCATATAATGATTTAACTTGCTCACTGTAAATTTCCAAAGGAAGTGTATTGTTCTCTGGATATAATCTATTTTATTTTTATGTTTAATTTAAAATTGTTGTCAGGTTTGAGAAGACAACTTACCAATTCTGAGAGAACTGTTAGCCTTGAAGCAAATGAAAGCTGTTTAAGATAAAAGTTTGTAATATGAAATCTGACCATCTGAAACAATTGATAGTATTTATCCATGACCAGAGACAGTACTTCTACTAGAGATTCAGAGACAGTACGTATCTATCTTGCTGTTTTATTGAAGTGAATACATGATGTAAATCCTCATGTATATATGTGCAATGTGGCTTCTAAGTCTGCCCTTCCTTCAGTTAGCTTTCTCTCGTCTTATGTAGCTGAGAAAACCTTTGCAACTATTCAATTATCACAACTTCATTGCATTCCCATGTTCAGTACAGTACATTTCTCTATCTTGAATTCATACTTGCATGTTGATTTTAATAATATTCCACTGAATCTTAGATATCTCTCGTATTTCTGCTCTGAATTTACCATTGCATATGTAATTTTCATAAACTCACAATGTATTCCAAATTTTCTGAGAATCAGTCATTCTAAATTCATCAGTCTAAATTCAATTATTCCCATTACTTTGAAGCGTTTATGTATCATTATTTTGAAAGTAATTTTATGACCTACTTTTTAAATTATAACTTTGTTAATATAACTGAAAGTTGTGCAGAATTTATACTTATGGATTTGTTTGGCTTTGTAGGATAAATTTTCTGAGTTTAGTGTTCTAATCTCATCTAGACAATTGCTTGTTTCCTTTACTTCCCTCCTGCAACATTTGCTTTCACCTTATTGTTATAGCTTGTGTCTAGATGTCCTCCCAAAGTACACAAATGGGGCTTTTCAGAGGTGGCTGGATTAGAGTGCGTGATGCTGGGATCAAGGGTACTCAATTACTAATTTGGCCCACTGATTGATTTGTCATAGTTCCGGAAAAGATTATGATGCCTGGGTGTGTGCTACCTGCCCTAAGGTGGGCAGCCCGGATGGAATCTAAGGAACGGAAAGGTTCCTCACAGGTCCCTTGGTGCTTTTTCTTCCTGTCATGAATTGTTTGTCCTCTGCAATGCTTGTGTGACCTGCTACCCTGCTGTGGAGACAGCTGATCGAGGATTGGACTCTACACTGTGAGCTAAATAAACCTTTCCTCTTTTAGCTTTTGATGTTCAGTATTTTGTCTCAACAATAAGAGAAAAATAACTAAGACATTTATTAATTTTACTTTTTCTAGTTTTTAACAGGAGAAAACAGTTGTAAAATTTCTACGTAGGTTTCTGTTTCGTCAGCACATATTCACACTGCACTCTGTCAAACAGTGAATCTATTCTTTGTTTTCTTTTTGTTTTTCTAAGTATGGTTTATAGTCCTGTCCAACTCATTGCTTTGCCTTCTTTTTATTCTGATTCCATCAAAATGATATCAACAAAATTTCCTGTAAAAATGCTTTTGTCTTACAAGAAAAAACACTTTGCAAATTCAGTCAGCATTAAAAATAAAAATTTTCAGTTAATTGTTATTAAAGGGTTTTTAGATATTTGTCCTTTTGCAGTTAAAATGAGCATGGAGTTGTTGAGTAAAATAATTATGATGTTAACTTACTAATTCAGCATGTTTGAATTTACTTAGGATTATGGAGATAGTCATATGATTAAACTTAATTCATGGTTGAAAATTTTCTATTTCTTATATCTTTAAATGGAAGATCACACTCTCTTCTTGCTATATGGAATGGAAAAAATGTTCTAACGGTGTTAATATGTAAAACAAATAACATTTATCCTGTTATTCTTAGTGTATAAACATTAACTTACAAATATAAAAGGAATCTAAAAATAACATGAAGTAAGCACTTAATGCAAAAGTATAGGTGTCTCTAAACTGCTAAAAATCATTAGACACATTGCAGTTTATAAATAGTTATTATTCAAGGCTCAGAAAGAAATCAGTGTTATTCATCTGCAAATATCGAGTAACTTGCAACAGTGTCAATAAAAACAAATCTGCACTAGAAAACAATTTTCTTTTATATGAACAGAGATAATTTCTGTACTTATGTAAAGAAGATGAATGGTTTTAATAATGCTCTTGATAAATGCTTTAAAGCTAGCAAATTTATAAGTAGTCAATATTTCGATTTATAATAAAATTTTATCACAGTTACATACAAGGCAGCACATACTGTGTTTATCACACAATGAGAGTGTCACAGGTGATAGTAAATAAACCTGAAAATATTTATAATTTTATAGTAAATTATTAAAAGAATAGATTATTATGTGCATTATTTTCCAAGTTCTATTCAATATATATATATATATATATATATATATATATATATGTATTCATATCAAATGAAGAAACATTGCTTCAGGCATAACTTATTGTCGAAATTTGTTCAGATATTTTTACTGAATTAAGAACCACTCATAATACAGATTTTTAATTAACCATATATGCACATGGCGAGAAATGCAAATGACTCTGCTTTAGTTAGCTTACTTTGGAATTTATATTAGAAAACAAAACACATAAACCACCAGGTGTTTAGCACCCTACAATGAACTTTTGCTGAGATGCAACAATGCTGTGCATTAGCCTCAGGATGTAGCAGAACACAGCCCAGCTGCACATTATCGGGGAGGTGTTTGGGGGCTCAGAAGGCAACGCTTGCTGGTTCAGCATTTCTGCACTAGCCCTGAGCCACTCTGGAGAGTACCATGCTCAGGACAGAACCACTGAGTCCTCCGCCTACTTACTCTGTAAACACATTAGCCATTTGATTCTGCAACAGTATCTTCTTATCAGTAATGCTGATGTATTTGGGAACTACAATTATGAAATACAAATGAATTTGTCTTTTGGAGTGTTCATTTTTAAAATTTAAGTGTTTTTTTCCTCCTGGTTTTCATACTAAGTACAGAGCTAAATGTACTTCATTTAAATTTTTTCAGAATTTTATTAAATCTGTATTTCATAATACATCTTATAAAACTTCGATTTACATGCAATGTCTGCTCAGGTGTATACCTATTTGAAAAGAAATAAATACTTTTCCATGCTAAAAAATGTTTTCCTAAGATTGAATTATGAAAGTTATTTTCCTGTTATACCTCTGCATTCAATTGATTACTGCTATAGACTTTCATTAATTATACTGTATTTATCAATAATTTTTCATAGCATATTTATACTGCTGCTTATAGTTGTTATTAATATATAGTTCATTATTATGTCAGTAAGATTTATTTAGAGATAACTCTATGAAGGTAGAAATAAATACATTATTAACAGAATTCCTTTACATGAACTTCATTACTATGTGATAGATCTATCATAAAATTACGATTTAAAAATATAGATAATTAAAAGACCAATATAATAACAGAATAACTAATCAAAATAACATATCATATGTAAAATACATTTCAAATTTCAATGATTATGTACTATGTAGTGGAATAAAATTAATTTTTAACAGAAAATAGATAATAAAATTAACAGACTATTTGAAAAAACAAATTTTCAGATATGGTTGGATTAAAAATCTTTAATTTCAATGTTTTTATGAGGGGTTATGAATATGGAAAAGTAGGTAGTTGTAGAATTTTTATCTATTAACAGATATGTTTTTAAATGAAATCATTCATAGGAAAACATCTGGGTTCGTTCTTAATTGCTAAAAACAGAATATAAAACAATGTAATTTCTCTACTGCAGATTATTATTACATTAATGTTTGAAAATAAATTTGATTTCTTCAGTAAATGAAGCCAGAGAATGCAGTACATAAACACTTAAAATAGCCAGGCAATATTTTCAGCTGTCAAAGATAGCTCACTCCTCAGAACACATTTAAACTGACATTACAAGGTCTCAACTCTTTGGGGTTAGAATTAATAATGTTCTCTTGTATCATGTAATTGGAAGAAATCTGTTTACTTCTAGTCTGCTCAATCTTTGTGTTAAATGTTCTGTTGACTCTACCATGAACTTCAAGGTGAACTTCAGAAGTTCACTGAGAGGTTTATTCATTTTGGCAGGGAAAAGGGCTGACTCTACAAATAACAAAGTTTAAACTACATTCTTGTACCTTACAAAACCATCAATATTTTCCCAAAACTGGCTATTTTCCCATTTTTATATGTAAAAGCCTAAACAAGAATCAGTGAGGAAATTGGAATTCTTTTCAGTTCTGGGAAAATGGAGAAAAAAAGAAAAAAAAAAGCTCAAAGAGAAAACTATGTGTTCACTGTGTCAGTCTTTAAAACTAACTTTAAGATGGAAACTGGTTCTTTTGTTCATTTGAGAAGCTATTGAATTTACTGTAAATAGTAAGTTCAATTTAATTTACCTGTAGTAATGGAGCAATCTTTCTACTGGCCTATGAGCAGGGAAGACCGAAGATAGTTACAAATGTCGCATAGACAAGACATAGTTTCATAGCTCTTGTGATGCCGCATCTGGAGGTGGAGCATGCACACATGCATTTTTGCATTCAGATTTACTAGAACAGTTCAATGTAGATAAAATTTGAAAGCATGATTATAAATTGCCTTTTAATATTATTTATATAAACATTTAATGATAATGATTTTTTTCTGAATGTTTAGAAAGCCTAACCTATTCTTCTCACATATATTTTCTTTTTTCAAATTTTACTTAAAGAAAGACTAAACAAAACAGAAAATGGTAGAAATAATACAAACTTAAATACAAAAATAAACAGTAAGAAATCACTAGTTGATGATTACAGATTGTTCTCCTACAAATAGCTATTCAAGGCACTAAAGTGGAACATATAATGTGGGCATTCAAATAGTCAGACTGCAATCAGTTCTGTTCAACTAGCCAGCAAAAACTTATAAATATGGTTATTAATCCTATACACTTAAACATACATGCAGTTATGCACATCTTCAATTATGTTGACATTGAACAAACCCAAGCAGGCTAATATCACTCTGAACAAAGAATAATACTGTTGCTGGGTTTCACATTATGACATTCCAGGATCAGCACTGGGTACTTTATTCACATGTATTTTCATGAAATATTATTAATTGACAAATTCAGAGAGAAATTAGAGATAAGAGAAAATGCTGCTAATTCATTTTATAAAGCCAATATATTCATTTAAGTTAAATAATTTAGGTTTCTTATATTTAGATAATTTAAGCAATGTGGAGAATAATAATATTGTATTAAATTTCTGAATGTTATTTCTAGATCCTACTATAGGGTTCTGAACTCCAGGACCATTTATATATGAAGTATTCTTTATCCTTTCTTTCTCTTTTTTTCTTTTCTTTTCTTTTTTTTTTTTTTTTTTTTTTTTGTGCCAGGGACAGTACTCAAGATCTCTTGCTTGGAAGGCAGGCGCTTATGCCACTGAGCTAAATCTCCAGCCCTTGTGAGATATTCTAAGACTATTGCTGTGAAAATGAAATGTAGATGATCGCTGTAAAGTTTTTAAATGCTCTGCCATCCTCAATTCACATCAATCAATTGCAATCATTAATCGGGCTGAAAGCAGTGGTTTGGGTGAACATTTAATATTGACTCCAGCTTACATGTCACTGCCATTGTAACTTAATGGCAAGTGGAATGTGTAATATTTAAATATAAACTAGTTTCTACTGTCACTTAAGAGACAGCAGGAAAAATGGATAAGTCCTGTGACACGGACAGAGAACACAAAGAATCTTACATGAAATGTCCTCTTCCACTGAAAGACAAAAGATGTCAAAAGGTCAAATAAGAAGATGCAATAATTGTTTCTTGATATAAGTAAGTATGATGTTGCCACAGGAGTGTACTCCCAGACAAAAGTACAATAAACACAAACGATAGTCACTTTTCCTAGAATATAATCTGGATTCAAACTTTCTGAGACTTTTAATATTCAGGATTGTTACTCTAAATAAAACTCCAAACTCTGTATATTGCAAAATGCTATAATTACAAAGGAAAGAAAAATGTCAGTTAATTTATCTCCTGCCCCAACTGTGTTCCCAAGGTTTTCCTGAGTCAACCAGTAATTAGATTTGTGCAAGTCTCTTAATTCTACTGATTCTCATTTTCTTCATCTGAAAATAAATGTTTCAAACAAGTAATCTATAAAGCTGCATGAACCTGCCTTCCTTGCAAATCACCACTTTATGCTGTTCTTTGCTTTGGTTCAAGACTCAGCCCACAGTACATGGTGAGACGATTCAGTCTTTCTACCTTGAACCCGAGATCCATTTGAACACTGTAAACCCTGTTTCCAGTAGTTTGAGAAAATGTATGTCCCCAGATCTACTTGAAGATAGATTCTTCTCAGTATGTAATTCTGAAAATATGGGTCCCTAGCGAGCAACAAGATATCATCTGAAAACTGCATTCTACTGTTTCATAGCACAATGGGGCGATTATAGTTCACGCTGTACTTTTCCATATTTTATGAAAAGCCAGAAGAAAGGAGCTTGAAGGCTGCAAAAGTAAAGAGATGATAAAGAGACAGAAATGCAAAATACCTCCATTGGCAGAGCACATTTTATTCATGAACTGAAATGCACTCCAAAAATAATAAACTATCATGCATTAATTTAAAATCAAATAAAGATATGTAGATTCTCAATTTTCCTGCCCCACTCCATAGCTGCGGAATCAGAAACTCTTGAAGGGGGAGTGAGGTATCTTTCTACAAGGCCTTCAGGTGATTCTGACACGCTGTGATTTTTAGAACCACTGGTCTCAGGTATTGTACAGAGATGGTTCTGTAATTAAATAAAACCAAGAAGAATAAAATGAAAAAAACGGTCAACTAAACAAGTGGCTTCACCTCATCACTCTTCTATATTCCATCCAATTGACAAGCAATATTAACAGCAGAATAAAAAGGAAACAGATCATTGGTAAGACTAACATGCTGAGCTCATAACAGACTGAGACTCTGTACCATTTCTAGAAGAGAGAATATAGTTAAGGTGATAATGATGCCCAAGTATAACCAATATGAGAAATTATTTACTACATGTCATATAAACAAAGTAGTAACTATTTATAAAGTTATTCATTTTATCCATTTCAGGAAAGTTCTGAAATCTAGACTCCATATTTTTTCAGTGGAGTCAGATGTACCAGGTTCGTAGTGAGAAGGTGATAAAATTATAATTTAAGTGTTTCTGGACAGCTAATCAGCGCCATCTCACATATAAAACCACAAATACAACCTTGAAGCTGTTTTAACATTAGTACACTTAAATTACCAGTCTTTGAAATGTGCTCCTTGTAAGATTAAGCATCGTAAATAGAAGGCAAAACTATTCCTATGTGGCAAACATGTTGACAATGCTAAATAATGACATGGAACAAATGAGGGGGGGATACATAGACTACTACCCATGTTGATATGAAAAATATGCAGTTTATGCCCAAAATTTGAAACATTTAAACAAATCCCACTGCATAGAAAAGAAATGACAATCAAAAAGGAAATGGAAAAATAAACATGCATTCTGTTTCAAAGTTCAAAATGATTAATCTCTCATAAAGAAAAATACAGTGGACAAACTTTATAAAAATTTATCTCATAAGGGCAAAAGAGTAAATAAGTATAAAGAAAACACGAAATGAATATTGCATGAATGAGATGTAAATGAATTAATAAATTATATTATAATGCCAAATTTGGTCAGTAAAATAAGTAGTTGGCTCTTTGTTGACTCACAAACATATAATTTTGAAAATCTGAGAAATGAAACAAAATGGCACAAAAAGCAGAAGAGATAAGAACATATTCTTCAATACAAATAAAAGCTGATTTTCCAGGAAATGCTACATAATTCGATAGAACTCACACAGGCTGGTGATGGAATTACTTTGGCCTGAATATAAAATCTGTCTTATCAGAAACTATTGATTGTTACACATATCATACTCGTTTTCTTTTTTGTTAAGCATAATTTCATCAAATACCTCCTTTCTTTCACAAGTCCAAGTATGCTACAGAAATCAGTGAACTTTGTAATTCCAGGCAAGAAATATAATGAATGTGGTCCAGTTCTAGAACCATGTAATATATTAAGACAGCCTTCTTTTTCTCACTAATTTGAAGTGAAAACTTTGTTGTTTCCAAGATTCCGCATATATGCACATCTATTTCTGGAATTACTTTTTGCCATATTTCACATACATTTATACACTTTTCAGTAATACAATTGATTTTCCCACCACAAAAGTTTATTTCCAGTTAGTCCAAGGCTTGAGGAGGGCTCCAGGTGGCTAAAGTCCTGCTTAAGGACTGGAATGCAACTCATGCAGAAGCTCTGGTATCAGGGTATGCACATGGGTTTCTCCTATCCTCCTGGGCTCTGAAGTCTTCTGTGGCCTCCTCTGGAGGCTTTTCATCCTATCATTCTGATATTCTCCAAGGCTTTTCTAGTGGCCTATAATCTGCTGATATCAGTTAAGTGGTTGTCATCTTTTTGACAACTTTGCACATTCTGTTGTCTAAGAGCTGGCTTAGCAGAGAGCAGAGGTAGAACACAGGGCAGAGAGCACAGGGCGTAAAGATTCAAAAGGCTGTGGTTCAGAGGAGAGCACAACTGCTGAATTGGCTTTGCATCTTCAAAAGATACTTGTCTCCTTTGTGCTTAAAACCTCTACCAACTAGCAGAAGCAACTAATGCCCTGCAGCACTGTATTGGCTAGGGGAAATAGAAGTTTAGAGAGAGGTGGGGGAGGAAACCTACATGTGTAAATTGATCAGGAAGTTGATAGCTGTGTCCTCCTCAGTGAAAGATTCTGATGAATCTGAAAGGCTATGTTTGATCAGCAAGAAGGAAACAGACAATGAAACAGTGGTAGCTGATCTTGAAAGCAGGACCTGCTCAAGAAGAAAGGCAAGCCCTGGATCTGTTCTTCCCTAACATAACTGAAGCAAGAGGCAGATCTGTAGACCTCCAAGAATGCTATCAAGTATTCTTTTTAAAATGATCTTTTAAAAATTTTTTCCTTGGAGGTAGAATTGAACTTAGGACTTGACATTTGCTAAACAAGCACACTACTGCTATGGCAAACAGAAACACCTAAACAACCCTCAGGATTTGGAGGCAGATTTAATTTATGTCTACAAGTACTGGTTGGAATCATTCCCAAAATAGAAAGCCCCAATATCTGGTGGTCTTGGGCTTTTATATGATGCACAAACAGGAAGTACAAAGGAAAGACCGATCAGCCGGGAAGTTCTTCTGATTGGCTAGCAGAGTGAGATCATTGGTTACAAAGCTAGATTTATGATCATCAGTCACAGTCAGACATCCTGCGTGATTGGTTATACTCTTTTGGTTATGTAGGTCAAGAAAGTAGTTACAGAGCCGAGACACAGTTATATAGCTAGGCAGCTTCAAAAAGAACAAAGTTTTCAAGTGAACAATTTTTCTTGTACAGTTTTTCCCTTTCACTATCACTGACCTAAAAGCCTAGCTCTAGAATGGTTCTTTTTACTAAATGTTAATATGTGGTAATACTATCTCAAGAAACACACATACCCACAGATACGTTCTAAAATCTTTCAAATAATTCTTTGGTTTTTTTTGGTACCGGTGATAGAACTCATGACCTTGCCAGGCAGGTGCTTATGCCACTGAGCTAAATCCTCAGCCCCTAAATAATTCTTTACTTGAGTTTCTTGAATATTTTAATTCTACTATTGATTTATTTTTTATTTAATGTTTACAATCTCTCTGCCATGTGAAGACCTTCCTATATTACTCTTTTTCCTGAGAATCTTAGAGAAAAGCAAAATAAAATTATTATAAATAACATGGATAATTTTCAAAAGTTCAGTTATTTTCTTTTTTGAAGATTATTTTTGTTTGGATTAATCATGTTTAAAAAACTATACTTATGATATCTATAGGAACTAAAACTTTCATATGTTCCAATGCTTACTTACCTCTGTGATGTATTTGTATATATTTCCATGACAAAAATCCTGCTAGTCTTTTCAGTGTCAATTTAAAATTCAGTGCCATGAATTTGTAAAACTACTTTTAGTAATAGGCTGTAAAGTTAACTTTAAAAATGTATACCTATTGGTCTATTTTAGTGAGGGAAAAGCACGTAATTAGGTGAGATGAGCTAGCTTTCCAGAATTAATAGTCCATTCTAAAACATGTATTGCTCTTTTGCAGATCTAGTTAAACACAGTTCAGCGAGTATATGGCAAAAGCCCTGCCTGCCAATCCCACTGACATGAACTTGAGATCAGAACAAGATTTCCCTTAATCAGGGAGTGAGTAGCAGAGTAAAGGAAAGACCCAAAAGTAGTGTTATTTGGAATCTAGATTAGCCTCTGGAACAAAGTAATAAAGATAAGGACCAGAATGATAATTTATTTGAACAACTCAGGATATGGAAAAGTTGACAGAAATGTCTTTGGTCACTCTATAGGCTCCTCACAAGCTGACTTATATCTTTGAGTATTTTTGTGTGCATTATTCAGTTTTCTTGTCACTGGTACAAAACACTTGATCATTCAAAAGAGAACAGATTTATTTAATATGTAGTTTCTAGAGGACACTGTCTAGGACTGGCTGGCTCCAGTGTTGAACATCCTGGTGCAAGTATGATAGACCAAAATCGCTCACTCTTTGGCATCTGGGAAACACCAGCAAAAGATGTACTCTGCAAAGGCACGTCTCCCCTAGGGGCCCACTTTCTATAATTTGGCCTTGCTTCCTAACAGCTCATTCAGCTATGAACATGAATCAGTCCACCAGTGAGCATAGTACTGCTGTGAACCAACCACATCTTCAGGAGTCTCTCATCCCCATCAAGTTGATAATTAAACTTAGCCTTGACACTATACATTCAAAATGGTTTGTTATCACCAAAATTCATGTTGAAATTGAATCCCAATGTAACAGTGTTGAGAAATAGTAATGGGTGTAAGAGATAATTAAGTCATGGTGATTCCACCATCACAAATGGAGTGATGTTTTTTCTCAAGAAACTAGAATGGATCTCCTAGGCATTTGTTGATTCTCGAAGGACTAGATGGTTACAGTGAGAGGAGATAGTTACAAAGCAAGCCAGGAATGCCTTTTCAGTCTCTCATGTGCCCATGTCTACCTAAACCTGATGAATGTGTACTTGGACTTGCAG
Source organism: Cavia porcellus (assembly GCF_034190915.1). NCBI lineage: Eukaryota > Metazoa > Chordata > Mammalia > Rodentia > Caviidae > Cavia > Cavia porcellus. The sequence goes on along the minus strand of NW_026947498.1, from coordinate 51,001,774 downwards.
AACTTAGGATACATAAATGCCTTTTTCTTAATAAAAAACTTAAACATGTATATTTAGTTATAGCAATACAAATCAAATTAAGGAAAGTACAACATAGAAGTCTATAGATCAGATTTGATTAAATATTAACCTACTAATGTGAATCTAATCTGTATGTAACCTATTGTGGTTACGTACTTGTCAGAGACAGTCTAGGAAAAAGGGGAACAGGGGGCAGTGAAGATGAATGAGACTGAGTATGCTATTTTGATTTAATATTAAATTGACTTGAGACCTGGGTGCTAGCACATTTTGCTATTGAAAAGATCAATGGTTCAATTATCACAAAAGAAAGTCAAGCTAAATAGTCAGGTGGAAAGGTGGAGGGAGAGTTTGACTGGTACCATAATGTTTTGCTTTTTTCAGTAAACTGGCTATTTTACAAAGTGCTTCCTGTTCAGCTTAATGGATTAGTCATAAAGTTGATCTGAATCTAAATCTACTGCAAATGTACAAAAAACATTGATTAATGGTAAGTCAGTCTTACTCCTGTCTTTGGTTAACCTGTGTTATAATTTGCTTTCTATTCTTATTGGCTGTAAATGCTCTTTTTTTTTTTTTTTTTTTGGTCATTTTTGAGACGGGGTCTTGCTATGCACTTCAGGCTGGCCTTGAGCTCACTTTGTAGCCCAGGCTGGTCTCAAACTCACAACGATCCTCCCACCTCAGCCTCCTGAGTGCTGGGATTACAGGCATGTAAATGTTTCTTAAAGAAATGATTTAAAATGCCAGAGTATCTCTCTAAGACTCAAATATCTCATTGACTTGCAGAAATTCATATCAAGTAAGTGAGAAAAAGACAATGCTCAAATATACAAAGCAACTGCTTCAACAAGAACAAAAAGGATTATACAGATTTAGACTCAGTGCTTGAATCTTCCCAACTCAATCACATTAGAGTGGTTATGTTCATTTCATTCTACATGAAAGTGGTCTAACTGTGAATATAATATTGTGTTCTTGATTCTTTGTTAATCTAATTCGTTTTCTCATGAGACACAATACCCCTGTGTTCACAAATTTGCTCTTGAATCAAAAAGAAAGAAAAACATAAATTCTGGAACAGCATGCCTTCTTACACGTCTTGATATTATCCAGTTCTTTGATAGGAAACATGGAGGGGAAGCTGACTCACTGGGGAAATTAAAAATATGTGACAGCACATTGTAATACAAAGGTTCCCTGAAGCCAGGCAAGTTGGGATTGGCAGTTATCAGCATCAGCGCACTGTGGGGCAGATCTGCTGAAATGCTCTGGGTGGTCTTTATGTACTTCCTGGAGGGCAGCTTGTTTGAATAAAGACAGAGAAACAGCATCATAAGGATTTTTAAATTATCAGGAAGATAAGAAAGTATGAGAGGACACAGAGAGGACCATACTGTGCAATTTGGGGTCTGAGAGAGGATAACAGAATACTAATTTGGAGAAAAGCAACAAATATGATCAAGGAAGAGAAACGCTTGTGTTTATTTTTAGCCTTTTTCCTATAAATCTAAAACACCTCACCTCCCATCTTCAGTCTATTTAGGACTCAAATCGCATGAAGCACTAACATGTACTTTTTTCTTACCATCGACTACTCTAAGTCAGGCTACATTTTACATGTAGAAAACAGAGAGGGTGTCTCTAAGAAACGTACGCAACCAGTACTCAGAATTGATGTGGGAACACAAGGCCCCTGCAGAGATAACTTCAACTGAAACATTACCTATCTGCTGCCTGCTATGCTTATGACCTCATGAAATGAATATTATTGAACACCCAGAGCAACTTTTCCCTCAATTTCAGCATATGACTTGTTAACATAAAAAGATGTGAAATTTGTGTCGTGGCACAAGCAAGACTGAAAGGGACAATATTTCATTGTGTATGCATAATCGAAGTGTACATCCCTGAATAAAAATCAGAGAACTCGTATTTTAGTAAATTCTGTGTAGGAAGAAATTCACAGATGCTTAAATGTATATAGTAAGTAGATATTTCATGGAGACACATTACATTAAACAATGTTGAATAATTCATATATTTTTTATTCTTTCTGTATATGGACTGTGAACCATTGTAGGTTAACATTAAATAGTTTGATGGTATACTTATAAGCTCAAAATATATTTTTGTTCTTAAATACCTATTGCTTATGATCTTTCTAGAGTATGTCTGGCAAAATTAAACACAACTTAATAACAAAAGATAAAAGATAAAATCGTAGAGCAATGTGAAACACAAAGAGATACCGTGAAACACAAGAGAAATGGATTTAAATATGGAAGTTGGAATCCACTTGTGATGAAGCAACTTACTGACGCTCCCAACTTTGATAAAGTGTCTAATTTCAGGTTTCTGATCTATAAAATGAGAATATTAACCTCTGACTTGACTATCTCACAGAGTTGTATGAAGATAGAGATGATAAATTTTAACACATTTTATGATTAAAATGCAAAAGATTACAAAATATGCCTGAAATATGGAAACATGTAAGTTTTAGTCAGCACTGTTCATAATTATTAAACTTTAAAGTTACCCTAGGAGAAGGAAACAGCACATTAATGTTTAAAGTATATAATCTATTTTTAATTTTTAACATGTACTGAACAGTGAGTACATGGAAAGATTTTACGTTTTGACTCAGCTATGTGCTTATTATTCAAAAGCTTATACCATACAACTTTATTCCTGAACTAATGAAGACTTTGGTGACAGTCATGCTCAAAATAAGCATCAGGTAATATCTAGTAACAACAGTTATCAAAAACCAAAGAAATTACTTTGCCAATTTTTTTCTTGTTTCTAAAAAAGTTGGCCTGTATGAAACAATCAATTATTTAACATTTTTCCATATTTCTATGCATCATTTATGGTTGCATCTTGAAATGCGGAGGACTATGCTTTACGTATTTCAAACAAATAAATGTGATAATCATTAACTCTATGTTTTGAAAAGAGTTCAGAGCTAACTTAAAGAAATTTCTAATCTTTGCAGTGTCATTATCCAAAAAATATTACTCAAAAGAATTATAATTAACATTTGCTTGAATACTAATACACAAAATAATTAATTATTAGGCATTTTACTAAATGATAGGAAAATAAATCTTTGTATTGTATGTATATCATCTTATTTCACACTCACAGCTAACTATGCAGTAGGTTTGGTTACTCTTTGTATGGTGCACAGAAAATCATGCATCAGAGACAAGGGACAGAAAGGCTAAGTGACTTGGGCAGTGCAGCGTGGGCCATAGCAGATGGGATCATGGCTACACAATCAAGCTCTAACAGTGTGTCCTTAGACCCTACACTCATTCACCCCACCCAGGCAGTTTCTTCCCATAATCTATTTACAAATCAAATGTTTCAGAGAAGCTATCGTTATCTTTCAGTTAAGTGTGTTTGGGCCTTTGCAGCCTTGAGCATGAAGGTGAGCTGGTAACATAGGCTGTGGTTTATCCTGTATCTCAGGATGCTCACATATAAAAATATCTCTCCTTTAGTGAGGAGCAAGACTCCATAGATTTGCTGCCTCATTTCTTTCAGAAACTGAAATCTCCAGAGAATTTGTCTACAACAGGAGCATTTGACATTGTGTCTTTTTCCTGGATATATCACATGAACATATTGAGATATTTGCATTAAGAGTAAAATGAAGATCCTGTGTTAGAAACGGCACAAGTCAGCCTTTGGCATAATTATGTAATTGCTGAAATGTCTGTGATGCCTTCTCACTTCATGATTAGTTCTTATCCACTCCCCTTTGACTTACAGCTCTCCTAGGATGCATAATTGGTTATTTGTGCCAAGTTCCTATTTAGTGTGTGCAAAAGGTTTTAATTCTCACATGTATTACAGATGTATTTGTCTTTCTTGCTAGTAGTTTTAGTTACTTTTCTCATTGCTGAGAGAAAATATCAGACATATAAAGTTAAAGGTAGAAAAGTTTATTTTGGCTCACAGTTTATCGAGTTTTTAGCCCATAATTGGCTGGTTCCAAGGGAGGGTGGCGTAGCAGACAGTCATTACAGAAAAGAAACAGTTCATGGAAGGTAGACTGTATTAAAGCAACAGAATAGTGAAACATAAGGAAGCAAGTACACATGAGTTTAATAGCTTCTTTCTGCCCCTTTTATTTTCTGTCTAGGCTACTGAGTTAGCGTGGGTGCCAAACCAATCAGTGAACTGACTTAGCAGTCGCACATGTTTAATCCTAGCATCATTCATTGTAGATCCAGCCACCCCTGAAAAATCCTCACCTATGACTGCATGAGGTTTTGAAGGAGAAATCTAAACACAAGCCATGACACTAGTGTATACCTATCTCTCGATATAGTATTGGATTATGGAATATACCAGACTATTACTGGATAAATGAATAAGTATTTATTTAAAAGATCCTGAGCCTCCTCTTGAAGGATAATATGGTAAAAAAAAAATTATTGTTCAATTACTATCTCTTAACTAAATGGAATTATAACTGAGTAAGGGAAGTGATTAAGATATGAATCATACTGAAATTGCATTTCCAAGAAAATTTCCAAGATTCATCATAAGAGAGAGGAAAGAAGTGAGTTCTATTAATATTCTCCATACTTATAAGAACTGAAATGCTTCCTGTGTGCTTTTCCTCATGGTAAGTGGCCCCGAATTCAGCCAGCTGTCTCTAATGCCTGCCTCTGTCTATCCGATCTTTCACGATTTCTGTCTCCATGTGATTGGATGTGAACTGATGTAACATTCTTCTTCCCATTATCCTTGCTCTCTCTATATAATATATACAAATCCTTTCATTTAATCACAGTATGAAATCACTGTTGGGGAGGAAATAAAACAACATTATGGAGTATATACACCATTCTTATAAATGGAATAGACTCTTAAGTCCCTGGATCATAATCTAAACTGTTGCATAAAGAAGCAATGATAATCATAATAAATAATGTTTGTGGAGTTCACATTATGCATTTTGTTCACAGAACACTTCAAATCTACTTTGTAATCTAGTCTCAAAAGCGTCTCGATTTATGAAAAAGTAAACTGAGGCACAAAAAACCAAGAAGGTGTTTCTAAACAGCACTCTGCTACTAAATGGCAGAAATGTGTGTTAAATCCAGATTGTCATTATCCCACAACTTTTGCAATAATTACTCATGTTCAAGGCAAAATATTGTTGGCGTCTAATATTAAGCTAAAATATGTTATTTGTAAGGTTATCCAGAATGAGAGATACTTAATTTATAAAACTTCCTCCTACACATTTTAACAACTTCCTTAGCACGCACAGCAGTGGCTCAGAAAATAAATTCCCAAAGAGTAAATGAATGTTTGTAGCCCCCTAGTGGTGAAGGAATATTTCTCTTTCAGGAGAGCTGGACAGTCTTATGAGCATTATTACTTTGTCTGGTCTTCTTCTGTCTAAGAATGTCTTGTGAAGAAGGCAAGCAGGAAACTCTGTTTTAGCGTGGCCTGAGGGACCCACACCTGCTTTTCCAGAGCTTCCAGGACCCATCAGTACTCTGTAGTTCCTCTTCTGAGCAATAGTTCTGTGCTTTCTTTTCGGGTGGGACAAAACTCAGACAAAGAGCAAAAGCTAGATTTGGGAATTTGTTAAGTCACTTTCAATAAAAGAAGTTGTCTGACCGAATCAGGATAATAAGAGACAAGGATAGGACTCTAACACATTCCTTCATTTATTGCTTCTCTCAGTAAGTACATGTTTTCATGGAAAGTTTACCACGTAACAGGGACTGTGTTGAATACTGTTGATCTGAAAACAGGAAGAGTCAAGTTTCTGCCATTAAGATGCACAGCATGCAATGGGGAAAGGACATGTCAACAGAATTACAGCATCAAGTGCTAATTGCCGGAAGATTTCCTGAAATGACAAGGGAGCCTTAAAAATAAGCTTCTAAATTTGGGTTTGTCTATCAGAATACCTGATGTGAAACAAGATGTCTGGAGGACAGCACAGCAGAAACACAGATGGGCTGGGAGGGTCCCAGGCCAACCTCAGAGCAGCAGGAAGTCACAGTGGGACAGTCACAGGAGTTGGGTGTCACAGCAATGCAAAGAGTGAGGTGGGTAAAGTGACACATAAACGTACAATTGTGAAGAATAATCCCTGCTCATTGAGGGAATGCTTTACATATATTTTCAAAATGTATTTCCCTGAAATGTATGGGAAATAAATTCTTGCATTTTAGAAAAAAATATTCTGTGTACTACGTTTCTTTTCCAATGAAACTATGGATAAGCTTAAGGCCTGGACCCCGGTTGAAAGAAAAGAAAGTCACAGTGGAACGGACTGTATCTTGTTTTGATTGGAACTTGAGAGCTTTAAAAGCTGTTGAGTAACCGTCTCACTTCTCTTGTGAGGTGAACTTCTCATGTGATAGATGGTACCGTGACAGCCTTGTTTCATGGCCTTGTCACCACCACTTTACCGAGACATCTTCTCTTGTCCGGGCAAGCTCATTTGTTGCTCTGAGTGGTGACTGCTCTCTCCTCCCAGAGCCTTGCTCTTTGCTGTTAGGAGCCAGCAGGCCAGAGCGCTATGCTCCTGCACCTTCACACCAAAGCTCTTGGGACAACGCTGCCTAACCGGACCACAGTCTAGCTGCAGGTCAGGGCTGACACTGTGGCACTATTTGTGCGCCCACATTTCCCCAGGGGGTCACAAGGCATCTAGTCTCTAGCCAAATCCACATTCTTCTTAGCATTATACTTATTAGCTCTTGAACTTTCCTTAATTGTCTTGACAGTATTTTCTGACAAACAAAACAAAACAACAACAAAAAAGCTCAACAAAAAATGAAAACTTAAAAGACAATGTCAGTTAGTATTTCTTGGGAAACCAACATAAAATAGAAGTGACCTAAATCTTGGCCCTTAATTACTTCTTTCTCCTTCCCCTTTGTCATATATAAAAATACGAGAAAATGAGAAATCAAACCCAAAGAAGCATCAGAAAGTACCTTGCAGACATGAGGGACCATCAAAACTTTTTTTTTTTAAATTTTGCTGTCGTTTATTAAACACTAACTTATTTATTCTAGTGATGTAGTCTTGACTTGTTCCTAATTGTATTATAGACTCACTTGCTAGAACCTTCTCTATCAGCTCTGTGCCCATTATCTTGACTGACACTGATGTCTGCCTATCTAATCAAGTTCTATCAATAACACAGTTCTTTATCACTGTGTTTTTAAGCTCTGGTCCTACAAAACTGGTCTGCAGATATTGCAACAAAGACTGATTTCCTTAAGCCATACTTTGCTACATGTTCATTCAATAAGATATCATGTATGCAGTAGCTCCTCTCTTCTAGGTCTTGGGCTAGTTGCTGGTAATATGGAGGTGAACCAGGGGAAATAAGAATTCTTATTTTAAATGAGTAAGCAAATTTGAGAGAAAAGATGGGATGGAGAATTAATGAAAGGAAACAAACAATGCTTAACAACTTAAGGGTAGAGCATTTGTTCTTCCTCAGTCAAACTGTTTTAGTCTGGGTATTGACATCACACAATAAATGTAATGTGGGCAAGTAACATCTTTGCTGTAGGCTTTCATTTCTATAAGGAAGATAGTAAAACCTTAAGGATTGCTTCAATAGTTGACCAAAAATTGGGGGCAGTATTTCTTTTTTCTTTCTTTCTTTTTTTTTTTTTTACACTAGTCCATTTCTTTATTTTTAAGTGTCGACAATCATGAACAGTCAGTTTAAGCATCTTTGCTTTTGAGTAATATTGACAGCTGTTAAGGAGATGGATTCCAGTTTGGTTTATAATTTTAATACTCATTACATATTTACTTACTATAAAAATTTAGGTTAAAGTTGCATTTATATAGTAGAGTTAATCAGGTCAAAAATGGTGATCAGCTTCCATGGTGGGTTGATGGAACCTATTTTGAGCTGAAGTGATCTTGATAGCTTTAATTTTTTAAATTTACAATTTCATTTTTTTCAATTTTTTAAAAGAATTCTTTAATTTTTTATTATTTTGAAGGTAGCAAAATACAACAGAACAAGACAGAACAAAGCCAGTTTACACAATGTAGTGAAATTGGTACAGAACTTCACAGCAGGTTTCTGGGATAACAGTAATAGGTACCACAGTGTATCTTGTTATCATCACAATAGTTATTCTTTCAATCATATATAGCAAAATAAAACAAAATACAGAACATTATAGAGCTCATCAAAACAGAATATTGAATAGAGCAAAACCATTAATCAGAATAAAGCAAAACAGTGGTAAAAATATTTGCCTTCAAAGAGATAGTAGAAGGAAATCCCCCTTATTTGCTATATTGCATATGGTCAACCTTCCAAGAGATGCCCAGATCTCTGGCTTTCATTTGCTAATGTGGTGGGAGAAGGTGGGATGTTTGATTCTCAGCCTGTGCACCAGTAGGCTCACTACCACTTAGCAGGGAGGCAAGCTGGTTACTTGGCTTCCCAGAGCCCTAAGTTCCAACATGGCATAGATCTCAGGAGTCACTGGTGGTTCTCCCCCTGGGGCAGCCGCAGCCTGCCACACCATAGCCCCTTACCAGGCAGGTGAGCTGGTTGCTTGATTTCCCAGCACCCTATGTTCCAACGTGGCGTGGATCTCAGGAGATATTGGTGGTTCTTGCCCTGGGGCGGCCGCAGCCTATTTCTTAAGGATAAGCACAAATAATTATTAGTCATTGGTAATATCCAGCATCTTTAGGCAATAAATTCTTTTGCCATTGAACAATAACACAGGAAAAATATTAATTTCTCATCATAAACAATGAGATTCTTTTTAAAAAAAAAACTTGCATGGCAATATGGAGGGCTGAAATTTAAACTCATGCCTGCATATTACTGCTTTCAAAGGCAAAATGGACCTATCAACAAATGTCAGGATAATATTCTGAGTTTTAGAATATAGTTTCTTCCAGTACCTTGGGACAAATTGAAGTAAACCGCTACCTGAGAAAAAATCTCAGGGAAATATAATAGTCATGGGCCTAAAATCATGAAAGGTTAGAACTCCTCTGTTTTGGTTGTGTTTTGTTTTGTTTTTGGTTTTGGAGAAGAAACTATGTGTGGTATACACTTAAAAACCTGGAGAATGAAACAAAAGCTTTCATAGAAAATACTGGCAATTTCCACATTACTTCTTTATGGGCGGATGTAAAACATCAAGTTGGAATTCTAGTACAGACAAACCATGGAAAACATTTCATGTTTTCTGGCAGAGCAGTAAATGTTAATATTGATTGGTCAGAAAGATTAGACCAACAAGTGTTTGTCAAATGTGTTAGAAGGTGGTGAAGCCAGATTTAGGTATAATCATTTGCTTCTAAATTTCATCTAAGACCTAACAAAAGAAGAGGAAAAAATGAAGAGTATTTTGGAGGTCACAGTCAGACAGAATTTTTCCTTAAATGAATCTAGAAGATGATGTTCAATGAGACTATCAAGAAGTTACAGGGAAGGTCATTGCATATAATGATGCGTATACATTTTACTTGTGATTTTCACACTACAGTCAGGTAAATTTTATATTTCAAACAACTATTACTGAAATACCACTGTGTTAGCTATGTTTTCACACCTCCAACTACATGAAACAAATTTACAAATAACCCCAGCTTTTTACTTTGAAAACTAGACCTTAGCAGGTAACACCTCCAAAGAACTAGTCATAGTCATTGGAATGGTAGCAGACATACTAACATAGACCCTTTCTTGTGAAATGTGAGGACATTCTGGTGGACAATTTGGCTGTTGTACTCTCCAAAACCTTGATGTCTGGCCACTGTGATTACATTCCAATATCCACTGTAAACCCTAGTACCTTCAGATGTCAACTTTGTATGTAATTATGTCTTTTAATTCAAGCTGGCATATCTTGAAGGGACAGAATACCTGATAGTCATACCCTTCTCAGTTTGGGGTTGTGGCTCAGGTACATTTACAAGGGGACGTGGGAGTGACAGGAGGTACCCACATGGATCACCTGGGTTGCTCAAATATTCTTCCCTCTTCCGTTTGTTTTAAAGCACCCTCATCCCTATTGATTAATGTCAATTAGCTGAGACAGAATAGTGCTTATATGTTTGCCCTTGGGCACAAAGTACCTTAACTTGTACTTCACTGGAAGTCTATTTCTCTTGCTTACAATTTAACCTTTTTAGGAAATCTGACCCTTCAATTGTATAGAAGCCAAAACTGTGAAAAATGGAATAAAAAAAAATACCCCACAGCATCACTGGGAGTGATGGTAAAGGAGGATATTGCTGCTTCCCTACCTGGGATCCCGATGTGCTTGTTTCTTCACTTAGGGGGACAAAGCACCATGCTGAGGTTTTTGATTTAATAGTTTGCATGCTAACAAATGACACTCCATCCTTTCAGAGTGTTGGCACCGATCTGATCTTCAGCAGCACATTTAGAAGGTAATTTCAGCTTTCTTGGGGGTGGCTACTCCCTGGTAATATAATGTGACCAATAAGTTCCTTTGTTTGGGACCTAAATCAATTACTTACCTTCTACCAAATGCATCTTGTGATCATTTGCTGTCTTATTTACCATTCCATGTCTGTAGGTCAGGTCTTCTGTAAATCCTGTGTATAATGAAGTGAGCAACATAGCACATATCCAACAAGTACCATTATGAACAAATCACTGGATCAATAACCAGAAAAAATGTCACTAACTAACAGGCCATTTTGTCCTCTCAAGCGAAGAGTCTTCATGATTGGCTCAGGATTGGTCTCTGTTCTAGGGAGGTTAGATTTTCGGAAGATGCTAGAGCTAAGCTCACCTTGGTAAGTGGGAATAGACACTGTTGGACATCATTTGATCACAATGTCTTCCCATGAGGCACCCTGTTCTTCCTCTCCTATCAGATTTGACAAATTCTAATATCAATTGCTTAAAAGTATTTTGACTAGTTGCTTGTCAGGTGGTTCTTTCATTGTGGGCGCTTTTGGTTAGCATTTAATTCAAGATATAAAATGGTCACACTTTATATCTACTGTGATATGTCTATCTGTATGTCTGTAGCATAGCCTAGAAATTTAGGGATGGTAAGACTAAAGTATCAGTGAGTGATACGACACCTTCTGGAAGCTCATTTACTGTTAGGAAAAAGGTGTCATTATACTGTGACAAGAAAGGAAAAAGTATTTGAAGAGTTATGCGTTGATGTCCAAATGATTAGAGACTTTAAAGAGGCATATATAGGACTGAAATAAAGTTTTTGCATGAAGTTTTTATAATGGGAGATCATTTATGAGAAAAAATACATAAGGTAATAAGAATAAAATTAGGTTAAATTTGTTGACTTTCTTGGAATAAAAAAAAATCTAAACAAATTACTAATCTTTTGAAGATCCAAATATTTTTTCCTACCCGAGGAATTTTAAGCTAATACGTTAGAACTCTTACGTAAATGTTGAGGGAAGGAATAGACAAGTAATCTGCCCTGTCTACTGAATTTTGCTGTGAACTTATTAAGGCTGCTCTAAAAATAAAAACTGTTAAGGCATACATTTCCTGATTTTCATCTGGCTCCTTTTCCCCTCCAGTATACTTCATATTCTCCCACATCATCCAAAACTCACAGGACCAAGTAGATTTGTGAAGGAACAATGACTTAGAATTTAATTTTATAGTGTCTAATCTTGAGCTGGTGACACCAACTCACTCAGCAATATTCAACAGCTTGTGCGCTTTCCCCAGAAAAGAACTAATATCGTATGCACTGGTTTCTAGGTAATATTGCTATAGTGATTTTCCCTTATCTTTGGACTTTATGGTTGTGTGGGTTCCCTTTAGTTTCTCTATCCAGTCACCAAGCTTGGAGTTTTTCAATGTTTGGGTCTAGTCCTACTTCATTCCTCCTTCTAACTTGGCTCATTAAGGCTTTTATATGGATATTTGAGCTGCTGCTTAGCCACAGATAATTTACAAATTTCTCTCCAAAGCAGATCTAAAGGCCTACTAGATATCTTCTCTGAGATGACTCTAAGTCACACCCAAACCAATATATTCAAATCAAACTTATAATGCTTCATCTTTTAAGTCTAATATTTTATAATATTACAAATGTCACATGAAATGATTTCCACTTTAAATCTAAACATTTATAAGAACCTGAAATCTTGCACTCATCCTTAAATTTCTCTCTTATTTTCTTTGTCTAAGCTAAAATATATTTTACTGAATCAGTTCCTAAATATTACAGTCAAATGTATCCATTTATCTCTAACTTCCCCATCAATGCTATAGTCCAGGCTGCCCCCAAGTAAATTGTGGGCCACCACAGTAGCCTATTAATAATTATATATGCATTTCTTATTGTCTTGTTTTTATGGAATATATATACAAAATTTAGAATGAGCTTTTACAATATGCAGTTCTAAAATATGTCCTTGCTTAAGCCTGATCAATGTTTTCCTGTTACTCATAAGACAAAGCATAAGTTTTCAGCAAAACCTCAAATGCTGCAGTTGATCATTTCCTAAAACTCAAGCTACATCTCAAAGTCTTCTTTGCAGTTTACTCACACTGTACAGCAGTGTTCCTCTCCTGCAGTACATGCATGAGTTCCTCTCCAAGTGCAAACTGGCTCTTATATTTTCAGGCAACTTCTAATAATTTTTCGTATTTCAGTTAATCATCCTATTTAAGTCTGTTTCCCCAGACCTCCTTTATTACATTTCATTAACTATCCTCGTAACAACAAAAATCTCACACATTTCCATGAAAATTTGCTGTCTTTCTCACCATATGGTAAAATCATGGCACCGAGGGCATTTTTAAATTTTCTCATCTTTGAGTCATTATAGTCTGGTACAACCCTCGGCACCTGGCACTCAATGCACAGATATTATTAAATGGATGGATTGATATGCTATTTTATTTGGTATTTTCTGAACAAGAAATGCATTTTTAAATGACATGTGAGTTACTGTCTTAAATTTTTTGAGAAAATCTACCTTGTAGATGATTCTCTAGTTTGTAAAAGGGCTTGTGTTTGAAATTTAGGGAGTATGCTGCATGAGCTTAAGGTATTGACTACTAATTTTTCTAACAGTAGTATTTGTTCTTAAATACTGGTTGTCACTTTAGTCATCCAGTTAAGTTTCTAAATGCATTTGCAATACACAAATGATTAGGAATTAGGAATTAGGAATTAGGAATTCCTAAATTGATTAGGAATGGTTTGCTGATTTGTTTTACTTTAGGTAAATAGAAATCTAGTGTTTCAAAACATGAAATTGGATTCACTTGGCAGGCTGTTAGAAGAATACTTAACACATGTTCCCCCACCCAAGGGTATCCAGTCTAAACCCATAGCATCAGCCAAATTGAATTCTCACTGAAAAGCGCTGGGAAAGCTTGTTACATATTGGTTAGATTGATGTTAAATGTAAGATTTAGAGGAAAGTGACAAGTGAGGAGAGTAGCAAGGAAAGGACATGTGTTTGGCACACACAACTGTAGATTATTATCACATGCCATGGGCTTTAATTACAATGCCCTGGGATTTCTCTCTATAGTCTTACAGATATTATTTTTGTTCACATGTTACAACTGCATCATCCAATGTTCAAGTTCAGTTAGTTGTGGTTCAAGAAATATCTCAAAAGAGAGAATTTAGAGAATATTAAGTATACTCAGATCTTATACTTTATCTTTTGATTTCAAGTATCACTTCCTAAAATGAAGATTTTTCTTTACTACTGATACTGTGGTGCATACAGAGCTAGGGATTTCTCACTTTATCAAGTCTTTTCTCTCTATACCATATTATATTTATTTTGTCCTTCATCCACCTGGATGAACAGCTGGATATACATATTGCAAAAACTCAGATAATGTCTTCTGTGTTTGATATTTAACCTCAGTAAGAACATCTTGGCCTTAAATGACTGATAGGCCAATGAAATGGCCTAGATCATGTGACCTGAAACAATTCAGTTCAGTTAGCTATGCGGCTGATCTTGAAACCATATTCTTTCTTTTCTGACCATGTTTAGTAAAGTATGTCTTATAATTACCATAGTATGCTGAGGTCAACAGATCGAGATACTTGTTATTTAAAGTGATGCATATTTCTCAAGAAGAGAAACATGGGAAGAGATATTTCATGTGGTTTTGTGGGAGCCAAGGCATTGCACTCCAACTGGTTTATGTTAGGCTAGTTATAGCAAGTGCTGGTAGCTTATGTGGCCTGGTGACTCTTTGTAGTTGTCTGGTATGTAATCCTTGTGTGACAAGGGCAGGCAGATAATGTCCTGAATGTAGGTCCTAAAGATGCCAAATATAGTGGAGATTGGATACTGATTACAATATTGGTGGCTTTCCATTGGTTTCTTTCATAAACAAAATATACCCACAGGCAAATACTTCATTATCTCTAGAAACTAGATAGATCAGGGTACCTTGAGCACTCTTTCCAGAGTTACTACTGCCCCAGAGGGCAATTGGAATAAAAAGACATGCTTACTGTATCATGTTAAAAGTTAGGAAAAAAAATCAGCGATGAATTTAAGTATTGCTTATAAAAAACCTAAATTGCTATTATTCACATACTTAGGAATACTGAGACTGTGAGATCTTCCCTTTTAATGTATTTTCAGTTATAATTACCTTCATAAAAACAATTTCTCTTTTGTCCCCTGACTTTAGTTTTCAAAATAGCACGAACTATTATTGCTTCAATTTTATCATATTTTGGATGAAGCTTGTATCTGTGTGAGAATCTTACTATTAATCCTACCCTAGACTAAGAGTGGAATATGCAGAGGTTAGCATTCTGAAAATTGGAATAGATACTATTCTATCTAACAAAGATTCAGGCTGATTCTAAAGGACAAGTGTTTCTCAGACTCCTTGCAAGAGGACCATTGATGGAACACTAAGTAATTAAAATATATTTGTATTAAGAAACTTTTAAATAATTATTTATATGTTTTTAAAGTTTTTTTCTCTTTTATTCATTGTTTTTTATTAGTACATGTGTGCAATACACAATGTTTACATTCTTTGTGTGAACATGACTTGTGAGAACATTATTGTCACCATGCAAACATTTTCCTAGTTTTCATGAGCTAAGAGAATGCTAAATTCTTTCAAAGACTTAAGCAATGCTTATTTTTCTTTACTAGGAAAATTCCCCCACTTTTTTTTCTCTTTAAGTTTAACATATGCCTCTGTGTATGTGTACGTCTCCATAAGCGTATGCAGTGGCAGATAAGACAAGAGTTAACCTGATTTTTATTTTAAATAGGTGTTTGAAATTTAGAGGGAACATGCTAATCTGATTTCTTAACCATTTTTGATGTTTTGAAAATTCCATTTCAGGTGAAAACTTGCAGGAAGGATTGGAGGCTGACACAGATGGAAATGTTTAAATACCTAACACAGTGAAGACCACAATGGGAAATCTGACAAGCCTTTTACATGCGTGGCAGTGTGAGGTACTACTGAAATTACCAATCAGGCAGCAAGTGCTATAATAAAAGCAAGTTTCAGTAAATTGTAGAGAAAAAGCCTGCAGTCACTCTTAGAGAATTATTTTCCTAATTGTGTATTTCTAACTAAAAGGAGAACCCAATGGTAGTTTGTTCCTCTATTGTAGTCTGTCCATTTAGTTTTCAAATAGCCATGCTATGTTAGCATTATGTTTAAGATTTGGAGAGTGGTAATTTTTGTTGCAAAAGAAAAGAAACTATGTAACATAGAATAACTTTGAGCAATTTAGTTTCCATGTCTGAGTTAGACGGCAGATGTTGAATGAGATTTGTTTCCACAGATAGTGGTCCAAAAAGAAAATCAAAGGATGACTTCCTAAGATGGAAAAAAAGGGTGAAAGAAAACATGATCCTTTTAGGTATTTTTGTTCCATATAAGTGAATATTTCTAAAAAGCAATGAAGTAACATTGCAAGGATTGTTGGTGTCAAGTTAAAAGTAGGACAAAAATAAGAAAGCATATAGTCAGGAAAAACTTGCTTTTAAAAATGGTATTCTATAAAAGGGTCTGGAAATATAACCTCATGATCTAATACATCCTACACAAATTTACTTATTAATTTATTTAAATGTTATTGAACAATTACTATGTGCTGCATCATGTTCTGAGGTACACATCAGTAAATAAAAATAGAATATTTGCTCTAATACAATACATTTAAAGATATGTCTGTATCTCTGACAATTATTTGGCTATCAGCTCTAGAACTGAAGCCTTATATAATGTTGGTATTTACTTCTTGCTATGTCCTTTCACTCCATTGAAGTAGAGGGACAGGGAGAGGCAGGGGAGAAGGAACGAGGGGGAATGGGATGACAAGGGAAAGAGGGAAGTAGGGTGGATGAGTGTGGCCGGCAGGAGGACACATGGATTTTATTTAACAATGGTAGACTGTGTAGGTACACATACAAAAATGTGTACTAAAGACAAAATGTGTTAAATAATTCCTGGTCCAGTAAAAATGTGAGCTTTTTCCTCCTTGTAAGATTTGATATTTTTTACCTTACAGTTTTCATGATTCTATATTTTTATAGTGCAATTATTTTCAAACATTGGAAAAAATAATGGAGATTTAAAAATTATTGATTCATGGGACCAACGACTTCCTATTTTGAACGCTTGATTCAGTTTATCTGGGTTGCAACATTGGATGAGGTATAATAACAGCTTCCTTCTTAATCTTTGTAGAGCCCAGGTTGACATCTGTCTTTCTGAAACACTAGCACACAAAACATTATCCTTGAAGCCTCACCCTCTGCCAGAAATGCAAATTCTCAGGCCTTGCCTAAGGAAAACAGTGTCATTCTGAAGTACATGAATGGTTGAAAAATACTGTGCTGTGACTTGAGATTTAATTTGCATTTGAGTCAGTTCCCACCCATGTAATATTGATTATATCTTGAGAACCACTCTGAGAATTACTGTGAGACCTACTGTCTCCATCCAGCTCCCACCAACTACTCATAATACATCTGATCCTTGTTGGAATGAATTATTCAAATAAAAGTATAATATATAATAGATTTAGCTAAAACAGTTAATCAGTGTTTTATTCTTACTGGTATTTTCATGTCTGATTGTTTACAGTTTGCAGATGAGAAGTTTCAAGTAGAAATCAAGTTTAAATTTTTCTGTTTATCTCTTCCTAGCACAGACCCTTGACTTGGAATACAGGTTGGTTTAGTCATTTTTCCCTTGCAGGCAGGAATAAATATCCAGGTGTCACAGTCACAGAAAATGCACCTGACTGAGAGCCAGCTTTCGTGTTTGGCTTGGAGGTAACTTCCAACCTTTGCCAGACGTGCTGACCACCTGTGAAATATTTGATCAATCTGCTGATCCAGCTGCAGCCTCTTAGTGCTGTGCGTTTCAGTCCTCTGATGGGATGACTGAGGCTGCTTGGCGGGATGACAGTCCTGCCAGGGCCAAGTTAAATGGAAAGGCTTGACAGAGGTTTGGTCAGCACAGATAACTTGTTTATTCTCATTGTTTCTAAAAGGCACATGTTTCAATACTACTTTACTACGCCAGTGGAAAACTCTTTGTTCTTGTGAAACTACATCAGGTTGCTGGGTTATTGACTCAAGTGAAATGTCTCAGATTAATGTGCCAGGATTACTTTCTATTTATTCTTTCTAATTTCTGGCTGCTTTAGGAGCACATGTCTGTGGAATCTGACAATAACTTCTTTTGGCCCGGAATATGACTTATGATTTCTCATTTGTCTCACAGTTCACAGGAGTAAATATGAGCCAAGATAAAATTTATGAAAGGGTTCTGAGATCAGTTAAGGAAAATTGCCAATCCTGGAAAAAAAAAAAAGAATAAAAAAGAAAAGAGAAAAACACTCAAAGAATTTTAGTGTTTAAAAAAATGGATTTTAGTGACTAAATATAGATATCCACAAGCCCAGAAATTTTGTCTGATTATGAACATCATTCAGGATATATAAAATTAGAGCTATTAGCCATCCAGAGATTTTTTTTTCCATTGGGTAGGACTAGAGTGGAATCCAACAGCTCTGATAATTTGCTTCCAAATCTTTCTAACCCATCCTATCCTATTCCATTTTGGAATCCGCTGGCCTGGCATATCTTCTCTGAGAGCAAGTAGATTTCTTTTTTCAGCATAAACTCTTTTTGTTTCTATCATGTTCAAAAGTCTTTACTACAGGTAACAATTCTGAATAAAGCCAAGCTTATTGACACATTCTTTTGAGTTGAGACTTGTTTTCTAGAACTATCTGAGGCACTAACTAGCTATATATGACTTGGTTTAAGAATTAAAAATTTAACACTCAGATTCTTTCCAGCTAAATAAGAACAATAAATCATTGTAAGGATAAAATGAGATAAACATAATTGAAATATTTTGAAAATAATAAAACACATTTTGCATGTTAGTTATTGCAGTACTAAATAATGTTTCCTAAGCTTTAAAGATGAAGTTCTCATCATATATTACAGTACATTAAAGAAATGATTTTAAGCATCTTGATTTAAGGCAATACATGAAGCTAATTAATATGAATGACAAAATGAAGAAAATATATGTAACAAGAGGTGGTACTTAAATATATGATTTCTTACTAACTCAATAAAGATTTGTATGTTGATTTGTTATGTGTCAGATATCTTCTGAAGTTACAAACTGATGACAAAATAAATTTTGACATTTGTCATTCATTATTGAAGAAAAAACTGAAAAGACTTACCTAAAGTCTTTATGGCTTTATTCTATTTAGAGGAATAATTTCAAATTCTGTGATAAAATTACTAGGAACTTTGAGATCTCAGCACTGTTGTACCAAACGTTATATATCACCCAAAGGGTCCATGTTGAAGTTCTAGTACACTGAATTTTCACTTTATTTTATTCAATTTATTTTGTATTTTCTTGGTAGTGGAAATCAAACTCAGGACCTTGAACTTGCCAGGCAGGCACTTTGCCACTGAGCTGTATACCCAGGTACATTTTTGTCTTTTGAGATATAGTCTCTCTGCACAGTTCAGGCTGGTCTTGAGCTCACTTTGTAGACTAGGCTGGTCTCAAACTTGCAAGGATCCTCCTTCCTCAGCCTCCCAAGTGCTGGGATTAAAGGCATGTGCCACCACACTTGTCTGTAATGATTTTTTAAACTTGTACTTGAAATGCGTTCCTTCAAAGATTTTAATCACTTGCATCAAGACTGGCCATACTTCTGAAAAGTAAATTCTTGTTAATCTTCTTGCAAAGAGATGTCAGATTCTTGGCTTTAGGTTATAGGAAGAAATATATTCAAGATGCAGGTTAGGGTTGAAGATCTTTCAGAGCGATTCCACACGCCCCACAATTCATCCTGGGAAGGAAGTCAGAGTCAGACCATGCTCACAGACAGCTGGAATGGAACTTCCTCTCTGAAGCCTTTTTCAAGTGGAGATTCTCTTCTAAGCCCCTACTGATATCACGATTTTAACAAACGTGGTATCATTTAATACTATTTGATTATATTTCCATTTTACCCGTAAGCTGAAATGTAGGAATCTCACGTAATCAATCTCTTCCTAAAATTTACTGCTATTCTAAACATAGTAAATTCAAAATAAATGCTTGAAAAGAGAAGTAAAATACAATAAAAGACAGGAAAAGAAACAGATTTAACTTATACCCAAATATCCCTTATAACTTATATTGTGGATTTTGTAATAGTCATCCAGGTTTTCAAAATCATGTGGTTACAAAAACAAAAGATATTTACACATAAACATCTTCAGTTAATCGAAGAGAAAAAGTTGAAGTCAAGTGACACACAGGTTTCAGGTCAGCACTGTGAGCTCTTTGGGCACCCAGCCAGCGAAGCATGAGGACATCAGGAAAGGCTCTGCTGGCCTGCAGGTGTGTTATACCCATTAAGACTATTGCACTGACAGTACCCAGGAGAGAGAACCAAACCTGCAGCGATTTCCAAATATGAGTCTTGGAATACCTAAGAGAAAACTGTGGGCACTGTTTCTCTAACATGATGGATGGAAAACAGCAGTACACATTTCAAGTTTCCTGATTCAGAACAATAGAGAGCATGTTAAGGGATTCAGCATCCCAGGACACTGTTCCTCTACTCGTGAATTCATTTATATCAAATAATTTGAGCTTTTGAGGTTATTTTGTAGCGTAATTGTCCTAGCATCACATTGAGATCAAGTGAAAATCTGAGTTATCTTTAGAAAATCTGGAGTGGAATTTCTCTCTTTCAATCCAGACTTTACTATTATCTTCAAAAAACTTCAGTCCAAAGATCCCTGCTGATGGGTTGGAGGTTGTGCTAATGTTATCCTACTGTGGAAGACTTAATATTTATTATTCTTAATAGTGCACATTACTACTAGCAATAACTTACTGTTCATACATATGCATAAGAGCAAATTAATTGTATTACAGATTCACGCATAGTCAGTTTTTTTAAACAAACATGTATTGTTAACCGGTTTTATTCTGGGTACTGTTTGTACCATTTGTGTACATCAGTGAAAATGATAGACAAGGGACCTGTTTTTAGAAATGTGTATGCCAGTGAGGCAGATAGATCATAAAAACAAAAATGGTGTATTTTCAGAACAAGGGATGCATTGGAAACCTTTGAACGGGTAGTAAAACAAATATTTCTGGGTGGGCACAAAAGGAAGCAGTGTTATAAACCGAGGCTTAAAAAATGAGAGCATATCAAATATGCAAAGATTGGGAACAATGTGTTCCTCACAGATAGAAATATCAAGTACAAAATTCCTGAGGCAGGAACAAGTTCAGCCTGTTTAGATGACAGAGAGGTTCAACAGAAGAGGGCCAAGTAGGGTCTTTCCAGGTAGTGTTAGAAATGTGAAAAAACACTAAATCAATGAGAAACTTTTGGGAGAGATTCAAGTGAATAGTGGTATGGAACAATGTCTGTTAATGAGTTTGAATTTGCCTGAAAGGAAGAATGAAAGTAAATTGAAAATTAAGTTGTTGCTAAGAGGAAACAGAAGAATTTCACTGTGTAGGGACTTGGAATTGGAACTTGAAAGAGATGTAAGAATTTGATAGGTCAATAAACAAGAGTAGAAGCCTTTTGACTTTGAAGGAATGTGAAAGCAAAGCCCCAAAGCACATGGTTGCAGAGACATGTGACATGAATGAGATATACACCAGGAATGCCTAAAAAAAAGTGAGTTATAAACCCACTATATTTCCTGACTACATTCTCCCATACCCTCAGTATTTTATATTTCAACAGTCAGATTTTTAACATATCCTTCCAATACCTTATAGAGGCTTCTTACAATAATGAGAAAATGTGAGCATTTGGAAGTTAAATTCTTCTGTCATCAGAACTACTAACTTCCTTTGCATTATCTGCCCATCTAATGCTGACTTTCTCATCTAATGCTGGCTTTTCCATTTATGCCCAGACCCTCTTTTCTTTTCAAGGACTTACTCCAGTAATAGCCATGTCTCAATTTACTATCAATTGTTGCTTCCACATCTTACCATGTTGCTCATTATAGAATCATGAAGTAATCTATAATTAAATAAACAAACACAATAACACAAAAGGCAAACACAGTAAGTAAAACCTTGTCGATTACTTTTATTTCTTTGCTTTCTCTGGAAGCAAAATTTTAGGAAGGTGTCTCCATTCTCTTAAATGCTATTTTCTTTGGAATCCATCCCAGTCTAGCTTTTACTAACACGCTTTGAAGCCATACAAGATTACTCATAATCTGTCTGTTGCAACAGAAAGCCCATGGTCAATTATCATATTCAACTTTTCAGTAACATTTAATAAGGAGTCACTTTTCTTTGAAGCGTTTTGTTTCGTTAGCTTCTAAGACAATACAGTCACTTAGTTTTTCTCCAGGTCCATTGGTTACTGATTTTCACTTGCATAAGGCAGGTCTTGATTGTATTCTAAACTTTTGCCCTATAAGACTAAATCTGTGAAACTCTATTTTCTCATCCCTCAGATTATATTATTTTTAACCTATCAATCGAATTAAGTTTACATATCAAGTTTCCCATACTATTCTGAAGCCCATCCACCTTCTCAATCCTTTAGATATTCTGTGCACCTCTTATCATTTCCTGATGTTATAAAACAAAAAAAATGCAAAAATAAAACAAAAAAATGCAAGCATATTATTTTGACTTCTTAAATAATTTTAGTTCTGTATCATAGCCAGGACTCTACATGTAAGAAAAGTACTATGCTTTTGACACATTGCTCTAGTGATTATATTATGATGCTATTTTCTTTAATCAATTTCTCTTATAGTAGCATAGTAGTGATTTCTAGATGCTACACAGACAAAAAAATAGCATTACTTTTATAGTTCATAGAATCTGTTTACAAGCTGTATATTTAAAATGATTAAATGTTTCGATGGAAAACAGAAGCAAATTTGACATTTTCTCTAAGGGTAAATATACAGTTCATATCACAAAGCAATACTGCTCTTAGTTTTATAAACATAGAATTACCATATGTCTAAACAATTCTGAAAGCATATTTAATACAAAACATATACACATACCAGCATTACTCTTGACAGACAAAATCAGTCCAAACCCAAATGTCCATCAGCTGATGAATATGTAATCAAAATGTTTAATATCCATAAAATGGAATATTGTAATACATTAAAAATGTAGTATACATTCTAAACAAAATCTGGAAACATTTTAAATGTTAGAGGTCATTCACAAAGACCATATATCGTATGATTCAGTTCAGACAAAATATCTCGATATCCAGAATAGGCAAACCCATAAAGACAC
This sequence comes from Cavia porcellus, assembly GCF_034190915.1. Taxonomy (NCBI): domain Eukaryota; kingdom Metazoa; phylum Chordata; class Mammalia; order Rodentia; family Caviidae; genus Cavia; species Cavia porcellus. The sequence goes on along the minus strand of NW_026947498.1, from coordinate 50,978,931 downwards.
AAATTTGCCTAAAATTATGTAGGTAGGCATAAGAAGAGACCAGCAATAGACACAGACTTATTTTTAAGATAGTTATGGTTTATACATTGTGTCAACTTGAGAAGTCTAGAAGCTTAACTAAGTAATTTCGCAGCTCTGCACCCTGCACCCTGGGGTGTAGGGATCAGACAGTTATTGTTCGCTGTGTCAATTTGAGAAGGTCAGAACTTTAAGTGATTCAGCAGGGGGCCAGGGGCCCTAGTTTGTAACATCTTCAGCCTGTCCGAGAGGGGGGCAGGCAGATGGTGTGAGCTACACCCACCCCAGGGGAGCAGCCAGTGTACAATAAAAGGCAAATGAGGAGGGACTGATGGGTGGTTTTCGGGAGGAGCTCCAATCTTCATCTTCAGCTTGGACGTTGTCTTCTGGCTTCTGACAGACTGTTTGGCTTCTTCTGCTTGTGACTCTTCAGCCTTCATCGTAGACTCTTCAGCCTTCCATCACAGGTTCTTCAGTGTTCCATCTTAGACCCATAGGCCTCCTGATACGGATTTGCATCTAACACTATAGTAAGCTCCAGCCTTTGGTCTGGACCCTTCAATCTCTAGTACACAGACACTCTATTCAGCTTTGTGGCTGACCATTGTAAGTCAATGTTGTAATTTCTTATACAGGTGTGTATCTTGTGTTATATCTGTTTCTCTAGTAAATCCTGACTGATACAGTAGTGTAAATACAGTTCAAGCATTTTAGTCCAAAAAGTAAAAATCTCAAATGCTTCAACCTCTAACATTTTTTGAACTGCTACTTGGTACTGCACGTAGAAAGTTTTACCACAAATCTTACATCAGAATTTTGTAAGCAAACCCAGGGAAAAGTCACATAAAATTGCTTTTAGAATATGTGTGTAAATTGATAATAAAATGACTCTCATGTTGATCTACAAGATATCCAATTATGCCTATGTAAATATTCAAAATAATGACAAAAATCTTAAATAAAAAATTTCTGGTCACCAGGAATTTGTATAAAGGGTACTCAACAAGTATTTTAAAATTAGATTTGTTTTCACTTGTTTAATGATTGCACAACCATGAATATTCAAAGAACATCAAACTATATATTACAAATAAATTTTATGCCACATGAATGTAAATCAAGATTTTAATTTTATTTTAATTTCAAATTTCTGATATGGTAGCTAGGTAAAACCCACTTTAAAGAAAAACATTTTCAGCATTCTTAATAGTTTTTAAGAGATTAATTTTTAAAAGTTTGAGAACCCCTGCCCTAAAATATACAAGAATATCCTAATTGATTTTAATGTTCTTATTCTAACTTCCTGAAAGTATATCCCTATGCATTATTAAACAGAACCATCTTTTAAAAATATGGATTTATCATTTAAAATTCTTATCAGAATCTTTCAATTAGATATGAATCTCACAGCACTCATCTATTTCCTATTACTTTCTCAATCTTATTTTTGCTTCAGTCATATTCTTTCATGGTGGACTTTGTACTGTGTTGTCACAAATACATCAAGCATAATCACATACCTAGATCTGAGAATTTTCTGCTTTCATTTTATTTTTCATAGGTCCTTCTAAAATATTTCCTGGGTCACCTCTTCATGTAAGGACTTGCTCAAATATTAAGATTTCATTTAGGACCTTCTTATTCCCCCTTTCCAAAGGATTTTCCATTTGTATAGCATCATTCATTTTCCTGCATCCTTTTTTCTATCTTTCTGAACCGCTTTATCCATGGACAAAGTGGGTTACAATTACTAAATAAATCATATAACCTCCAACCTCTGGCCCCCCAACTTTCGTTGAAGTTTATAGAAGAAATATCCCAGCTCCCGTGAACCCCAAGTGGAGTTGGTCATGAGACATAGCGCTCTTTGCTGACACACAGATTGCCTGGATCGAATACAAGGATAACTTACTTGACAGCACACTGTGTTGGCTCCTTTCTCCTTCTAAACACATTTTGTCACATGCTGAGGAGCTTTTCTTGATATATCCTCATGTATGCACTTACTCAGTACAATCCTAAGATTGAATGACTGTCATATATATTCCTCATATAATCCTGTGAAGCAGGCAATATCAATTTATTTCTATCAGAGATGGTGAAACCCAGATTTCAGAAGTTTAATAAATTGTCTGGAAATGAAGAGTGTGTGGGAAGCAAACTTCTCCTCTACATGTCTCATATGAAAGTCTTTGTTTTTACAAAGTTCAGAACTCCATTCTGAGGTGTAAGATAAATGGTCACAACACATGTAGCATCAATGGATCATACAGTGACTATTCCAGCATTTGTAAATTATTCCTTGCTAAAGAAGGGGATTAATTAAGGTAAATCTTCAGAAATCAGACAGATATAGGATAAAATTTAAAAACAAGCTAGAATTTGTTCTTCTATAGATCCTAAATAGTCCCTCCTAAGACCGTTTTTACATTTCGCTTCATAGATCTTCATTGACATAGGCAATTACTGTGGTCATTCACGTGTGTAGTAAACATTATACTCCTTTTGTTTTCTTGCTTGAATTAAGATCAAATCTAATTCTTATGGTTCAAGTTATCTCCTTGCTCTGAGGAGCAGGATTCACGCTTAAGAGTACATCCATGATCAACTAGTTATTTCAAAATCCAGGAGAAGAACTTTGAAGTTTACAGAAGAGAACAGCCAGCAACATTCTTGAAAGGAGGCCAATAAAAGTTGAATTACTCAAGGATAGTAGTCTTTGATCTGTTGCTATTCATTAATCAAACACACACCAACAGTGTTCTAAAGAATCAGAATAGAAAGAACCAGAAGAAGTATGGGCTGCCTGGTGGATTGATTTTCACTTATTGTTTCTCCTTTTATTATTTAGTCTTTAAATCATAAACTCATTTGGTACATGGAAACTGAGCTTTTAGAAAATTTTCAAAGTGAGTTATTTTATCATTTCTAACTATGTCTGTTGAGGAGGAAATAGATAATTCATTACAGTTTAAGAAAATTTTGAGATCCATAAGCACTGATATGGCAATTTTTTTGGCAAGAACTCTGAGTCATGTAACTTACAGATCTCAAAACTTTTAAAAAATTATTAAGGAGAATCTGATTAAAAGAACACTTTTATAGAAAAAAAAACAAGGAATTTTGATGTAAAACTTGATTTCACTAATACTTTTTTATGAGCTGATGTCTTGAGAAAATGCCTTCATTGCTTATAATTAAGTAGTAAAAGCTTCAACATATTACTGAGTTGACTTGAAGCTCTATCTTCTATCTCTATCTCTATCACATATATCAATCTCAAATTCCTACCTAGCTAAACATACACTGAGTGACACTTTATGTATTAATTCTGAACTAGATAATCTTTGAATTTACTAAGATATTTATTTATTTATTTATTTACTTATTTATTTATTTTGCAGCAGTAGGGATCGAACTTACAACCTGGTGCTTGCCAGGCAGGCACTTATGCCACTGAGCTAAATCCCCAGCCTCACTAAGATAGTTTAAAAACCCAGTGACCAACTTGATTGTTACCTTATCCTTATTCAATTTTTCATTGCCCTTGTAATTATATTTAGCTAAAAAATACGAAGAACAGTTGTGATGGCATCCTCTTCCACTTGGGTATATAAGGGTTTAGAAATGGCCATGCTGAGTTGCAGGAAATATTTTCAAAGCTGCACTTATGTGTGACTGCAATGGGTTTCATGGAAGAGTGTGAGTTTGTAATGAAGGTGGTATGTTTTACCTCTCTACTTCCTCCAAAGAACTTCCCCATTTGAAAAGACATAGGCTGTCATGGTTTATGTCTATGTCTCCCAGGCCTCATTTGTTTGCATTGTGCATTTGTGATTGGTTCATTGTCTAGTGCTTGGATTAATGGTGTCAATGCTCCACCCACAAAGGGGTGGAGCCAGGATTGATGTAATGGTAGGAAGAAGGTGTGTCTTGCTCTTTGCTGGTTCCTGCCCACTGTTGGCGGCAGCCATGAACTGTGTGGCCCAGACATGCCCGCCTGCCTTGGAGCCAACTGAGTGTGGACTGAAACCTCCAAAAGCTGTAAGAAATAAATCTTACCTTTCCCAACTTGGGCTTCAGGTATTTTGTCTAAGCGACGAGTTAAAAGTAACTAAGACATAGGTCATGCTAGAAATGAATTTTTGTAGGGAATAAACTGATGGCCTGAAGACATCACAAGTTTATTCCTTTATCATTCTTCAACTTCCTTAGAAAGAAAGTGGGTATCATTGCACAGTTTCTGATGGTTGGCCTCCCTCCCTACTGGAAGTGACACCATGTTGCATATCCCAGCCAAATTCATAATTGTGAGCTCAACAAAAACTATTAATTTGGGGTACATCCAAGGCTTCTTAGGGACAAAAGAACATCTGAGTAGAGTACACATATGTCAGAGCTTTACCTGGTAATAAATCAAATTTTGTGTACAATTTTATAAATGGTAACTTTGAAATCTTGGAGAACTAAATTTAGCTCTGAGAGGAAAGGACTTTCACATTCCTTTATTTTTCCCTACAATATTGTAGATACAAAGTATTTTTAAGTTGATAAATTTGCTACCTAGTATCTTTCTATATATTCATTAAGAAACTTTCAGATATAAAATATTATTAGTATCAATGTTTAAATCCAGATTCTCATAATAAAAACATGAGTATGAATAAGATCTTCACGATCAGTCCTCTCTACCCAGGGCACTGGGAGGCTTTCAGTCATCTTTGGTAGCACAGCAAAGACAAGTACAGGGAATAAATGCTTCCTTTCTTTCTCTTTTTGTTTTCTAAAAGAATTATTTTACTGAAAAGTCTAGTGAACTGATATAATGTCCACTATGTTTTCTTGTAGTTAAAGGATTTGAGTATAAAAATCTTTCATTAGATAGCATAAATAACATTTTATTTAGCCACTAGGGAGGCAGAAGTCTTATTGAGTAGGACAAGAATGTGAGATGTCAAAAACTGCATTTTAATTTAGCTACTCAATGGAGCATGATCGGACAGGCTTACAAATGAAAAGAAGGTAATACTAGGGAAATATGTTTGTAGCTACTATCTATTGTATTAAGAATTTTCGTTACCATTTTAAATGATTCTAGTTATGTGATTTTATATTTTCATGTGTTTGAAAAAATTGAAATTTTTTTGTTCTTTTGAATGCAGGTATTCCCAATAAATAACTAAATGTGTCCTTTTTAAAATTTTCATTCCATTGATAACTTAGCACTTTGAAGCAGAGTAAAATACTGTATGTGGTTGATATGCGATTATAATTATATTTTGCTGCTATTGAGAAGTGGATAATTATGCTTGATGCAATTGTTACTGGACTGGAAATGCTTTTAAGTAAATGCAATAAAACCACAGAACAGTGTACAAGTTTCTGAGTTAATTTTACAAATTGTAGAATGTATAGATGTTTCTGTGGATGGATTTTTTCTTCGTCTACTTTTTAAGGTTTTCTTTTCCTCTGCCTTCATACATGTCCATATTTTTTTCAGCCCAAGCATCAAACTTTTGTTATGTATGTTCATTCAGTTTAACTGCCAATTATATTCAGTAGGTACACAATCACTCTTCAATTCAAAGGGAATCTTTAACTTCTAGGAAGATTACTTCATGGTTCTAGTATAACTACTTCTTTCTGAAATTCAATGGTGAGGCTAGGTGTGATGTCACATGTCTATAATCACTCTCCTCCAGGAAGTTGTAATGTAGCTCATCTGGGGCAATTTTGTGAGACTCTGTTTTCTAATTTCAAAATAATTATTATGAAAGAATCGGTGATGTAGCTTGTTTTTTTTTTTTTGCATGTTGGGTTCTTGCTATGTATTTCTGGTTGGCCTTAACTCACTCTGAAATCCAAGCTGGCATTGAACTCTCAGCAATCTTAGTGTTTTGGCCTCCCAAGTGCTGGAGCTACGGTGTGAGTCACTATTCCTGGCTAAAGATGTGGCTTGGTGAGAAAGTCCTGGATTCAAACGCCAGTACTTCACAAACAAAAAAATATTGATAGAAACAATTAACTACATTTTTTTGATATTTTTAAAGGTAAAGATAGCTCGCTTTGGTTTATGAATTGTGTCACTTGGCTTTTACTGAAGTGTTTACACTTCAAAAAGATAGCTAGTGTTGTCTAAAATAACCTCATTGTCCAAAATGGCTAAAGAATGCATGGGCAAGTTTTCTGTGTCTGGAAATTAATGAAAGTTTTGCCTCTACTGTGAATAATACATTGCATCTAAATCTCCAGCCTAAAGGTCATTTGGGCATTGTGATTTTCAATGGAGGCTGTGTGATTCAGATTAATTTCATAACAGCAACAACAGTAATTACAGCTTTCCATTCATTTAATATGATGTATAAATACAAGCTCTGACACCATCTGTAAAGTTCTTGGACTTTTACTCTCCAGATGAAAGATGTTGTTTAAATCTTTTAAAGTGCTTGAATATAATTAGTAAGGTTGTCTGCTGGAGCGGTAATTGCACATCTTGTTGCTTGATCCACTCACAAGGAGAAAACAGAAGACTGAAATTTGGCTGAAAGAACTCACCTGGACAAATGAGTGTGACCAAAGGCAGAGACTTGAAGGCACAAGACAGAAAACTTGACATGATGCCACCACCCTGGCATCATTTCCACTAAATACAAGACCCAGAAATGTCGTTCAGTGTCTAGGACAGATGAATTTGCCTGAAGCTGCTATCCAGTTGAATTCAGAGCATTTGTCAAAAGCTAAAAAATTTTTATATGGTGAGATCACTAGAAAAAAATGTAGAAAAGAAATGCACTGATCAGCTCTGTCCAGGTCTATCAGAATAAATCCCACGACTATTTAATTGTTTGGAATTGGAAAAGAGCCTATATATTGGACATCTGTTCTCTGTAAAACCATGCATAGGTTTTTTGAGATGATACATTAAATATAGAAGTAAAGAGGTTCATTTATGATTTTTTGTTGTTTCTTTCATTGTTTACACCCTATAGAATCTCTTTTCTGATATCTGACAAGAAGATTCTTTGGAATGCCACGTGAAAATTTCCTGATAATCGAAAGGCTATCACAAGAAAAAATCCCTACTCAGAAAGAGAGTGAGAAGTTTCTGTGTGGCAGAGAATATATGCTTTTCAACAGTAATTTGTTCTCCTGGTTCTGTTTTTTTTTAACCTATGATTTTAGGGTGTGCCCATTAGGGAAGTGCTTTTTTTTTCCTCTGGCAGTTATGTGTGGAAAAAACGATTCTCTGTTTGTTGTTCTGCTCTGTTTGAACTACACCAAGGTAGAAAGCAAGTCCCTGCCAAATCTCCGTGAGACGGCTGGGTGTATATTAGAAACAGGTTGAAAGCAGGTGGGTCTGGGGAGAGGGTGGACGCTGATAGGTGGGCTTATGTGTGTTCCAGACCCAGCAGCAGGTTCTGCAAGTTCTGACACTGGTAATGAGTCTGTTCTCTGAAAGAAGATTGGGCCTCTGTGTGGATAAAACAAACATTTTAAATGAAACTCATAAAAGAATAAAAGAATCAAAACATTCTTCCTCGTTCTCTCTCAAAGGGAAATGGAAGGCTTTGGTGTCTGACAGGTGCAGCTTATTACTAATCTGGACGGCAGCCAGGAGTTCATGTACGAGCAGCCCGTGAAGACCACGCCTGTGGACTGAGAATGCTGTCCTCTGACAGAGTAAAATGTGCACAGAATCGTCCTTATGTTCTCATTTTCCTAACTGGCTGGCTTTAATTAAAGGGAGCTTCCTGGCCTTGGTTTCAATGTGTCCCCAAAAGTTCATGTGTTTGTAACTCATGCCCCCATACAGCTGTGCTAAGAAGTGAGAACCAGGAGAGAGATAAATGTGAGGGCCTGTGTGGGGAATAATGCTGTGATTGTTGGAGTGGGTTTGCTAGGAAAGTGATGTGGATTTCCACTGTCCTTTTTGTTTTCTGTCTTTCTGTTGTTCTTCTTTCTGCTGTGAGAAGCTTTAGCAAGAAGGCCCTTGTCATAATAGCTAGTAGGACTTTCAACCACCAAAATTATGAGCCAAATAAATTTATACCCATTACAAATGGTTTGGACTGTGTAACAAAGATATGGAAACAGAAAACAAACTGACACAATTCCAATTCCAAATGTCAGAGTCTTCATTTGGATATTAAATGCATTGTGTTTTATTGAATTAAAATCATAATTTCATCTGATTAATTCTGTACTTTCTATTTTGAAGAATGTCAGTGAATGTCCTTTAGTGTTATTTGAAAGGCATTTGTTAATGTGATCCTACTTCCTAGACATAAATAAGTTTGGTGAGTATAACGTTCCTCAGCTAAATGCATTATGAAAGTTCACTAAAAGTAGAAGCCATCAAATATGTGTATAGGGTGAATGAATAAGGTCTCAGACAGGACTTGGAGACACTCTCACTGTCTAATGGACAATGACAAAGTAAGAGATTCTATTAAATAGTTTTCCAGTTAAAAATAGTTTTCTAATAAAAGAATAGGGAAAATATCAGTATCATGGAGTTTCAAACAGTCTACTAAAAAGAACACTTCTGGGTCTCTTGCTTCAATTATGTTTAAACTATTAAGTATAAATAAGTATATTTATTACAGTTTGATTATATTCATTCTGTATTTTTTCTTTGTATTGTTACAAATATAAAGTTCTTGTGCATAAATGATCCTATGTATAAAGGTTAAAAGGAAAGAACACAATCAAAGCATCTTTCACATCTTAAAGTATTGGCACATGAAGTTTATTTTTCTTTCACAACTGATAACAAAGCTTGTAGGTTCTTCACTTTATATAACTTCTCCAGGTAGCAGCATACATGACTGGGAATTTCTTCACCATTTATCTTTCTTCCAGTTGATTTTATGGTTCTGTTCATCATGCTTGTCCGTGTTGCTAATTTTCTCTGTATTAGCACTGTAAACATGAACTCCTCGTCTAATCAATCTGAGAGAACTCTGATTTTCTCACTATATTGATAAAATTCCTTATACTACAGAAATGAATGATACCAAAAATGTAATTATTGAACAAATATTCTCTACATAATTTAAGTATATAGGAATGTACATATGTACCAAAATTATTTGTACCAAAATCATCCTTCTAGAGGATGATTCAATAGCTTTATTTCTCATTTCTCCAGTGTAGGGAATGAAAAGCCAGAATAAGGCAGTGAAATGTAAAAATCACAGCTAACAAAGCAACTACAGGCCTGAAAACCAGGATCATCTGTGTTTTGTAATTAAAACATTTTTGTTTCTTTTCTTTTCTCATACTTCCAAGGGATGATTCGCTAGGTCCCATGAGCCCATTTTCCATGTCATTTTGCACAATGGCCTCAAGATGAATGGAAGCAATAAATTGGAAATCTTTAATATGTAAGGTTTTGTTATTTGCTTCCTATCAAAAATTTAGGAAATGTTGCTTTTATCCAAAACTGTTCATGGAATTTGACGTATGAATTTTTATCCACACAACACACAGGTTCCACTGTTTTTTCCTTGCTTCAGACATCTTATCCCTAGTCATTATGCCTCCTATGTAAAAGGCTCTTGGACTGATATTTTGTAGAAATTCTAGGACACTTTTTTCTCCACAGTGAAGGTATGTCTTGATTAGTAACAAGAGTGAATGCTAAGTTTTGATTTCTTTTTCTCTCATGAATTAGTCTGGCTTTATATATATATATATCTATCCATGGATCTATGGTGACATCATTTTCTAAGCAAACATATATAACAGATCTCTGTTAAAAAGGAAGAAGACTGGCTGAAACAGATAAATGATCATCTTCCTATATTCTATACTGTACTCTGACAAAGCCAACAGAGGCTGACTTGGATAGTTTCAAAATATTTTAGTATTAATAAAATTAGAGTTTTTACTCCATACAATAGGAAAAACAGTAATTAAAATGTTCCTAGAATATGAGCATGTTTTGGTAGCAACAATCAAACTCAGGACCTCACCCTTAGCTAGGCAGGTGCTTACGCCACTGAGCTAAACCCTGCTAAACCCTCTGTCCATGAATATGAACATTTTTATATGTTTAGACCAGGCTCTTGCGCTTCCTCAGTGATCTCTCAACAATGTGTTTGAAACTTGGTGGAGATTAGGTGACCTAACTCCACCTGCTGGATGACTGAAATTACGTGACTCGTGTAGGAAGAGAAGCTGACATCATGCAATTCTTAATGGCATAAAAGCCTGAAGAGCTTGTTTTAAACTTTAAGCGTCACCATTTTCTGGCCACCAAATACACATCTTAAGTAAAAACTTAAAACTTCTGGACCAAATCTTCATGGTTGTAAAAGAAAGGTTGAGCTGATGATCTCAAATGACCACATGTCCTTAGTTCCTGATGAATCTGGTTTAATTTGAAGTCCATTGGCTCCTTATTCACAATGATGAGAGTAGTAATATAACACTGTATTCCGATTTTATTGCTAATGAGAATAATTGCAAATGTCCACTCCTTTAGTTCTGTCTCATCTTGCCTGTCTCACTAATGTGCTACATAGCACAGGATCATTTAAATCCTCATTGTCCTAAAGACAATGAGAGATAATAACACTTCTCAGGATAATTATACAGGTTAAATAGCATTTTACAAGTCCAGAACATCACTTTTTTGGTGATCAAGAGTATTAGAGGTTCCAAGTGCTGAGGAAATGACAAATATTCTTATTGAATGGAAATTTATTTATACTAATCATTACCAGCACTAGAGGAGCACAAAAAGAATTCTAGTCCAGATAAAAGGAAACATTGTAAGCAAAAGAAACAGTTAATAAATAAAACAAAAATCATCTGCTTCTTACTTGAGCATGCTGTGATTTTTTTTCCTTGTGAAAATCCTCTGATGGTCTTACTATGATAACTCAAATTATAGGAGCCAAACAAACAAATTACATCCACATTCACACACCAACACCCCCCCCCACACACAAATGCACAAGCACAGAGAAAAAGTATTATTTAATTCCTTTCAAAGTTATAACCTCTACTTATAATTGCCTTTTGGCTATTCAGCTTTTATATATGCCTAGTGCCTACAGTTAGATGTTGAAAATTGAGGGTTGATCTAGGCATAACTTTACATCTTGGACTCATAAAGTATTATTTATGTTCTTTAAACTGTTGACAATGAGATGGAGAATAATACTACACAGATTTTAAATATTAGGTAAAGAACATGTGAAAGATTAATGACAAAAGATAAGAAAGATTATTTGCTTATCCAGGGTAATCCTGTGTGATAGATAAGGGTTTATTGGGGATAAAGGTCACTCGGATGATTATCTTTTTCTCTGGCCCCAGAACCTAGTATGGAGTCCCGAGGGCTCCTTTAACTCAGATTAATTAATACTATAACATCATGTCTTATTATTTCTTGTTACTCTGATCTATCTTCTAAATTTATAATATTCAACTTAATCTGTGGTTAGTGTGTAAATTTCCAGTATTTTCCATTTCCTGTAGATTCAATGTTCTGAACACTATAAAATTTGGGATTGTTTTCAGTGATGTATTTTCAGTATTCATTTTCATCTCCTTAAGCTAAAAATCACAATATCTCTTCCACTTAAATAATAAGAAAATGAAGTCCTGTTTAAAAGCCATAATTGCATCCATCCTGTATCACTACCCTTATCTATATAGCAATAATCTGTACTTTTTTGGTAAAATTTTTAGTAACAACCTGTATTTTTGAACATTGAGATAAAATCCTGTAAAATATTCTGAAGAAAAGAGGAAGTCTTTTCATAAATTAATGAGATTTATTTTAAACAATTTGAAGATAAATCTTTCATAAATGCTCGAAGGTTTCTTTTTGTTTTAACCTTATGTGAGGCTTTTTATCTCTAACATTCTAGTGTAAGAAAACAGTCATGATTTCTGAGATAATTTACAAATTACAAGTTTATTAAACAAAATTATCTACTGTGTATATATATGCATGACCAGTATCACAATTGCAATTATTTAATTTTACCAATTCATTATATTATTTGAGAAGCTAATAATGATAATAGTAGAATGAAGGGTAATGCAGAATGATGGTCATCAGGAACAAAAGTAAATATCTGAACAACTTATGTAAGAGAACCTTATACATCCAACTCATCCAAAGATCTGCAATATGGTGTCAAGATTTCCATTAGTGAAACTACTAATAGATCCTGACATAGTATTCTTGAATTTATTTCTCAGCATTTATGGAAACACAGTTAAAATTGAATCCAGGTGTACCCAGCTCATCATTGCTACGTTATATAAAACATGCTCTTTGCTAAGCCTTTCTTAGACATGTTTGAGGAGTGTTCTACATATATCCCCAGCCCTTATTTCCTATTTTACAAGAAAAACATGTTGGTCATGTATAGCCATTTGAGGAGTGATACAAAGTATCTGTATCCTTGTTCAAATTATCTTTTTCTGTCAAAACTAACCAAACTATAGATAACATTTTTATATTTTACAAACTGCAGATAACAAATGTTCATTGCTAAAGACACAATTATAAAAGTTCACAAACTAGGTAAAAGTGTACTCTTCGCATTGGTATGTTGTCTTCCAGACATATTCTTTACATGTGCACAAAATTATTGTGTCTTAAGTCAGAAAACTAAAGTTCTTTATAAATGCATACTTAATAGCATGTATTAAACATTTTATAGACATGATAATATGATAGTTACATATTTTTCTTAAAATACATCATTTCAGACACTGTATTATACTCCACTGACAAATATATTATGATTTATTTAACTTGTCTCCTTCAACTGACATTTCATTGTATTGTTAATACAAATTTTATTGTAGTAAAAACTTTTATATGTGTTTTTCTACACTTAACTGATTATTTTCTGCCTAAATTATGGATAGGACAATTTCTGAGGTCAATTACTTAAGCTCACTAATTTTCTGAGCTCACTATGTAGACAAGACTGACCTTGAACTTCTGGTGATCCTCTTGCTTCAGCCTTCTGAGTACTGACGTTACAGATATGTGCCACTATACTCTGCTTAGGTTTTTATTCATACTGTTAAATTGTTCCTCAAAATATTTTTATTAATTATTTTTCTACTTCCCCTCAGTTTGAACATTTCATACACTCTTGTCAATATTAAGATCACCAACCCAACACTGTTTCATTCTGCATGTTATTGTTATAATATGTGATGTTTACTATGTCGAACACTACAACAGTTATAACCAGAAAATAACATTGAAAAGGCTTAAAAACAAAGGCTGCATTATATATTTTGTAAACATTCACTGTTTTTAAACCATTATGTGGAAGTCAATGGTAATATGTAGGGCTTAACAATAATTTTATTACATTCTAATAATTGATCCAGAGATGATATTTATTATAGCACCAAACTTGGTTAGAATTAAGATCCTTCCGTAAGTTTAAGCTTCCACAGTGAGATTTGATTATAATTAAAAGTTGGTTATATTTGTCTGCCTTAGCTTGATAACCATGATAATTCAGAGACCAAACTGCAGTTTACATGGCCCACATCTGTGCGTTTGTGTCTGCCTGTGAGAGTGATTAACTCACTCCCATGATTTTCTTTGTACTTTTCTTGGTAAACACTTGTTTCAAATTTAGCAATCTCTGCAAGCACTTCCCAATTCACACTTCCTCTGCCCTCTTTGTTATCGATGTGCTCACAATACTGTTCTTGTGCCCAAGACTTGCTGTCTCTTCTCTGTTTTTTGAAGTGCCCATTCCTTTTAGTATTACATGCAGCTTCTCTTTGTTTATGTAACATCTTATATGTATCTTGAGTTCTTGGAACTCTGATTGTCAGTTTGCACAGAATCTGCCCTTTGCTTTTCTATACTCCAGCTACTTTTCCTTGCTAAAATTCCTACCTTTTATGGCACTGGCTTAATTTTAATGCAAATCCCAGTATACTGCCTGGAGTCACTCTCTCATTGCCAGTGGGTTTTGGACATACTCCAGTCCCTTGATGTGAGCTGCATATAGGTTTTGTGCCACATGTCCTTCCTTTTGATAAATTCTTCCCTTTTCTATGCTAATCCCTTCTTTCTCTTCAGTAGTGTTTTCTTTAATGATACTCTTTTGTCTTTGATAACATTTTTGTGGATTTTTTTTTTTGCTTAGCATGCTTTCATGTTCAATATAGGTCTTTTTAGCTTGCTTTTTATGGTCATTTCCAGTGAAGGTCTTTGGTTCTCTCTTGGTCTGTTGTTTCCTGAGACAATCTGTCATTTTTTATGATTGCATACATATGGCGTGGTGCTCGAAGAGACTACTCGAAGAAACTGCCATTTAAGTGAGAAAACGTATGTTTTCCATTATCAACTTATTCTCTAAAAGAGAATATATACAAGTAACGACCTGGAAACCATTTAAATGAGAGCACATTCTTTATAAATCTATTACCCCAGCATGCATATTGAAAAACATATAATACACAAATAGTGCTGAGACATAAGATCAAGGTAAAAAGGAAATTGAAACCTAGTTTAAACAATAGTCCAACTCTACCAAGTCAGGGCTCAGAGTGATTTTTAAAGCTATTTAGTTTTTTTTTTTTACCATCTAGTATTTGAAATTTATGCAGCATCCTAAATGTATAATCATTTAGAATATGATTCACTGAAGGATACAAAACATATTAACTGTTTAGGTTTTCATCATTTCCCCATATAGAATAAAATTTGTCACAATGTGCATTTGCCTTTGTCCCTCTAGTCTTATTCTCTAACATCACGCATGTTTTAGCAGATTTTTGTGTCTAAAGCATTTTCTCGATATGAAGCAAAATTTGAGGGGAAGATTTAAAGATTTCTCATGTGCTCTAGCTTTTCGATTTTCCTGTAATAAACACCACCACCCATAGCTGTGCATTACCGATGGACGATACTATATTCACACATTAGCACCCAAGTGTATAGGTCACTCTAGGTTTCATGTGATGTTTGTACCTTTTGTGGTTTTGGACAATTTTATAATTATATAATCCACTATTTTATTACCACACAACAGTTTCACTGCCTTGCAACACTTTTTTGTTCCTTCTGTTCATATCGTCAGCCACTTAGATGCTTAACTAAGTAACTCAGCAGCTTTGCAGCCTGGGCACAGAGGACATGCCCTCACTGCTCTAGGATGTTGCTCATTAGGTCAACTTGAGAAGTTTAGAAGTTTAACTAAGTGATTCAGGAGAAGGCAAGGTCCTTACTTTGTAAAATCTTCAGAAGTGCAAGAGGAATGCATGGAGATGGTGTGGCTGTAAAGAACATCCCTCCTCCAGGATGGGTGGTCTGCATACAATAAAAGGGAAAGGAAGAAGGACTGATTGCTGGTTCTACCGTCAGGACGGACATCATCTCCTGGTTCTGCTGTAGGCTGTCCAACTTGTGCCTGTGACTCTTCAGTCTTCCAGTCTAGATTCTCCAGCATTCTGTTGCAGACTCGTTGGCTTCCTGTTAAGAACTTGCACAGAAGACTGAAGGATGCTCTAGACATCAGACTGGACTCTTCAGCCTCCAGCATACAAACACCTGCATGATTATCATCCAACTCTGTGGCTGACCACTGTACACCAATATTGTATTTATTTTTTTTTTATTTTATGGATCAGAAATAAAACAAAATTTCATCACAAAATTATAGAAGAATAGCAACAGTTAATATATTACATTATCTTTAAAGTAGTTGCTCAGGGTATAAGATATGGGTATAAAAATTTCTCCAATCCATCTGGGCAGAAATTTTCCTTTTTAATAAGCAAAGAGACACTAATAGCACAACTGACTTGCATTTTTTCCCTTTTCTCTACTGTCTTTTCCCATTTTAGTCCCTTTTTCCTTTTGAACACTTTCTTCCCATTTCTCAATATCTATTATACATTTTAGAACTTATTAATTCTCTCAATTTCTTATACAAGGGAGAGATATGATGTTTACACATGAGTCTGATTTATTTCATTTATGAGTATGATTTAAAGCTGTATCAATTTACCTATAAAAGTCTCAAATTTATCCTTCTTTATGATTGAGTAGTATTCCATTGTATAAAAAGACCATCTCTTTTTTTTTTTTATCCATTCCTCAGTTTATGGACTTTTTGGTTGTTTCCAAGATTTAACTATTACTAACGGTGGAGCTATAAACATGGGTGCACATATATAGCTGTGGTATGATGTTTTTAATTCTTCTGGGAAGATATCCACGAGGGGAATAATTGGGTGAAATGGGATCTTCCATCTCAATTTTGAGAACTATTCACAATGCACCAGTCTATACTCCCACCAACAGTGGAAAAGGATTCCTTTGTTCCAAAGCCCCTTCAGCATTTGTCATTGTTTGATTTCTTGATGTTACACATTTTTTCTATGGTAAGATGAAATATCAGTGTCATTTTAATTTGCATTTTTCAAATGACCAGTGATGTTGAGTATTTTTTCATATATTTATTTACTATTTGTATTTTTTCATCTGAGAAGTATGTATTCATTTCAGATGCTCATTTGTGGTTTGGGTCTTTGAATTTGTGAAGTCTGATTTTTTCAATTGTTCGTATGTTCTAGATACAAGCCCTTTGCCTGAGGTACAATTGGCTAAAATTTTTTCCCTCTCTGTGGCTTTTCTTTTCACTCTGTTGCTGTTCTTTTGCTGTGCCTACCCACTGTGTTACTGAGATTCCTGTCTACTTTCTCTTCCAATAGATTTAGTGTCTCTATTTCAATATTTAGATTTTTGATCCATTTTGTCTTTAGTTTAGTGTAGGGTGATAGGCATGGGTCTAGTTTTAGTCTTAAGTCTGTAAAGAGTCAGTTTTTCCAGTACCATTTATTAAAGAGGCGATTTTTCTTCCAGTGAACATGTTTGGTGCCTTTGTCAAAGATAAGGTGGCTGAGTGTGCTTGTAGTTGATGCTTGTGTCTCTATCTTCTAATCTGTTCTACTGGTTCTCAGGTCTGTTTATTGTCAGTACCATGCTGCTTTCAACACAGTAGTTTTGTAGTATAATTTCAAGTCAAGGATTGGGATGCCTCTTGCCTTGCCTTTGTTGTCCAGTATATATTTTATTTCTTTTAATAGTACTATACTGAAAGATCAGTGTTAAGAGACTATGTCTATGCCTTATTTCTTTTCTCTTTGAAAAACATTTTCTCACCATTAAGTGAGGTGTTTGTAAATTTTTTGCACTTTTGTCAGATTGAGTAAATTCAGCTCTATTTTTAGTTTGTTATGAGTTCTAAACAATAACTGGTGTTGGATTTTATCAAATGCTCCTTTTCACCCACTGATATAAAATGTGTTTTTTCTTTTTTGTACTATTGACTTGATGGAAAATACTGTTTGGTTTAAAAATATTCAGTGAGCCTTTAATACCTTGGATAAATCACATTAGATAATGAAGCACACTTCTTTTATAGATTTTTTAAACATTTTGCCAATATTTTGTTAAGAATTTAGTGTGCCTTTGTTCATGTAGTAGTCTTTCCCTGTAAAGTGTGTGTGTGTGTGTGTGTGTGTGTGTGTGTATTGTATCAGTGCAATGCTGGCCTCATCCAATGCATTAGAAAGTACTACTTAGGCGTCTATTGTGAAGAACTGGAAAACTTAGTTGTTAGGTAGAACTTAACAGTGAAACCCTCACATGGTGCTTCCTATTATGAAAGTTATGTTTTATCATAGATAGAATACCCTTAATAGAGAAAGGCCAATTTGGGGATTTAGCTCAGTGGCATAAATGCCTGTCTTGCAAATGTGCAGTTGTGAGTTTGATACCCGGTACAAAAAAAAAAAAGACAGCCAGGAAAAGACCAATTTAGATTTTCCAGTAATTTTTGTGTGAATTTTCATAAACTGTATAATCTAAAGTTAGTCTATTTCAATTATGTTATAAAATTTTGGGCATTGAATTGTTCACTGAGTCAGTTTTATTCTTTATGTGATCTATAGTGATGTGTCTTTTTCCATTCTCAATGTAAGTACTCTATGTAATAGCTCTTATTGTCTAAGTCAGTCTAGAAGAAGTATATAAATGTTATTAATCTAATGAACCAGATTTTAGCTTCATTGATTTTTCTCCTTTCTTTTTTCTTGATTTCACTGATTTCCCTTCTTGTTTTTAATATGTATTTTCTTCCCTTATGTTGAATAAAATCTGTTGTCTTTTTTCTAGTTTCTTAAATTGGGAGATGATCAATTTTTATCTTTTTAATTTTTAATTTCTGTTTCAGTGTTATAAATTTTCCTCTTTTCTGTGTTTTGTTGTGTTGTGGTATCAGGGATTGAACTCAGGGACATACTAGGAAAGCACTCCACCAGTGAGTTACATCCTTGGGCCTATGATTTCACTTAAGTTATGTTCTCCTTATATATATATATATATATATATATATATATATATATATATATATATATATTTGTATTGGGGATTGAACTCATAACCTCACAACCTCACACCTCACATGCAGGTGCTTATGCTGTGGAACTAAATCCCCAGCCCAAGTCACCACGTTTTTATAGTTTATATTTTCTTCTTATTTAATTCAAAATATGTTAGTTTTTCCTAGGATTTATTCTTTGACATGTTATTCAGAAGTGTGTTACTCTATATCCACACATATTGGGATTTTACAGTGATTTTTCTATTACTGACTTTTACTTTAATCCTTTTGATCTGAGATCAGATACTATAATTTATATTCTTGTAAAATTATGAAAGTCGGTTTTATCACCTGGAATGTTTTGTCTTGGTGATTCTTTCACATCAGCTTTAGAAAAATGTGTACTGTGTGGTTTCATGACATACTCTATGAAAGTTCTTTGTATCTACTTGTGATATGATTAAGTTCAAATCTTTAATGATTTTCTGTCTTTTGGATTTATTTCTCAAATAGTGATGCTAATATGTATAATTCAGAATGGATTAATTTATTTTTTTATAATTTTCTGTCCAGTGTAATTTCTGTTCTGTTTTAGGAGTACAAAGATAAATGTTATATCTTGAGATTTGATGTTTAACATTATGCAATGTCGCATTTTAACCCTATAACTTTTCTTTGCCATCATCTTCATCTGAAATCAATATAGTTATTCCATCTTTTTTTGATAAATCTTAGTATGGTATATACTTTTGAATGATTTACTTTTCATCTGCATTTGAATTAATGTTTGAAATTGGTTTCTTCAAGCAATATATTTAGGTATTGTTTTTAATTCTTCTGACAATCTTTGTCTTAATTAGTGCCTTTAGAGAACTAAAATTTAAGAAGTTTGTAAGTATCTAGATTGTTACATATCATATTCATTAGAATTTTCCCTTTGTTGTTCTTGTTTTATCCTGGTTTTACGTTTTGTGATTTAATTGAATAAATTTACATAAAGCCTTTTTTATTCTTAGCATATTACTTCATTTTTAAACAGTTTTTGATTATTTACTGTCCATAATGATTAGGTTCCTCATGGAGAATTGGTATATGTATATAACACATTGAATTCTCCTTTCAAAAACATTTTTAGTAATTACCATAATGTTTACTGTATACACCTATAACTAGTTATAATTCTGCTTCAAATAAAAGAATATAATTTCACAGGTTTAGTGTACATATGTTAAAATAACCCTAATTTTCTTACCTTGTGTCATTCTTTTCAAATATGTAGGTACACAGAAGCATGCATATATAAGTATATATTATCAAATATAGTTCTTCAATTATTATTTTGAGCATTATTACTTAAAACCTGATTTTATCATATTATATATTGCCTTAATTACTTTTCCACATTGCTGAGACAAAATGTCTGACACCCAAATTAAAGGAGGAGAGACGGGATGACGTGGTAAGCAGGCATCATAGAGCAGAAAATGTTCATAGTGGACAGAAGAGAGAAGCCTGAAGGCACTGAACATGTGAGCTAGAAGCAAATTTTAATTTTACCACTTAATTTGCCATTAGCAATAAATTAGATACATGTTGTGTCAGTCCTGCATATACCGCCAAAGAGATCCCCCTAGGCAAGGAAGACCAAGACCCAGACTTGGTGCCTGGAGCCTTGGTACCTTTTGTATAATCTAGTTGGTGGGCTGCTCCTCTTTGGTGGGTGAAATCTGAGGGCAAGAATATTAACTTGGAGATACACAATCTCTTTCTACCTATCAACAGACTATGAAAAGTTTTGAAATGGTTTTTGTCATAAACCCAAAGCATGGCACTCTATATCATATCATAAAGTGGATAAATGAAGAATATAGGGGAGATGAACTTCAGTCATTTGCTGAACAAAAACTAAACCTCCCAGACCAGAAAAGGATAAATTCAAAGGTTGCTATGGGATTCTCAAGGAAAGAAATCCAAGAAATCTTTTATAGAAAGAAAATATAATGCAAACTCGACTACTTGTATCTTGCTGGGGATAACCTTCTGAGCTGGACTCCTGTCACTGCAAGGCTATCAGGCTCTTTTCACTGGCTGCGGTAAAGCCAAGTAGCCACCTCACCTCAGCAAAAGCACTCATTGGTCTCCTTGTCATAAAGTACAGACAAGTTTATCTCACAGCAAGATTCTGAGACTGCAAACTGACTCTGCTGGACCAGCTATTCCTGCACTTGTGTCTCATCTGAAGAGAGTCAGAGAAGCACTGCAGATAGTGACCTCAAGGCAGACGAAATTTTCACTCAAAAATATGCAAGAAGAGTGGTCAAGGCCAAGAAAACTGTTGCAATAAATTCCATACTTGGCGACCCAGGTAATTTAAACAAAACATATTCCTGAATGCATGCAAAGACCTGCCATGCCCTGTAGTGGCAGCACAGAATTTGTTAGAATGATGTTTGAATTTTTTTCTTGATGAAAAAAGCACAATCACATTTAAAATCACTATAAATGATCTTTCTAGTTGTAGAGAGTTTTGTTTCATTGCATAGCTCTGAGATAAATCCAAGGGTTATTTTGTTTCCATATGAACTGAGACACATAAAGTTAATTATTACTGGGCATGCTATCAATACAGCTATTTTGTAATTCTTTTTCAAGATTTTTTGTATTTGTTTTCTTTTTTCCTTGCTGTCTTCCTTTATCATTAAGCAATTTTATTCCGTAGTGTGTTTTGACTACCTGTTATTTTTGTTTGTTTATAACTGATTTTGGCTTTGTGGTCACCATGAGACTTAAATAATCATACTTCAATCATAACATTATTTTTAAAATGATAGCACTTTGGCATGATAATAAAAAAGAGAAATAAACACACAGGAAAGGGAGAACATAATACTAATAAATTCCACTTGCATATCATTCCTCCATTTTGATTTCTTACTGTACCATTTTGACATATTGATTAGTAGTTAATTACTCAGACCAGTGAATTTTGCACCTTCCCATGTTTTTTTCTTATTTGGAAACATCTCTTTCTTTCTCTCTGAAGAGCTTTCTTTGCAGTTTCCTGCAAAGAAACTGGTTATTTGGTTCTGGTTATTCTCTTGTTTTGGGTTGTTTGTTTTGTTTTGTCTGAGAAAGTCTTACTCTCTCTTGTATTTCTAAAAGATAGCTTCTAAGCTGACATATTTTCCCTTTAGTAATGTAAAAATATTGCACTCCAACTATGTGCTTTCTGCTAAGTTTCATCTCAGGTAAATTGAGAAATTCTCACATTTTATTTCTCTTGTAGCCTTGAAAGTCTTCTCTTTATCTTTATTTACCTTTGAGAACTTGATTAGTAGATCTCTTGGAGTACACTTAATAGAATTAAATTAGAACATATTATTAGATCTCCTTGTACATGAATGTTTGTATCCATTTCTAAGTGTAGGAAGTTTTCTGTTGTTAGTTCTTTGAGTGAACTTTCTAACCCTTTGGCATTTTCAAATGCTTTTTGAACCTCAGTAGCCCCGATTATTGGTCTTGTAGTACTATCTCAAAGATCTCATAATTTTAATTTAAAAGGCCTTTCACTTCATCCTTTGGCTTTTTTCTATTCCAGCTGTGTATTTTCAAATAGTTTGTCTTTCATCTCATTAATTCTTTCTTCTGATTGATTTATCCAATTATTGATAGTTTTACCAACATTTTCATTTGATGTTTTTCAGTTCAAATATTTCTATTTGACTTTGAAATTGCGTCCATATTTTTCTATAATTTCTCTGAGTTTTGAAGTGTTTCTTTGAGTTCACTGAGTTTCTTTAAAAGAGCCCCTTTAAAATCTATATGAAATCCATAAAATCTATATGAAAAAGTTTTTCCAAACTCCTTGTCTATTCCCTCTGGCACCTTACTTGATTATTAGGTGTGGGAATCATTTCCTGATGGTTCTTGATGCTGTTTACTCATTTATTCCAGTTTTCTTAATTTGGCATTTTTCTCCTTTTTCCAGAAATGAAAAGCACGTTTTTTTTTTTTTTTGTTTGTTTGTTTGTTTTTTTCTCTGCACCTGTCATTATTTCCAACATGTCAGCACTGGATGGTGCCTTGTTCTGGGTTTGCTGGGAGTCTACTGTGGATGACTGTACGGATTTCTTAGGTCTTCTAAAGGAAGTTTGGTGTAAGAAGAGCTGCCCATGGGGAGAGATTATCAGAGGATTTTATTCAGCTGCCATGTTGCTCTGCTTCTTAATTTTCCCTTTCTGTTCCTTTCGTGTCCTCTCCTTCCTCCTCTCTTCTCTTCTTACTTTTTCTGTCCTTTCATTTCTTTCTTTACTAAAAGAAAGAATCTTACTGAATCCCAGTCTTAGCTCACCATATGGCTTCCTGAGTACAGGGATCTCAGGTATACACCACCATGTATTACTGTAGTTTTTAAATAATGTACCTGTATGTGTTTTGCCCACATTTATAGTGTTTTATATGCTTTGGACTTCATGGATTTATAGTATGTGGTGTGACATTAATCTTGTGCAGTTGTGCCACATTTATTTCCCGGATATTAATTACCATATGCCTCATATCAGACAGCTATCATTCTTGTGATGAGAACACTTGATTATATTCTTAGGGTGTTTCAAGAATGCCATGTATTATTAACTACATTCAATCTGTTGTACAATAGATTGCTTGAATGTATTATTTCTGTCTAATTGAAATTTGCTATACATTTCGGGCAAAATCTCCCTCAAACTCCTGCCTCCCACATATTGCAGGCTCTGATAATCACCATTGTGTTGCATATTTCTATGAGATGAATATTTTTGGGATCATGCGGTACTTATCTTCCTGTGCCTGGCTCATAAAGTAAGAAAATATTCTGTAAATTCATTCATGTTGTTGCACATGACAGGATTTTCTTTTTACAGCTGAATAGTAATGCCATGTTTATATGAAACACATTTCTTTGTCCATTCATCCAGTGATTACTCTATACCTTAGCTGCTTTGAATTATGCTGCAATGAACACAAGAGTGCAAATATCTCTTTAAACTGTTTCCTTGAATTACATGCCCAGTATTCCTTGCTCATTGGTGGCAAAAATCAATTAAAAGTGTGAAAAGGTGACCTAGAATGTAGGAGAAGATATTTGCCAACTGTATATCTGATTTTGAGATAATGTAAATGCAAACAATGAAACAAATAATTAAGGAATACTTGAAGGACTTGTACAGACTGTTCTCAAAAGAAAACATATAAAATGCTAGCAAGAAAATAAAATTACACTCAAAACCAACATCATCAGAGATTATGAATAAAATCACAGTGAGCTATCATCACATATTTGTTGAGATTGCAGATATCAAAAAGACTAATGATAACTACGTAAGGATATAAAGAAAAGTGAATTCCAGCACCCTGTTGATAGGGATTAAAATTTGTACAGTTGTCCTAAGTAAGAGTGTGTTGGTTCCTCAAAAAAAGTAAAAATAGGCCTACCATAGGTTTCAGAAATCCTAGAATTAGCTGTGTGAAGTACACCATAATAATCCTACAATTATTATTATCTAATTTTCTTTTATAAAACCTATATCTATCTCTCTTGATGTGCCCAATTGAAAGCAAAATGGCACAGAAAAGGAATGAATATCAGGAATTATTATCATCTCTTCCTATTGAAATCAATGTATTGGTGTGAATCTGTGTTAATCATAGATTGATTCTGTATAATCTCCTTATCTATAAAAGTTTTTACTTATATTATCATATATAATAAACCATTGTTCATTTCCTGCTAATTGGTTCTAAATACCCTGTAATAATGTCATTCTCTTGAATGGTTTTATAGTGTCTTGATATGTTTGGTGCTACAGTATACGAAGTTATACTCAAATATTTCAAGGAAAGAGACACTATGGTAACTATTTTTATGTCAGGATATCTTGTGGTGAAACACTATTTTGCTTAAATGGTTATGTTTTGACCTGCACTGTTCTGTTGTTATGCCCTTTTCTATCCCAATCCCTCTTTTTAAAAAATTATTTACTTTTTTCTTTTTATCTTTTTAATTAAGGGAAAAATAAATAAAAAATAGCAGGATACATTATAGCAACCTACTGTGATTTCCTATTAACTTATTTGAAATCCTGTATTGCCCTCACCATCTTGTTTTGGCTGATTTTCCCCTATTCTGCTTTGCTTGATAGTACCAAGTTCGAAAGTATAGGCAACAACTGTGAAGACAATAAGATTCATTATGACGCTCATTCTGGTTGACTATTATCTTCTTTTAAAGTCCTGTAATGTCTCCAATGCTTTGGTTTTATTCTTTATTGTTTTGTTCAATCTTATTATAACTGGCAATTCTTCTTAAAATAGCAAGAGGCAGTATGGTAACCATTGTTGATCACCTTGTATTTTGTTTTTACATTATCTATTATGTCCACTCTTTTGATTTGACTGACTCTGTTCTGATATGTCACATTTGGTTTTACTCTCTTCAAAAAAAAAGTAATAAGAACTGTGGGAGTAATAAAACCCAAAATGTGTAATTGTCATTGTACAAAAGAAAAGAAAATGCTCTAAAGGTTATAACTGCATATATGTTTAAGTGTATAAGATAGATAATCATATTACTGAGTTTTTTTGGATCATTGAACAAAACTGTTTGCAATCTCAATGTTTGAAAGTCTACTTTATATGCTTCAATTTTGTAACTTGAATAACTATTTATAAGATGAGAATATGTAATCTATTAACTAGTGATTTCTTACTGTTTACTTTTTTAAATTTTGTATTACTTGAACCCTTTTTCTGTTTTTTCTTTTTCTCAAAAAAGTCATAGATTGATTCTTAGAAACTGAATTCAGAATCCCCGAAAACAATACAATATTGTCTTCAAAATCAGTGATATTTTTGGTATTAATTTTTAAAATTTGGCAAAGTTCATTACTTGTTGGTTTTGTATGTAGGTTTCAGAACACTTTGAAAAAATAAAAATGCTCTACATGACATTAAATACCACCTATATATTCAGAGAATCAAACTAGATTAAGAATAGACATTAACTAAATAATTTTTATTGTTTTATTTATCTCATTCACATTGTGCAAAATGTATATAACTCAGAAAACACTGAAATCTCAAAAGGCAGTTTAAATCCCAGCAAGGAGCAGCTTCTTTGAAGTCCTGTAATTGGTGCTAACTGAGGCTGCACAGTGAAACTTTGCTTTGGATAGTTGGACTTGCATTAGTTAGGTGATTCTTTTTACCCTCTAGGTTGCCTAATATACAGATGCAAAAATTCACATGTAACAAATTATATTTAGGCGAGAAAATGATGATCTATACACCATGGCAATATTTGATTCTAAGAAATAACGAAAAATTGTTTTACAAAGTGGTTTTACTCATTTCCACCTAATGTGTGTAAATGTCTCCTTACCTCAGCATCCACACCAATGTTTAGTATTTGAAGACTTCTTCAGTTTTGCAGATCTGATGAGTATAAGATGACGGGTGTAAGTGTATTAATTTACATTTCTCTGAGTAAGTAAACATGGATAACTTTTTCTATGAGGCCTGGATTACACATTTCATTTCTGTGACATGATTTTTAGTTTTTGGTTGAGTATATATTTTATGAATTGATTTAAGAGTCTCATTTTGAATTAGTACAAATAGCTCTTTCCTATCTGTGTTCATTATCAAAAGCTTCTGCTGACTTCATAAAATGTTTGACAGTTTTACCTCTTATTTCTTTCCCTTATTGTCACTTTCTACCTGAAGTTTTCAGTGGAGACTTTTTATTTATATCTAGATGAATTCATAACGCCTCACCTGATCATAGGTGGAGACTTTTGAATCACCGGGGAAGGAAGACACTGAATGGTAGATAATCACGGAGCATGTACTAGGGGATGTATCTCTCTCCTCTCCTGGACCTATGCTCCTCCTCTTTCTGCCATGCCATGAACCAGCCTCCTCACCATGCCCCTGTCAGGCCACCCTGCCTTGGAGACAGCCAACTATCTACTGAAACCTGTACAAACTCTAAACTGAAATAAATCTTTCCCCCTTTAAGTTGAGATGTTAGGTTTTTGTCCCAGCAATTAGAAAGTAAGACATATCCCTTTGTGTTTCCTCTCACATCTTAAATTGACTACTTAGTCAGGTTCATTCTGATCTTCACTTGCAACAGTTCCTTGTAATTGTCGTTTTTGTTTTGTGTATACTTTAATATCTGTGGATTTATGCCTTTTATTTTATTTGTGCAGTCTTAACTTATATAAATATTACTTGTATTAGTATCTTCTGCATTTCTAATGAACAAATATATACTAAATTAGGTATAACTACTAGTGATGCAAAAGATATTTATCTAATAAATACATTATGTATTATCTATATAAAACTACGTGATATTTATGTAGTAAAGTTGAGGCCTGTTTGATATTGGTGCAACATAAAGTGTAGAGACTGAAGGGCTAGAAAAGTTATCATTGACTTAACATTACAAAACATCTCATTATAAGTTTAGTCAGCAACACATCTTACAAGTTGCTAGCTATATTTTAAACAGTTCTTTATTCAATCACAGATGTGTCTTCATAGTTATTATATAGGGAATTTAGATTCTACATGATAATTAATATATATGAATAATTGAATATCTAAAGAAATGAATATGTATCTGCTGAATTATGTTTTTCACATCATTATCACACTTTCACTCTTCAAGTATATTCAGGGACTTTGAGGATGACAGGTGTAGGGAACACGCCTCAGAGAATTCAAATTTGCCTAAACTGTTAATTATTAATAAGAAAGATACTCTTTCAATCTATGACTTTTTCATCCTCTAATATTATATGTTAAAGAAAAAAAATGAACTGTACATCATCACACATTCCTGTTTGTGATGAAAAACAAAATAAAGCACTCCAGTTTTTAAATAATAATGTAAAAACGAAAACCTTGATGTATACATCTCAATTTTACATACACTCAAAGCTGAAAATACTTGTTTTTGTGTTATCACTGATCTCTAAGACTAACCTTATTCACACACACACACACACACACACACACACACACACACACACACATCCTTTTCCATTTACTGATTCTAGTCTAATTAAACAAGAAACATTATTTCCATTTCAAAATTCCTCCAGGTAGCTCCTCCTCATTTGCGCTCTGCCCCTCCCCTTCTCCTTCTTCCTCCACCTTCTCTCAGCTGTAGTCATTATGGTACATTTTCAATTGTTTACTCTGCATGCTGCCTTCTGTCTTTGTTATAGGTGATTACTTTCTTATCTATAAAACCGTGAGATGCTGTGTGTCTTATTTCCGCAGATATTATTTCATCAACTCCATCTTTCCTTGCTTTCTTGTCTCCTATGAATTGAAGCTATTGTAAAAACACTGAGACAAAGTAGAGAACACTTAACATCATATCAAATTTAAGTTGAATGCTTTTGGAACATAACAAAGAGGAATTCATTCTTAAACACCATTATCTGTGTTTCCTTATTTAAGGGAGTGCGATAGATGTGGTTTCTTTGGATGATGTCATGGAACGTATTTTGAACCTGTCAAAGGCTGGAAATCTTTTATAGGTGGTTAAATTATTCAATTATTTGTTTGAGTTTTGCTTTTTATTTTCCTTTGATACCATTCCAATTATTCTGACTGCTAAGCAAATAGATTTTCCAAAATGGTAAATGATCTCTGTTTAAATTTAACTAAGATTGGCATGTTACAATGGTTACATTTTTACTTGGCCTTTTTTTATCCAATATGGGAAAACTGATTAACTAAATGATCCCTAGTGGGTCCATTTAATGTATTAAATGAGAGTGCTAAGAAAACTGTCATACCTCTCCTGGATTTACAAACATTTAATGTAAAGTTCTTGAAGGTATACCATAGAAACATGCTTTTTAAAAGTTACATGTATTGCTGATTCAAGAACAGTATTGATGCTTTCATGATAATTTATTATGCTCTGAGACAGTTGATGTTAGTAGTTGTAGGCTTTATTAAATGAGTAATCATATTACTGGCTCAGGTTGACTATTTAGTGTAAATAAGTAACTAACTGTAAGTGAACTTATAGAAGAAAAGACAGTGTAAAGGATAATGAGATATGGTGGTCATGTGAACCATTAAGTACCAATACCTTTTTATTTAAGCTATAATCATTTTAATTCTATCAAGTTTGGCAGTATAAAGAGTGATTTCATAGTAACAATTATTTGATCACTTGAAATATTTATGACTATTTTAAATATCTATAATTAATTCATTGGCATTTTGAAGAATATATGTAACACCAATTCTATTGGAAGAAAAACCCATGAATCTTAATATTGGTGACCTACTTGGAAATCATATACAAAAGTTCAGAGAGTTATAGAAATAGAAAAGGTCATAAAGATAACTTTGTCTAATTCCTTCATTTTCCAGATTATAAATGTGGTCACAGAAAGGTTAAAGGATTTGAATATGGTCATAGAAATGATGTAAGACAAAGTTGACTTAGAATTCAAGAAATTATTTCACGGATTTTTTTTTTTTTCCTGCAACTGCTTTGAAGAAGTTATACTTAAAAAAATAGCAGAAATAAAAAGACCATGACAATGATACCAGTTTGATTTGATTTTTAAAACAAGAGATGTTGGAATTTAGGGTGCTGGGAAACCAAGCCACCACCTCACCTCTGCTAAGTGGTGCTAAGTGGTAGTGAACCTATTGGAGCAAAGGCTGAGAATCAAACATCCCACACCCCACGTTTCCACCCCCCAATTAGCAAATGGAAGCCAGAGATCTGAGCATCTCTTGGGAGGTTGACATATGCAATATATAAGGGGGATTTCCTTCTACCATCTCTTTGAAGGCAAATATTTTTACCACATTTTTTGCTTTATTCTGATTAATGGTATTGCTATATTTAATATTCTGTTTTGATAATTTCTATATTGTTCTGTATTTCGTTTTATTTTGCCTTACTTGACTGAAAGAATAACTATTGTGAAGATAATGAGATGTGCTCTTGTACCTATTATTGTTATCCTGGTAACCTGCTGTGAAGTTCTGTACCATTTTCACTACACTGCCTAAATTGGCTTTGTTCCAGCTTGTTGTGTTGTATTTTACTACCTTCAAAATAATAAAAAAAATTAAAAATAAACAAGAGTAAGAAACAATTTTTAGAGCTGGAATAGGAGAACTGTACAGTACTAAAAAGTGTGACCACAAAATCTAAAATGCAGGTGAAATTCTTGCAAGAAGTCGAAATATACTAAACCATACAGAACATATCACACCTATCAACTATTCCATCAGAAGTAAAGACTTAAGTAGTTTTTGTATTTATATAACAGAAAACAAAGCACAATATAAGTGTTGGGAGTCATATCATCTATAGTTTATCTGTATCTTCTTTTGCAAGGCATATTTATTTCGATCCACTAATTTTCTGAAAGATTTGTCACATAGTTATTTACTTGCATTTCTAATTAATTTAGAACCAATTTAGAAATGCCATCTCTAAATCTTACTTTTTAGCCTTTTCTGCGTCTTGTTTGCTATTAATATATTGCATTTTTCATCTTCTGAGAAAATTATTCATAGGAATGAAACAGAGTAGTACCATGCTTTCCAACATAATTTGATGTCAAGTATCACATATATACTGATTATTGCCATAAATTATAAAATGCAAAATACTCACCTTAAATTATTTTTAGTAATTTCAGATAGACAGGAAGAGCCAAATACATTATGAGGCTAGTAGAAGGATAAGTCAGAACTTTCCACAATTCATTTACTAGTACAGAGTGTTTTGCCTGTTTTATTTGTCTGTTTTATTCTGAAGAATTTTACCAGTTCCTGAAAATTTAAGTTAAAATTTCTATTTGGCACTAAAACCTAAGACTCAGGTAAAAATATCTCTAATAAGGTATAAGTAAGTTGAGAAAGTTGATTTTAATGTATTAGAAATATTCTGTAGAAGTTAATAGAAATCCTCATTCTAATGTGTGGTTAAATGTGTAAAATGTAGTTTTGAATTCAGAAAAAAATGAAAACACAGATAAAATAGATATTCTAAAGGCTGAGGTGCTAAAATTCATATATAATTTGCAGCATACTGTACAGCTATTAAATAATAAGCCCTGATGGGATAAATTCCAAGTTTGATAGGCCATTTGTTAGTTTAGATTACAAATAAGCATTTAGAGAAGAAAAGAAGTGTATAAGACATAGTCACATGGGTCAACAGAAAAAAGGTCCAAAGCCCTGGCAGGAAACTTAAGACCCAACAAATAAACTCTGTAAATAAACAGAAATAGACATTCAGAACAAATATGCTTTTGGATTACTTAAGGTAAAGACAAAAAAGCATAAATATCTCCCTTGAATAAAAGTTCAGTGCATCATCTGGATAGATACTAGAACTTTTGCCTTGTATATTTAAACATGCTTTTATGCAATTGATAATGAGATTCTGCCCTGGTAAAGTATATTTATGCTTCATCCTGAAGTTTATGATACTCTGACTTAGCCAGTGTTCCAATTATTAAAATAACACAGTGTGGAGGAAACAGCATGTATATGATCACTCCTGGATTTGATTACCTGTTATGTTGCGTTAATATCAATGCCAACAGTAATGCATATGTTCATTCTCAGAACTGATGCCTTATCCATTGAACAAAGATTAAAAACTAAAGATGTGCCAAATAGGGTTGTTTTAGTAATCAAATTGTTATATGTCAGTCAGTATCTGCTTGCTATGTAATCAATGCCAGTTATTTTCCTGATTATATTTCAAAGTTCAATTTTGAACATTTTAAATGAAAGTATTTTTTTTCTAAATTCATGACAAATATTTATATTTTAAAATAATATATCATGTGTAATTATATTCATGATCATTAGCATGGGCAGATCTTACATATTCTGAGTTTTAATACAGTGATATTAAGAACCATTGAGATGTGTAGTATTATTTTATACTAGCTTAATTACTTCAGTTTAGCAAAAACATTTAAATGCATGCATATATCTCTGTGCATCAGTGTCCACATGTGAATGTCTATACGTATTTATGTATGTGTATATTTTATATTTTTTATTATCTCCCTCTGTTGTTATCACAATGTGGTTAATATAAGTATCTTGTTTATTTTATTAAAAGCCAAATTGAATTTATTGATAGAATTATAAAAATAAATTAAGCCTACTTATTTGTTTTTTTCATATTATTCATTGAAAATATCTGACTTGGGAGATATTTTTCAGAATTTTTCTCCTTTACTCAGATATTGGCTCATTCCATTAAATCAAAATATAAGCCTAAAACAAAACAAGATTTTTTTTAATAGGAAGATCTTTAAGCACACACACAAAAAAGAAAAAGAATAGAAAAAAAACAGAGAAAGAAAAGAAAAGAAAAATAGAGAAAGAAAAATGTAGCTTTGTTTGCATTCTCTTGACAAAAAGGTAAATTTTTTCCTTTTTTTTTTAATTGAAGGGGTTTTATGTAAGTGGGGATTGAACACTGAGCTACATCTTCAGATTTTTTTATTTCTTTGTTTTGTTTTTATTTTTTAAATTTGGAGACAGAATCCTGCTAGGTAACTAAATTGTAAGACTCGACACAAATTTATGATTCAGCTTCCCAGAGTGCTGAGAAAGCAGGCGTACCTCATCGTACTGAGCTACATTCTCTTTTCATTCTGTCTTGCTCTCTCTCTCCCTCCGTATCCCTCTCTCTCTTTCTCTCTCTGAAAATATTTTTTTTCACACAGCTTTGCTCTCTCCGTGTCTTTATGAGTCATGTTGTCACTTACTGAGAACCCCCACTCTGGCAGCCATGCTTTGATCCTCCAGAGTAGACAGCCAGAAAGAATGTGATGACTTATTTTATTTTATTTTTAACTGGCAATTAAGTTCAGGACCTCTAACTTGCCAGGCAGGTGCTATGCCACTGAGCTGTACCCTGGATAATCAATATTCTTTTTAAAGATACTGTAATTCTTTCTCTCATACATACACACATGCACACACACATATATGTAGGTACGTATTAATATGGTGACAGATATTGCATATACCTGGTCTTCCTTCTTTACGTTAGTAAAACAGAGACTTCAAACATTTGTAATTCAATTGATACTGTGCAACTAGCCTCTATGTTGCATTTTTTGTGATGTATTTCTCTAATATAACACAAAATAACTTGATTTTTATTAGATAAAAGAGTTAACTTTCCTTCTGTGCATTTTATGAAATGCAAATTATGTAGAACCAAAATTATAACCTGTCGACTTCAGATTTAGAGTGGTAAACAGTATCCTCACTAGAATATTAGAATTTATTTTAGTTTACCACTCAGAAACACCTAGTTAGGGTAAAATAAAAAAAATTAAATGAAAGTGGACTTTTCAAACTGAAGAAATGCACTTACCTCAAAATGAGTTGGAGCGGGCTGGAGATTTAGCTCAGCGGCATCAGCGCCTGCCTTGCAAGCAGGCAGTCGTGAGTTCGATCCCCAGTACCGATGAAAAAGGAAAAAGACAAAAAAAAAAAAAAAATGAGTTGAAGTGTCTATTCTTTGAAGTCATAAAACAAGTCTTTGGCCAACTTTTTACATAATGGCTGTAAAACTTAGATCATTCTGTAAATATCTAAATTCAGTGGGGTGCAGAAAGGAATCTGAGGCAAAATTGCATCTTTTACTTGGAATATAAATACATTTAGTGGCAACCTTGAATGATTATGGTTTTTGCACAGGGTAGCTTATTCATTGTAATTAGTGGGTTTAAAAGTTTCCTCACTTTTCCCAAAAACATTAACTTGGAGTTGGTAAAATTCAGTTATAAATTGCACTTACAAAATCAATGACTATTTCGTAGGACAACCTCAGGGAGCTTTTTTTTTTGATCCTTTTTTTTGTTGAATTCTGTAGAATAAAATAAATATAAGGACATAAACATTCAGCAACCCTCTTCACTTTTAAAGGTGACTATTTTTAACAAAGATTAAAAAGTATTTTTCATTCTTTGCCTATATGTTAATGCATAGCTGCTTTATTGTAACAGATTACTCTAGAATTTCCCCTGTAGTGAAATAATTCCATTATCTAAAAGTGATTGAAAATGCATTAACTAGTCTCAAAGCAAAGCTTTAGATTTCAGCTTACTTGATCTTTAAATAGCACTTAACCCAAATTTTGAGTCACTCCTTAAAACATTTTTGCTCTTAGCTTCCATGACACTGTGTCCTTCTTCTGTCCCATCTACCCCCTTGATTTTCCCTCTTTTTTTCTCTATTCCCTCCTCTTCTGATTTTCCACATTTGATGTACTATGGACTTTTATCATTGTAGGTAGATCTTTTTATCTCTACTCATTGCCTAGATGGCTGGATTAGTTCTTACTGATGCCAGTAGCCAAGCCATACCAATAATTTTTTTAATATTTTGTCAGCAGTTACAAACCAGTTTCCCACACTCTAGACTGTTTGAAACACTTCCATTTAAACATCTCAGAGGTTATACAAACTTTAGTAATAATCAACACCAAATTTATTTATCTTTCCAAATTTATCTTGTCATATCCCCATTTAATGAAAAAAAAAATCACCAGCCACTTACTTGTTCAAAGCAAATGCATTAAAGTCATCCTTGAATTTTTTATTTAATGAAATTAGTGATTTAATTATAGTTAGTTTAAAATATGTCTCAGCTTCAATTTTAAGTTCATCTTTTCTCTTTTCAATATATTCTCCATTCAATATCCACAAAATATCCTTTCCAAAACATGTAACATCATGTCATTACCCTGCTCATATTCTTCCAGTGACCTCAAAACAAGGAAAGTGCAGAGTCCTTGTCATTGTCCCCATTACGCTACATGAAATGATTCTGAGCTTTATTTCCAGTTTCATCTCTTACTACTTTTCTTTCAAAGTCCTCAAAAGACCATCATCTTTACTATTTCTACTATAATGGACAAGAATATTTCTAGTTTAAAACCCTTGCATTTGCAGATCCTTATGTTTGTATCTGGAGTTTTTTCCTTAAATAACTGAATGTGTTTTTTTTTCCATTTCATTCAAGTTGTGCTAAGCTCTCACTGCCAGAGTACCTCTTTGAACAAGACTGTAGAAAATAGAACCTTCATCTTTATCATCACTAATACTGTTAGATCACATGTTGTTGGCTTATTCCATCTTCTTAATATGAACTTGTTAAGTTCTTTTCTGCAACATTTATTAACAAGGTTCAAAGTGTACTGGCCCATAGAAGACACAGTATATACTAGTTGAAATAATGAACCCATAAATCAATGAATCGTAAGTATAAGCATATTTGCACAAATTTAAAACAGAATGTTGTTTTAAATATATATACATAAAAATTTAACCAAAACTATAGTATTTCTCTGTAGTTTCACTAATAAAATGCTTGTAATTTTATCATTCTGGGTAATAGTTTATTTGAGTAACCAAAGAACACTAATTTTTAAACCCATTGAAATTAGCTGCCTAGTCATTCTGCTTCCCTTCTGACAAGAGAGAATTTAAAATCTTGATGGCATACTAGTCAATCTTAATTTTTCCTAATCTTCAAATTCTTTTTTAAAAATTTCATTGTGGATAAAACTTTTAAATTTTTATCATTAATAATTCATAAGACAACTATTTCCAATATTTTTCTGGGTGTTAGTGATATTCGCATAAAAATTTCCACAGAGCTTCTTAAATAACATGTATTATTTTCTTATAGTCCTGCAGGCGGTAAGCCTGAGAACAGAATGTCACATGTGCTGGTTTCTTCTGAAAACTCCCTCCATAATTTGTAGATGGCTGTCTACCTGTCATGACCTCTAACAGTCTTTACTTCATATGTAAGACAGATGTCTTCCTGGGTCTCCCAAGGTTCTCTTATAATGATCCCAGTCAGTTTGAATTAGCATTCACTCTACCATTTTCATTTTAATTTACTGCTCTGAAGGTGCTTGTCTACAAACACAGTCACTTTCTGAGAAGTGAGTTAGATCTTCTACATGTAAGTTTTAGGAAATGCAATTCATCCCATAATGTCCCATGAGTCAGGAACTTGAATGGATTTTGTATTTTCACATCACATATGAAGTTGTATTTTCTAGATTGCAATTATCCACATCATTTATATTATCCTTTATTAAATTTTTCCCAGGTGATAATCATGGGAGTGATAAGTAGGTTAATTATAATACACACATTAAACAGGTGGATCACAGGGGATTAAAAGAAACAAAGCAGATATAAGAATTAGAGCTTTGAAATTACCATTTCCTAGATTCTTACTTTTGTCCAAATTTCACACAACCAAGGAAGTTACTTTCTTCAATGTTAAAGAATATTAAATTAAATTATTCAGAATCACATACTCAGTGTTTTTGGAAAAAAAGTGAATGAATAAATAAATAAGTTTATTGTACCCTTTCAATGCATTTAGACTTTATTCCTTCAATTTTCACAGTGTTCTATACGTAATATTTAAAAAATCATTTTGCTGTCCTACATGTGCATATTGTGTGTTAATATTAAAAACAGCATTGGTAGTCATAAATATCACATTTTCAGAATGAAAAAAATACTGAAGTTGATTTAGATAAAATACATTGCCATAATTACATAGCCAGTAAATTATGAGCTCTAGATTCTAATCCTTGCCTTATATGTAAGACTTTATTTTATTCAAATCATGCCTTTGTCTCCTACAGTTTAATGTTTTCTGCTGTTGAGTACCTGTGATAGACAGAATTTCAGCCTCTGGATCTTTCACTGGTGGTGCCATGTGTAAATAGATTCTATTACATGGTAGAGATAATTTTATAAAGGAAGGTAAGAATAATAATTAATTTAAGATACATAAAGTAGCTGGTATTGTGCAGACGGGTCTAGTGTATTTATGAGCCCTAAAACAAAGTATTTTCCTTACTAGGACAGAAAAGAAAGTGATAGAAATAAGAGCATGAGGAAAGTTTTATGCACTGTTGCTGGATATGGAGCAAGTGAGAAGATTTATGGACAGTCTGCAGGGGCCTAAGATGACCGGTGACCTCCAAGAAAAGAAGACATCAATTCTACAACTATAAGAAGCGGCTTTAAAACAACATCATTTGGCCCAACAGTAGATTCTTCACTAGATTCTACAAATAAGGATGTCATCAACTGTTACATTAATTTTTCCTGGTTTATGGAACGAGAGGACCAAATGAAGCCATCCTAGAACTCTGACAAATAAAAATGTGAGCTAACAAATTTATGTACTAATTTTCTGTTTGTATTCATTTGTAATCATAGCAATAGGAAACTGATTATGTGAATTTTACATCCAGTATAATAACTCAATGATGTAAATAAACTCATATATCTTCTATTTGCATATTTTTTTTATTTTCCACATTGCAGAGTCAAATATTACTTTTTAATGGATTAAATTTAATTCATAATTAAAATTTCATAAAACCTGTTTTATTTTATTAATTATACACTCATTCATTGATCTGTCCATTCAGCTTTTCATTCAAAAGATATATATATATATATATATATATATATATATATATATATATATATGTTTTTTTCCTTTTTTGGTACCAGGGATAGAACTCATGACCTTGTGCTTGCCAGGCAGGCACTTATGCCACTGAGCTAAATCCCCAGCCCCTCAAAAAAATATTATTAACAATATGACACAAATTAATAAATGCATTGTCTCTTCCCAGGTACATTGACAGTCTAATG
Organism: Cavia porcellus; assembly: GCF_034190915.1. Classification (NCBI taxonomy): domain Eukaryota; kingdom Metazoa; phylum Chordata; class Mammalia; order Rodentia; family Caviidae; genus Cavia; species Cavia porcellus. The sequence continues at coordinate 50,941,733 of NW_026947498.1, read as the reverse complement.
ATAAATTAAGTAAAAACTTTTACATCTTGAGGTAAAGTTATAAAATGGCCACCAATGAATCATGGCTTCTTGTATCCATCCCCCTTAGTAGTATGAAGTTTCTGGTTCCAACAAAAAATGGATTCTGTCTCCCCACTCTCTTGAGTTAGCTTGGCTTTTTAACTTGCTTTAATCAATATACTGTAACAAAAGTACCATGTGTGGATTCTGGATCTTACATCTCAGATGCCTCACAGTGTCTACTGTTGGAAGTTATAGTACTGTCCTAAGCCTGCCATCATCTAAGAAACCCTGTTTAATGCATGAGAGTCCACAGGTCAGCACCAGCTCTAGGACATGTGAATGCAGCCATTTTCATCTTCCTACTTAAGAGAGTCAGGATGAGAATAGCAGGTGAACTATACCTGAAGAATATAGAGTTACAATGTGTTATTTCCTTTTGTTTGAAGCTATTGAATCTACAAAGATTGACAAGAAGAACATGGAAAATGATATAATCCATTAGAAAGTATAAATGAGGTCATTGGCTAGCGAGAAGAAGTTTATATCTTACCCAAAGTGATCAAGGGGCAGTGACACTGAGCTCTGAGGGATTGAAAGGAGTTTGCAGGATGAAAGGAAGAAGTTTGTGTGAACATTTAAGGCAGGATACTCAACGTAGAATACATGGTATGATCTGGAAATGCGTTGTCACAAATTTGAGAACAAAGAGAAGAGAAAGAAGCCTTTATGACTAGGGATCATAAACGAAGCAGGACCGTGGAACGAAACAAGGTTTATGGAGATTTATTCTATAATCATTTACCAAATAAATTGTGATGGGAGTCTTAGTGTTGCTTGGGAGGTGCATGGTAAATGGCATATTATTTCCCCAAACAAGTGTGTTACAGTAGCACAGTGTGGGAGAAGGATAGATACATTCTGATATAATGTAGCAAAATACTGGATGAAATAAGTAGTTTACCTTAACTTCTAAGGGCTTTAACAGCACAGAAGGCAGAAGCAATTTATCAAACTGCTCACAGGTCATATTATCTGAAGCTTTGATCTCAGGATTCCAGGGGCTGGTTAACGATCTGACTACTCCTTTACTAGATACAGTTTTCAGTTCTGCAAAAAGAGCACAGAGAATTCCTTTAAGTTTTTTTTTTTTAAACTTGGTTTTGTCTAACCGAAGAAACATTAACAAGGAAGAAACAACATACAGTTATGTTTAGAAGTATATTTACAGTCACATCAACCTTGTTTTATAGATTAGGAATAATTTATAGAAGGATAACTTGATCTAATTAGCAGTTCATTGATAGGTAATACTTGGAATGGAATTCAGGTCACTTAAACCTTAGTTCTGTGCTTTTGGTAAGACTTATTTTTGTTGGTTATTTAGCTGCTGGAAGTTGTGGGTCACTTCATGAGACACTTGTCATTAATCTTTAAAAGCTAGTTGCTCCACGAGGCTTGCATCAGAGGGCATAGATAAGATAAAAATCACCACTCTAACTCTCAGTTTGGGATGGTTATAAACACTTAATAGAATGATTAACAAAGAACATTGCTATATATAATATATATTCTTTGTTAATAGATAGAACAGACATTAACAAAGAACATTATCTATAATGTTCATTGTACCATGACATTTTTCATAAATGTTTTAAATATCACAGTGAAAATTGACAACTCACTAAAAGAAAAGAACATGAATAGTTTTCAAGATTTATCTTTCTCAGAGTGTCCTAGAGAGTATTTTGCAAGATGTAGCTAGACAACATCAGATAGAGAAAGGGTCCCTTAACTACCACTGTGGAAATTGGACATTTTCTTGGTCCATTTTAAAATGGAAAACATACTAATGAAAGTATTAACAATGTTGCATTTCAATTACTATGAGAAAGCTATACTAGCATTAGTATCATATTCTTATGTATACTCTAAAAGAGGGCATTTAGTGTCTTCTTCCATTCTTGAATTTTAGAAAGTTTTACTACTTAAAGGGATCATTTGAAAGGGAAAGCCTTTTTTTGTGTACTTCCGACAAAGCTGTTAATTTTTTTTTCAGATTCTGTTCATGCAAAACTTAATGCATGAAGGGATAAAGGAATCAAGGTAAGGGAAAATGTCAGCAGAACCCCAGATCTATTTCTCCTTGTACTTGTACTTGCTGACTGCCAATAAGGATCAGTTTTATACCTCTCTTTTGTCCACCTTGTTATGCCTGACACTCCAATGCAACAGAAATGGGATGAAGGATGTCCTAGCTTTTCAAAACTACAAAGTCCTGAAAGTCATTCTATTCAGACAGATATACGTAGATAATTCTCTGCTTTCAGTAAAATTGATGCATAGAGCCTTGAATGCAAAAATGTACATGGAGCAAGCAAGAAAGAAATATAATATTCCACATTTGAAGCTTTCATGTAGCTTTTGTGCTTCGTGTAAGTTCTGAATTCATTATCAAATATACCTTTTCAAAATCAACTCCAAGTGCTGCCAAGGGATAATTTAGATAGAAGAAAAAGAAAAGTAAAAGCTAGTTGTTTAGAGTTGAAACAATTATTTATTTTCAAATAAAATGTGAATAGTAAATTATACATTGAAAAAGGAAATGATTGAATTCTGTGAATGAGCTAAAGCCATAATGCTTTTGTGATGAGACAAGCTAAACCTGTAAAATGTAAATCAAGGCTGAAGGTGTATTTAATCACACAATTGTTTTGGGATAGCTTGTATGTGATGGGTTATATGTGCATATATTTTCAAGTACTCCAGAAAGCATCATTTTAGTTTCCTTTATACTTCTCCTATCAACTATCTGGACCCAGTTATATTAACATTTTACTCACCTTTCAACTTCTTTAGTGTTTCTTTTTGGTCTGAGACAACATAAATTTGGCTTCCTCATCAAGAAGCTCATTTAGCTGCAGCTTGATTGCAAGTAATTTGCCCTAAGTAGCTCCATCTTTGAATTGTCTATTCCTTTTCCCAAACTATAAACAGTAACTTTGGGCAGGCTGCTTTTGTCTCACGATTTTCTCTTTAGAAAGGAATATCCTATAGTTTTAGGTATGCTTCACCACCTGAACAGAAATAATAGGATTTTCATGCAGTGCTGACTTAAAAATATACACAAAATTTTCATAACTGGAGAGAGGTAAGCAAAAAAAAAAATGATCCACTCAAGTTACTGTTGTATCTTTTTTTATTCTAAAAGGAAGAGAAAAAGGACGAGGGAACTCAGTACCTCTATAGCTAATAATGGCAAAAATTTAAAAGCTTTCATTGATATCAAAGAGATTGGAAGATGTTTTAAAGAAAACCAGCGTTGTTATTCCCCAAATTCTTGTTTGGCTAAAGGAAAAGTTCTGAAAGATCTGCCCTAGTATAAATTACTGGATATTATGGTGGTGGTCTACCATGGTGGAAGGTCAAAACAAAAATGACAGCCTATTTCCCTGATTACCACTTCCTCCTCCTTCCCCTCAGCCCTGATTACAACTTCCTCTTTCCTTTCCTACTCATGAAGAAAATGCTAATCAGTTCCTCATGCATTATCAATGCCCACCTTAAACTCTGCCTCTGGCCAGAAGTCATACAACCTTCCACCTCATTTGTCAGAGAAGGAGCCCAGCCCCATGAGTTGTGTACTCCTCTCCATGTCCTCAATAAAGTCCTCTTTTTCTTTATTTTTGCCTCTTTATTACCCCAGAAAAATCTAGTATTTTGGTGTGTGTGACTCAGATTGGCAGTGTGTGTGGGCTCCTGGGGATCACCCCCGCATCCCCAGCTTGGAGCTCCTCTGCCTGTGAGGCACTCTCCTTCCCTCTGGGACCTTTCTATTTGCCATTGCTAGCTCATGTCCAACACTGATCCACCTCATTTGTCACAGGTCAGCTACTTCTCAGTTCAAGGTTTCCTGGTTCAGTTTCTTAGTCTCTCAGTTTCAGAAACCGATGAGCTCGAGTCAGGAAACCTCCTGCATGGCCTTTGGACAGAGGAAAATACCCTCACATTTCTTGGACAGGGCTACTGCCCTTAAGCTCCATGGCAGGGCTATCATGCTGTTGTCCTTTGGGAACCACCCCACCATACTCTTGGTGATGGCCAATGAGTGTCACACTCTTAAAACAGGTGATGATTTCTTTTGAAAAGTGTGACCCAGACTATTTTTAGCCATAGCCATAGCCATAGCTCACATTTTGTTTTGTCATGATGGGGAAAACTTTTTCCTATTCTCCAAAAAACACACTTCTTGGCTGCCTTGTTTGTAATCTTATTGGTCTTGGTCTCCATATGACCATAGAACTCCAAAAACTTAACTGTTACTGCCAGGTTGCTTGGTGGTTTATGAAGTTGACTGCAGCCAATGGCATAAAGGTGGAACTTTTTACCCCTCTATCTTGTGTCACCATAAGAGTAAATGGTTAGAAACCTGTTATGTTCAGACCTCTTTTTACCCTGAATGCTTCTCTCTTATTCAGTCATGTAAAGTAGCCAAGTACCTCTGGCTCACTCCACCCGACCAGATTCTCTCCCTTCCTCCCCATTGGACCCCTTACATGATGGCATCCTCTCTTTATTTTCCTTCCCTATATCCCCAAGCCCGAGTCACTCAGCTGTCTTGACCAGAGGTTTCTGAGCTGCTTACTTCCCCCCTTTTCCCTTTCCTCACCCACAGTGTTCTCTAACTCTTCCTTTGCTTCCTTTCCCCAATTTCAGACTCCTCAATCTCCTCAACTTGAGCAATCTATCCCACCAGATGGCTCCCCTTCTCCCTCCTGCTCTGTCCCCCATTGCATTTTCCCCTCCTGCTTAAAACACTAGATAGTGTGTCTCTAAGCCACCTAGCAAACCACGTGGTATTTGACCACCATTTTGCAATCCTATACCATCTGGTCCTTAGCCATCTTGCTCCAAGTCACATGAAGGGTGGCTGCCATTTTATGGTCCTCAACCATGTGACTACCCACTGCCATTTTGAGACAGGCAAAACGGTAAATGGCTGCCATCTTGTGGTACACTATGATGTGACCACTTTGTTGCAGGTGACATGCAGGTCACATGTGTTTCCCTGCCACATGGCAACAAGTAGCCATCTCATAGTTGATCACCTTGTAACTGCTCAAGGTACCTGCTGGGTAGTTGGCTACTTGGGGGCCATATATACCTCCTACTCTACAGCCTTCTCAGTCTCAATCCCTATTCAATCCTTGGGCACAGGCTGGTCCTTAAGATCTAGTTCATATCTATGTTACTTTTTACCTTGCTGAACTATCTCAAATTAACCACAAATTAGGTTCCTTTCATTGACCAACAAACTTATATTACAGAGTTTGAATTTGTAACTAGTTGTGATGACCTCTCAAGAAGGTTTATGTTATTCTAGACATGACCCTCACCTCACAAGAGAGAGCTCAGTTATGGCAAGTAGCTTTAGAGGAAGCCAATTGTAGACATAAAGCAAATACTGCTGAAAATGACCCTGGGCCTGAATAGGACCCTAACTGGGATTATTAAAATGGAGAAAGCTCTGATAAAGTATATAAGGTGACTGAATGTATAATTGGAGCCTTAACAAAATAGCTCACAAACATACTAAAAATCAAGTTTTGAGAATAGGTCCAAGAGACTAATGAAAGAACAACAATGTTCCTCACACATCTTAGGGTCTTCACAATTAAATTTACTAATGTAAACACAGGCCATCCTCCAGGTCCTTGTCTTTATAGGAAATCTTGTCATCACCAGACTTGTTGCTGGCTGATCTACTTGCACTTGTGACTGAAGAAAATTGATGGCGATCAGGGTCCACAATCTCCATTAAGGCATACTTCTTGGAGCCCCAAGTCTCACTGGAGATCTCAGGTAAGACATTCACTATACTTGTAGACAAGGTGGCCACATAATGTTCTTCCTGAGTTTTCAGGCCACTATATTTAATCCACAGTCTCCATAGTGGGTGTTGATGGCCAACCTACACAGCCTCTTCAAACAGGACTCATTCCCTGTAGTTTCCAAACTTTTTCCTTCACCCATAGCTTTCTGGTAACACCAACACATCTCAACACATCTTTGGGCTGGGATTTTCTCCAAAAGATCTTCTCCTTTACCTTCTCTCCCCACACTGCTGTCATTCTACCAACACCATCACAGTGTGCCACCAATCCATCAGCTCCTCTCCTGCCTTCTCTTGTGAATCCCATAGTCTAGGACACCTCCAACCCCACCCATGCTACCCACACTACATTTGTATTAATCCATCTCAGAGATCCGTAGGTTTTTCTTTGCATTCCCTAATATTCTATGGCTCCCAAGCATCAATGGGAACCAGACGTACTCATTCACCTTACAATACTTTATTTTCTTGGTACTCAAACCTAATGGTGCCTATCATCTGGTATAAGACCTCAGGGTAATCAAGAAAGCTGATACCCCAATTCACCCAGTGGTGCCAAACCCTTAAAATATGCTATCTTATAATCCTCCCTTCATCAATTATTTCACAGTCCTAGACCTTAAAGTTGTCTTTTTCACCAAACCCCTACCCTCCAATTGTCAAGATTTTTTTTGCATCTATATAGAGTGAGCCAGGGGTTGTGAGGAGAACAATTGGAATCAGCACATGTAGTTTATAATATATTTTTTATGATGGTCCCTGGAGTTAAACAAAGAAAATGCAGGAAATCTATCCACAAACTCTAAAGCCATAGAATATTTAACCAAGGACCTGAATCCCTAAGCAATGTCCCACATGAGTCCAGATGAAGAACCAGAACTCATGACAGTGCCTTCCACGAGTCCAACTGGACATCCAGAGCCTACAAGAATGACTCACACCGATTTTTTATGGATCTCTTCTGGGAAGGCCCAAAGGTTATCGGTGGAAGCTAGAAAGTCTATGTTAGCAGGGTGAAGAAACCATGCTGGTAGGTTGAGGGTTCTAAGTTGGAGCTGAGAAGTCACACTCACAACAAAGACTAGGGCTGTCCTGAAAAGCACCACAGCCATCCTCAGCCACACAGAACACTGAGCTCCTCTGACTACAAGCACAGCTGAATACATGCGGAAGCCAGCGTGACCAGTTCATCCTGGAGACCAAGCTGCGCATGTCATCCTCTCCAAAGCCAGGAAGCAATGCTTGATGTGAGGACCAGAGCTTTTCCAGGAGAACCTAACGGCTCAAACAGCAGCATGTATAGAACCCACAATGCATTAACACCTTCTTTCTCTTTCTCCATGTCTCTATTTATGCTGGCAACTTTCCTCAGGTGAAACATCTACCTCAGCAGCAAGGTGATTCAATTCCGCTGGTGTTAAGTTGACCACCAGTTTTTAATCCATAACAGCCAGATACTGTCAAGTCTCAACAGCTCACCTGGACAGTGTTCCCTCAAGAATTCAGAGACAGTGCTCATTTCTCAAGCCAAACCTTTGCTTCTGACCTTACAGCTCTTGACCTCAAATCCAGCCCTCTCCTTCAACAAATGGATGAGCTTCTCCTATATTCACTGTCCCACACTTTAGCCATACAATGTACGGCTAATCCCCTCACTTTTCTCTTCAACTGCAGGTACAGGATATTTCCTGCTAAAGACCAAGTTGCTTCTCCAAAGGTCAGGTATTACTCTTTCTCCTACCACTCATTTCATTATCACAAATTTCAAGGCATCTTAAGGAACTCCAGGTGCCCATGACCAAACAATAGGTCCTAGCCTGAGTTTTGTTAACTTCTTTTGCCTGTGAATTCCTAACTTTGCAGCCCTAGCCCAACCCATCTATAACACTTCTACTGGATCCTTATCAAAGCCCCTAGATGCCACAACGCCTATACACTTCTCCTTTCAAAAGCTAAAAGAGGCTGTCCTATGAGCCCTAGTCCTTACTCTCCCTAACCCCACACAACCCTTCACTCTGTACAGTACCTCTCAAGATCACAGGGCTCTAGGTATACTAGGACACAAAAAAGGACCTTCCTGTCAAGGTACAGTCTACTTGTCAAAACAGCTAGACAACACAGTGAAAGGATGGGCACCCTGTCTTCAAGCCCTTGCAACTACAGCTGTACTGGAACAGCAACTAAAATGTTCCTATTAGGACTATCTATTGCAGTATACTCATCTCATCATCTAAATGAGCTTATTTCACATAAGACATTGCTTTCCCTGATGACCCCTTCTCACTTTTAACAGGTCCATCTAGTCCTCTCTCAGGATCCTCCCATCTCTATTGAAACCAGTAGTCCTCTCAACCTTGCAACTTTGGTTCCCACCTCAGAAGATTACCCTCACCATGACTGCGCTGAAGTCCTACAGATGACTCCTACCCCATTTCCTCACATTAGCTGCAACTCTCTCTCTCTCTTTAGGTTTTGATATGTGTTCATAAACGGCAGTTCAACAAACACAGGCAATCAAAAGTGAGCAGGATATGTAGTAATTAACCAGTCAAAAGTCATAGAAAAATCCACTACCACCTGTGGCATCTTCAAAAAGGCTGGAACTTATCGCTCTTTATGGCTCTTACACTGGCAAAGGGCAAGATCATAAACATATACACTGCTTTAAAGTACACAATCAACATTTTACACTCCCGTGGTACCATTTGGTAAGAAAGAAGTTTAATTATCACCTAGGGATCCCCCATCATTAATATACCTCTCATCCTTAAACTCCTAGATGCAGCACAACTCCAAAAACAAGTAGCAGCTATTCATTACAGGGAACATCAGAATCCTACAGACCCCATTGCTCAAGGCAATGCTGTTGCAGATATGCAAGTCAAGTTAGTTGCATAAAGGCCATTATGTTTCTCATCTTCTGTTAGTCTCACACACCCTACCTTAGGATAATTACTCACCAAAACAACTACAATTGCTTCACAAACCATGTTACACACAAAACACTTTTGGATGGAATTTACAAGAAACAAAACTTGTCCTAGATCAGCAAGCCTTAGACACCAATGATTTACACAACTGTTTTTATGTGGGATCATAGACTCTATGCAGGCTCTTATCTCCAGTGGTTTCACATCTTTTTTTGAGGGGTATCATCCTCCAGATTATCCACACTTGTCATTTCTGTGCTAAAACCTCTCTCCAGGGATATATGCCCCCCAATTCCTTTGCTACTCACCAATTTTGTAGACACACACCCAGTCTGGACTGGAAGATGGATTTCAAACATATGCTCCACCACAAAACTCTTAAATACCTTTTTACCTTTGTCTGTACCTTTTTGCTATGGCCAGAGAAACTACTAAAGTAGTTTCTAAAGCCCAAGGACAAGAAATTATTTCTAGTTTGGTCTATCTCAGAGTATCCAGTCAGATACTCTCACTGGTCAAGCCTTTATTTTTCAAATCATGCAACAACTTACATAGCACTTGATACCTGCACAGTCCATGCCATCCACAATCCTTGGGAAAATACAAAAGGTAAATGGCCTCATAAATACACACCTCACAAAACTCATTTTAGAGCTATATGAACTTGGCCTCAACTTCTCCTTACTGTCACCTTTGCCATTATGCCAAAACTTGGTATAAGGGAAAACCTAAACAAAAAAGAGTAACTTCCCAATTTGACAACATCTTCTGTTATGGACAGGGTCTGGTTATAATCTCCAGTCCCCTCAGTGCTCCAGCAACAGTGTTCCAATCCCTACTAGTTTTACATTGACAAGTTGGGATGTGAAACCCTTGGCATATTTGCAAGAGAAATATAGAAGCAGTCAAATCAATTTATCTAGGCCACCACAAGTTATGGAGAAGATAATATAAAATAGGTAAGATTCACAATTAAAAATTCATCACATCCCAAATATCTCAGGAGAATATCTTGGGATTTTTATTTCCAAGACCATCATGGATGTGACCCAAGTAATCCAACTGACAAGGCAACTTCCTAACTCTACCAGTAAACTCATAAACTCACTCCCCATCAACACCTCAGTAATACCTATATCACTGCCACAAGTATTCCCACATCAGTCTCAACCCATCCCCAACTTCTGTCATAAGCATATGTTACCCTATCACACTCCACAAATCTTACAGAGTGCTGACTTTGCATCCCATACCAACAAAATGTTTGTATGGCTGCCCCCACACATTGGAATGCCTCTTACATGTCCCATCCACATAACCCATTCACATAGTAGGTCCTCTCTCTATCTATGGTCCTGTTGATGGGCCAACTAACCTGATATCTTTGTCTCAAAATTTTTCTCACCAAATAGAGACCTTCTTCATTGCACTCACAACATTACCTCCAACCAGAACCTAACCATCTGCCAATCCTGGGACTGGTTTATCCTATGAAAAATGGGGGCCAATACTTGTCTTTCACCCCAGTGTACTGGGTCTTTTACCCAAATCCTTTTAGTGCTGGCCCTAACAGTAAACTTGCAGGGAGCCATGAAAATATTTTTATATCCCAACTCCATTATACACACTCACATGGGAAACAAGAGCCATCCATGTTCCAGTTCTTGTTGGTGCTGGTATTTTCTCTGTTCTCAGAGCCAGCTTGGGGTGGAGGGAATAGGCACAGCAGCCCATCTTTATTATCAACTCTCCCTGGAGCATCACCAACAAATACAAGATATAACCATCTTCATCCTCTTACTTTGAAACCAAATAAATAGCCTTGCAGCAGTTACTCTCCAGAACTGAAGGGCTCTGGATGTCCTTATAGTGAAAGAAGAAGGTAACTATGCTATGCTGGGAGCAGAATGTTGTTTCTTTATAAATTAGTCAGGAATCACCCCAGACAAGGTAAAAAGTCTCCTTAACTGCCTAACCAAAAAAGCCAACAGCAGATTATTAATGTTTTTCTCTCTTACCATGGTCCTGGTGGAGCGACATATTCAGATCATGGGCACCTTCCTTTTGCCTTTCCTGGGTCCTTTAATTATGGTAATGACCTCTTTCCTCATAGAACTTTGTTTTTTTTAAATTTTTTTGAGATTTCTCCAATCTAGGATGCAAGCTTTCATCAATGTTGAAATCCTTGTCCTGGCTGAAACATCAGGTACTGGCTTCTACATGGGCATCAACCATCATCCTGTCAACCATCCCAAACCCCAATATAATGTCCCTATTCAGCAGGAATTAGTCTGAGAGTCTGAGAGAGTCATCACCCCTTCCTAATAACCCCCTTCCTAATAAGATGCTTTTTATTTTAAATCTAAAATGAGATAATATCCATTAAACTCACTTCCTCTGCTACATCTTTTATAAAAATATGAATTGAAAGATATATCATTAAAAAAGATTGAAAGATATATCATTTAAAAAAGATGAATTGAAAGATATATCATTAAAAAAGATTGAAAGATATATCATTAAAAAAAGAAAGATATATCATTAATAAAATAAATTCATGTGAATGTTAAAAAGTCTAGCTTGCTAAATTGGATGCTTTATATGAAAATCCTTAAAGATTAACCAGTCATAATAAATCACAGTTTACTCAAATTTCTTGGTTTTGAACAGTAGATAAAAGAAGTTGAGAATTATGAAGTAGTTTATGATTTCTTTGAGTATGTTGTTATTCTACCTCTGATAAAGCTACTCTTTCTTTGTATTTTGAGCACTAAGAAAATATTATGATGGAGAATGAGCCCAAGAATCATAAAATAAATTCCATGAAGTATATTAAATGTCATGGGAGGGGGCTGGGGATTTAGCTCAGTGGCTCAAGTGAATGTCTGTTAAGCACAAGGTCGTGAATTTGATCCCTGGTACCAGTAAAATAAAATAAAATAAAATAAAATAAAATAAAATAAAATAAAAATAAAATAAAATAAAATGTCATGGGTGGATGATGAGTAATAATTGTGCAACTGATATAGAACTTTCTTATGTAGTTATATTATATAAGAATCTGAAAACTTCCTCACAGTGATAAAAATATAGCATTTTGTCTTAGGAGATCTGGACTCTGGCAAACCCAAAAGCTAAAAATAAAAGTTTTCTAACATTTAAATGCAAGCATGCAATGGAAAACCTGGCAATCCTAGCAATGCTATACATAACTGTCATCTTTTGAAAATTAAAATTAATATTCTAATTCACTCATCAATTTATCATGGAACAAATGTTTACCAAGCATCTGTTATGTGCTAAGCCCAATGAACATGGAGGCAATCGTATAAGAAAGACTCAAAGCTTCATGAAGTGTGTATTTTTGTAGAATGAGTGAACTATTAACAATGGCCTGATAGCAGCTTTGTTTGGATGCAAAGCAGATCCATGTTGAAATGTTACATAAGCTTGATCTGGTCAGCAGGCAATTAAATTGGTATTTTAGACTAAGATGAAGAATATATATACTGTGGTCTGCTTCTGCATTACCATTTATAATATGGTAGAAGCCAGTGCCCAGTTTCAGTAGTTTGTCTTTATGTTGTGACTCTTCTCATTTATCTTAGTTGATTTAACTTTCAAATATTTCCCATTATACACTTTGCTTCTGTTTCCCTTATTTTCTTATTATTACAAAAACAAATATTAGTGAGTTTTGGGAAAATAATACTTGGTATTTCACATTTCTAATACAATACATAATTAAACATTTTTATGTCTGCTGCTCATTTAAGCATAACCTCACTGAGACAAACAGTTAAGTCTACTGTTTTCTTGTGGCTCTCATTGTATGCATATAAGCACAGAAATACATCGCAAAATACTGTAAACCATCCCCAAATTCATTTTAAGTAAAAAAATATGTAACTGAGTAGATAAATAGATTTACCATCAGTGTAATCAAGAAATCATGCAGCTAACTTGTGCATTGCACAGAAATCTTATATGTAGAATTACTACTAGTTAAAAATATAAACTTTTAAATAAATAATTTTTAAAAACAAACATTACCATGTGTTTTAAAGTTTTTGCTTTTATCCATATAGAATTATGGGTCATCTTTCAAATCTACTGCCCAGGTTGAAAAGCTTTCAAAATCAGTTCTTGGGAGTGATGGAGCATTTTGCTAGGAAGTCTCACAACATAGTTATTTTTGGACAGGCATCAGATATTTGGGAATATTCTCTGACTGTTCAAACAACTTAGATAATAGATGGTGAATAGGGTAGATCTTGTTTCTTATCAACTCTGCCCTAAATTGAAATACCAAGGATGCAATAATATTTTCCTCTGAGTCATGCATTTTTCATTCGTTTAGGAGTCCTGTTTTATTTTTTTTTTTCCTTCTGCAGCTCAAGTACACAGAAAAAGATTTTTAAATCTGTACTTGATTATTAGTCTCACTTACTTTGTGCACCAGCAAGAATTCTGTTTTCTTGGAAATATTAGAGACAGCCTCATGGTGAGCTATAAAGTTATTAATGTTGCTTGATATTTGCTTTGACAGCTGCTCTGTACTCTCTTTAATCATCTTCATCATGGTCAGTAGCTCCTTTTTCCCTTCCTTTCTTTTTGGCCTCTCCTGCCTAAAGGAGCTGATGCACAGAGAAAATCGGACAGTTTAACTTTCTCCTGCTTTCTTCTGATTTTTCATTCTTTAAGTATAGCTTCATTCCTCAGTTCAGACCTTTATTCATTTAATATTGTGTACTCAGCATCTTGCAAGAATAGGAGCCTGAATAAAGGACTGGAAATTTGAATACAGATAAACAAAGCACAATGTATGTTTTCAATAAATAAGTCTTAAAACGAGCTTGCCAAAAAGGGGTTCATGACAAGGTGGATAAGAGTATGTGTTTTGGAGTCAAGGAAGTGTGGCTATGACTTTAGTTAAAAATACTCAGTGGTATTTTGTGTGCTACTAATCTATGTCCTACCCATCCTATCAGACATGAAACTGATCATGTTATTAAAGCTGTGACTACAGCCAGTTGACATGGGCTTTAAGGCTAAATAATGTCAGTCTTAATGTGCTGACCTGGTTGCATAGGTCATACATCTAGGGCAGTTATGCTTCTCTCAGGGCAATGTGAATATTCAGAGAGCTTAGAAAAGAATTGCATTTATAGTCGTTGAGTATCCCCAAAATAAATGCCCTAAACTGTGAATATAATATATATTGACTTCTTTAATTGTTATGCTAACCTGATTAGGTAAGGAATCCCCAAATTTCCTGTCATTATTTCATAGATGAAGCAACTGAGACAGAATGATCAAGTCATTTGTTCAGTGGCGGAGCCAGGAATGAGTCGAGCAAAGACAGGAACACAGACCAGCTTCCCATGTACGAATAAGGAGACGAGAAACTTGATTTAACTCACATTATATTCCAGTGCACAGTGTAGTCTCTGGCACCTACTAGGTAATGGAATGAATTTCTCCACATCCATGTTTATTAGTAGTTCAAGCTGATTTGAATGCATGGTAGGAGTTTAAATCTGTTGACAAGTTAAAGACTGTGCTTTGTATGTTAAGCAGCGCAGCCTTTGAGTAGAGAACTAGGAACCTCACTGTGTTGTTCATAATAGACTTGAAACAAGAGAAACGTGTGGAGGAAAGTAATATAGAAGTGTTTTTCCATGAATGTAAAATGCAGAAAATAAAGTTTTGACCAGGCAGGTATTCGTGGGTATTAATACAATTCACTGGGTGGAGATTCTAGATGAAAGATTTCTTTTCACTTTGATCACTGAGAGAATAATATTATTGAAATAATGTATGATGTTTTAAAATGAGAACAATAAAAAGCAATGCAGACAGAAATGAGAAGGGTGAATATAATAGTGGGGCAAAAGAAAAAGAATTTGGGAATTTAACCTGTGAAAATCTGGGGAAACATTCATATGGCAATAGAATGCAGCGGCTCAGAAATATTAAGGTTATAAGTGCAAATATGAATGTTTCCAATTTTATTATTATTATTATTATTTTATCAAAAACAAGATGTGAAATTGAACAATACTTGTGAACTACAAAAACTGTTCATTTAGTTCTATAACTTGAAGCTGATTCTCTTATTTAAAGAAGCTAATAAATAAACTTTTAAATTGCTCTTTCCTGCTGAGTACTTCAGTTTTTAGTCTTCCTATTTGACATACAAATAAGGTTGGGAATATTGCGTTTTGCCATTATGAAAAGAAAGCTAGCCTTAAAGTAGCATAACTCAAAGTACAGGAGTTTACCATTTCTGTCATTGCCAGCATTTCCCCTTGCAATATAAATATGCAAGCCTTTATATGATAATTCCTTCTAGTCAGCCCCAAACCCTGCGTCTTCACAGAGGTTGCTTGTAAAGAGAATAAACACCTCAACTGAGACGCATTTTGCCTCTTAGGGAACAGATGTGATGCTGTTTACATAGCTTGCAGGGGTTCTGCCAACCAGCAGGCCTTATTATGGAAAATACACTGGAAGCTCTTTAAAATATGTTCCTGGGGGCCAGGCTTAGAGCCACCACACTATTACGCTAGGGTTTTGCCATGTGTAGCTGTATTTTAGGAACCATAAGAATCCTTGGAAACTTAATAGAATCTGTTAAACTGAGCTGTGTTCAAACAGAATTAAGAAAGAGCTTTAGATCTAATAGAGATTTCTACAGCTATTTTTCAGGTATTGAAATTTTAATTACAACCGGAATGTATCACTGGACCTTTCATGATAATGGTGGCAGGTACATAAAGAAAATTTTATGATGTTATATGCTTCAAAAATAGTTATGGAAAAATATTTTTCCACATAAAATTAATGTATAAAGATAACCTCTTTAGACATAAAGCACTTATTTAGAAACTATGAGGGTTTTAACGATTTTATTCTGTTTAGTAAATTACTTGAAAACACAAAAATGAAAATAAAACAAAATCTCAATATTTCATGTGAAGTCCTTGGGGAGTTTAGAAGATGTTACTAAAGAAATCAGAGCTCACCAGGACTTATTCACCTTCTTTAGCATAATGGCTTTGCCAAATAAGTCCAAAACACAAACAGGGTAATCCTGAATAGGCTCTGCTTTATTGATCGAACATGTGTGAGACTTTGGAATTCTCATTGATAGCATGATGCATTATTGTGCCTAGGGTTCTTCTAATTAATTTTCATTGTGTTACTCAGTAGCTAATTAATCTGAATGAAAAGTTAGATGCACAGGGCTTATTTGAATTTTGATGACTGGCTGACAGGGCTAGAAATGTTAGTTAGCCATCTCCCTGGGTGACACAGCCAGAATGACCTTGGGTTCTGTTCATTGTCCATATTCCTTTATTCTATTTCAGAAATGTGCTATCATATGAGCAAAATGCTTTTGCTTGTGTTGCCTCATTTATTTTCAAACTCTTAGAAACTGGTATTCTTTATAACTACTAGACATCTACCTTTAAAAAGTGTTCAATAACTATAGTTGTATGGCTCTAAAGGGAATGTAAGAACATAGAAATACTCCTTATCAGGGATAGGGTGTATGTCAATGGTAGAGCACTTGCATACCATATACAAGTCCTTTGATTCAATACCCAGGACTACAAGACAAACAAGCAAAAACTACTCATTTGAAAAAAAAATTTTTTTTCTCTGATTTCAATATATTTTATTGAAGTTGTGGTTTGGATTTATTCATTGATAAAAGTGAGTGGAAAAACACTGGACTTTAAATCAATACCCAATTTTTTAGAACTGCTAGTAAAACCACATCTGCTACTGGGGGTCAAGAATATAACAACTCCCCTGCTCTTAAAATTCTGTTAGTAATCTCAGGGAGAATGCCACTGGATAGACCCTTAATTAGACCTCTGCTCTGTACTCTGCCCTACCACCATGTCCATGAAGGCACTGATCTGCAGGCAAAGTTGCTAGTACCTCTAGTTCCGTTAGAATTCTGCTGCAGCAGGTATGATGAACACAATATGCCAGGCAATGATAACAGTTACCCTCCTAGATTTTTCAGTTGAAGAGGATGAGAACAAATTCTTGCCATGATAACTGACTGATAATGAGAAAGATAAATAAAAGCTATTTGGAAAAAAATAGTTGGAAAGAATATTCAAAAGAAGTTCTAAATACTAAACAACTTTCCCCTTTTGGCCTTTATTATTTTTTTCACATGTTTTTAAGAAATATTATTTTCTTTCTTGTTGTCTGACTTTGAGAATCCTGGGCAGAGGGAACACTCACAGTACTTCATCAAAATTTTTATGACCCAGCTTGTTAAGACTTCATTCGTCAGCATACAGATGATAGGATGCTTTCAAAGTAGAACCTGTATTTACTAAAATCACAAAGACTAATACAGAAGATCAAAATGCCAAAATCAAGTTGTAAATGAAAACCCTAATCATCATACAGATTGTAATGTTTTAACAATGTGACATCATCTTTTCCTGAAAACAAATCCCATAAGAAGGCAAATTACATGCTGGCCTTTACAATATGTATACAGTATAAAAGCCACCTTTCTTTAGTACCATTAGCTCCTAATTTTAGTGAGGAGGATGCATGTACTGTTTAAGGACACACTGGTTCTTCTACATCAGAAGAATGCTTTATATGCAAATGCCAATGGTTTCTAAAGTATTTCTCTTGTTTTTATTTCCAAGACTAATAACCTCCTTTCAAGTGAGTCTTTAGTTATTGATGTACTAAAATACTCAGACAAGTTATAAAATAAGACTTATAAAATAAAATAAAATACTCAGACAATTAAAACAAATTGTTTGGGGACCATACTTTTGCTGTTGATACTTTTTAAAATTTTTAAGACAACTGCAGGTAATTTCTTTATACTGAGTGCCATATATTGGATTCACATTTATTTTAAAGGGAAATCTTAATATCTTTAATTTCAAACGATGTATGATTATTCTCATAGTTAAACCCCAAAACGGAAGTGATATTTTCATTACATTAACTCATTGACTTTTTATAAATACTATGCTTGCAGAGATACTTGGGACTCAAAAATCTGGACACTTCCACTCTTGTTCATTACCATCTGTCCAGAGTTAACTTAGTATAGTTGACTCATTTTAGGCACTGAGTTGAAATGTATTGAATGTATCGATTCTAGTATTAATTTAACCACATGAATACTGAAAAACAACTTGTTGTCTTCATTATTAATAGCTAGAATTCAAGTGCATGTAAACATTAACAGAAAAACCATCTCATCATAGTTATAGCTTAATGTAAATCTCACATATACTTTACATGTGTCATTATCTTTGCTTAGAAATATTTGACATCTTTCATAAAGTAAGAAGATGATCTTACATAACAAAGGATAAGTCAGTACCAAATTTGATATTGAAAGCAATTTATTTGTCTGAAACTATTCACTGAATTAATTATATCTATACTTAATCAAGATAAAGGGCATTTGGATCATCAAAATTGGATCATCAAAATTGAAGTTTCTAAAATACAGAATGATGGTTTTATTTTATTTTCATTTTTCTCAGTATGTCACAATTTTTGGATAGTACTGAGACTATGGGGTATTAACAATATGTTTTTTTTAACACAGTGTCTTAGGCACAAAACTATATGTACTTACAATCCTTCTGCAACAGACTTCCAGAAGTTTACAGGCTTGCATTATCATTGTTGTCCCAATAATGACTTGTTATTTAACTTAAACATTTATTTTTAGTTTAAAACTTGCCTATGGGGGGCTGGGGATTTAGCTCAGCAGCATAAGCACCTGCCTTGCAAGCAGGCAGTTGTGAGTTCGATCCCTGGTACCGATAAAACAAAACAAAACAAAACAAAACAAAACAGAACCAAAAAACTTTCCTATAGATTCTAAAATATGTTTCCTTCATTATATTGAATTGAGCCGTTTTTGCACCCTATTTTAGGAAAGCCCCAAACACACTTTTGGTAGCAATATAGTTTAGAAAGTTGTATTTGTAATGAGTAAAGAGATATAAATTTAAGTTCATTTTAGGAATTTAGGAAATTTAATGAAGTTTCATAATGAGAATAAGTTTGCCTAATTTTCACTTGTGAAATAAAAATATACTTGGGGATCTAAGTACTGTAGATTTCCTAACAAATGGCATCTTATAGCTGACTTTTCTCTGAAGGGAGGAATTCATGTGTACTTTGTGTATTTTTCTAAATTCATTTGTATTTACTATTTTCTTTACTTGTTATATGTAGAGCAAACAGGCACTTGCTTTGTCCATTCTTTTTTTTTTTTTTTTTTTTTTTTTCTGGGGAGGATACTGGGGATTGAACTCATGACCTCACACTTGCCAGGCAGGCATTTGTGCCACTGAGCTAAACCCCTGGCTCATGTCCATTATTTTCATAACTCGTTTGTTTCTAGAAGATTCTTCAGACACATGCCATGTGCTAGTTTAGCCTACTCTTCTTTTTCTGATTTGTGGAAAGAATTCTGAAATCTGTAAAAATGAAAACTTTCATAGAGGAAAAAAAAATCATAAAATTTACAACTGATATTGCATTAAAATTAATGCTCATAATAAAACTACTTTAAATATATCTGATGAAAGGATACAGATTGTGTGAAGTATGTAACTCCCAAAAAATCAGTTCACACAAAGTAGCAGATCAGAGACGAAACAAATAATCAATTTTAGATGTACACAAACTAAAATAAAAAGTTTCGGTTAAGAGTAGATACTAACAATGGTTACCATCTTCCCTGTATCATCATCAATGTTTTATTTGGTTTGATGCTGTCTTGTTTTGTTTGGCCTTATTATGTCTGATGATGTGGGTAGCTATTTTGAAGATAAGAAGATATATCATGGTAGTCATTGTTGATTTCCTATTATTGGGTTTTGGAGTCCTGTAATGTTTCCATTGTTTTGTTTTGATTGGTTTTATTCTGTTTTGTTTTGTTTTGTTTGATTTTATTATGTCTGCTGGTATGGACAGCTATGTTGAAGAAAATGAGACATGGTAGCCATTAATGAGTCTTTGTTATCATTAAAGTCCTGTATTACTTTTATTGCTCCTTTTTGTCCTTTTTGATTAGTTTTATTGTTTCATTTTGTTCAGTTTTATTATCTTTAAAATAAAATAAATAAGAGTAGACACTAGTGCTTTAATCACATTCTGACTCTTGTGTGTGAAGATGAATGCTGGTTCTGATCTTTTTTCCTCTTCTTTTTCCTCCTCCTCCTCCTTTGTGTTACCTCATTTTTCTTTTGTTTGTGAAGACGAGTAATGTAAGACTGTAGATAACAAAGGGCCTGCATGCCAAAGTTCTGTTCTCATTTATGGGATTTCTCCCAAATCCCAGTAATCAACTGCATTGCAATTTCAAATAAAATTAAATACACATACCAGAAAAATAATGGCCCCATTCATTAATTAAGTTGTTCTAATTGTAGTAAAAGTTCTGGACTCTTATGTTGAGCCCTACATTAATCAGCTAAATTTTTTCCTGCCTTCTTTAAGAACTTACATAATTTAATTCCTGTTTTTGAAATGTGTCATTTGTTTATAGAATGACCAGTTAACACATTATGATACTAATAAGGAAAAAAGACCCATTTATAGTGTCTGATGATGACAGCAAGCACCATCTTTCTACAAAAGGACAAAAAACATTAATATCCACTTTAGAATATGACCATATAAGTGCATATATATCTTTAAAACACATTTTCAGGTTAGATTTTATAGAATTCTGTGCTGTAATTTCTACTTCTAATTATTATTATTATTATTTTGTCTTTTTCCTTTTTATCGGTACCGGGGATTGAACTCACAACCGCCTGCTTGCAAGGCAGGCATTTATGCCGCTGAGCTAAACCTCCAGCCCCTAATAATTATTTTTTTGCAGCACACTAATGATGATGCCTGGAACTCAGTGAGTAGTCTGCATGTATTAGCTGCTGGATATGTTATTCATATTTATAATAAAATGATACCAATCTTCTTAAAACAACTATTAATAGTAGCACTGTGTTTGTGAATTTATCTAAGGAAATCAATAAATTGATACATAAATGCCTTTGATCTTAGGCATTAAAAGAAAGTAGGATTATTGATCAATGTACATAATAACAATTTTCCCTTGGTTATATTAACCAATGTTAAAATGATTGACATGTTAAGAAATTCTCAAACACCTACAGAACAAATAATAAATGAAAGCTTCCTTTATAATGTGTTTTGGTATGAATATAAAGCTAATTATATATAAAGAAACATGTTGATGAATTCATATGAGGATTTAAGAGTCAATTGGACTTTCATCAGGAATACACATGTTTATTACACTAGTTTTTCATTCACAAGAAACATTCCAACAACTTTGAGAAGTGCAGTTTTACTCAAGTTTAGTTTTACAAAATTCTTTTATAGATATTCATATATATTCTTAGTCTCTACATAGTATAAGTAATATTTATTCATTTTAGAGGGTTTTTTTTTGTTATTTTGTCTCCAACTAAACACTTTCAAAAGACAGAACTAATGTTTGTAATTTTATTACGTTTTTTGTATAACTTAGAAAGTAGTAGAAGTGTTACGTGTTCCTTACCTTGCACATTTTTACAGACTTCATTACTATGTATCAGATGCCAAAATACATTTATAAAAAAGTACAATGATCATTTTTCATAAACGTTCTAAATGTTACAGTGTGTCAAATTCATTTAAGCAAGAATTTAATGAGCACATTATGTATGTACCAGGCATTAGGTCTGTAAAGGTAACGAGGTCACACATTTCTCCTTGTATATTAGACTTAAAAATTTTCAGTCTCTGGGGTGAAGGATGACTCAAGGTGAATGTGAGTAAAAAGCACAGAATAACTGAGCTATTCTTTAAGTCGTTCTGAGAAAACCACTGCAGATTGTACTACAATGTTAGGCAATATCGGTCTCCTTATCTGAAGGGTTCAGTGTATCACAAGATTTGAGGCCACTCGAGAAAATCAATGAGGAATTGCAATAAGGCACCAGCATAGCCTTGATCGAGCAGGGGCTTTTCTCAGCACGGGGCCTTGTTTGACTGCCCTATCAAATGTTCCTGGAGCCCAACTTACAATGACATTTGCTCTTGCGAAGTTTTTAATTTTCCTTAAGATAGTTTCATTGCCTGATGTATTTGATAAAAGTAATTAAGTGTCTCTAGAGAGAAAGGAACATAGATCACACCACCTTTTTGACATTTTTAAAAATTATATATACTCATACCTGCAGAAACCATGATTTGAAAGGAAAAACCCTCAGCTGCTTCTGTTACAATTTTTTATACAGAATCAATGGAAATAGAGATCTAAGAATAAAAAAAACATTCATTTTCATTTTACTATTCTGTTATCTGATAAATGATGAAATGTAATGTGCTAACCTTTTTATAGGGAATAAGATTAGGATGTGAGAAGGGATTTCAGATATTCTTCATTCATTTCATTTGTTGTCCTGTCTACGGAAATACAAATGCATAAAAATAACATTTTAAGACAGTGCTTTTAAGCTTTTATTACATTCCAAAAGTATTTAGCAGGCTGTAGTGGTGCATGCTTATAGTCTATCACTCAGGAGCATGAGGCAGGAAGATCTTTGTGAGTTTGAGACCAGCCTGGGCTACAAAGTGAGCTCGAGGCCAACCTGAACTGCATAGTGAGACCCAAACTGGAAAAAAAAAAAAAAAAAAATATATATATATATATATATATATATTACCACTATTCAATACAAACACCTGATTACATCATAAAGAGTGAAATGTTATTTTTTATACCTGCTTGCAACCAAGATTTTGCACGGATATTAACAAGAATAGGAATTAATTTACTACCTAGTGACTTGCGATTATACATTTTAATGTCTACTTATGTATACTTAGGGATATACCACATACTTATGCTCAGGTGGATGCTAATTGTGAACTGATAATACTTGTTGGTTTTATGACTTAGGGATGACTATAATATTTGCAGAAAGGGAAATCATTTAATAATAGGCAAATAAGTTGCGATTTTCCATAAATATTTATTGTATATATTATGAAATAGTGTCTGGATTCCTGCATAAAACCGATATTTAATTATTGATCTCTTTGTTAATTTAAATAAGCACACACAAAACATAATAATATAAATTCTTAAAGTCTAGTAATTTTCAAAGTCATAAAGTACGCTTCAGTCACAAATTTGAGCATATGCATTTATATCTGCATCGTATGTATATACCAAATCATATTATCATAATGAGGGTGTTCATATTATTTTGTGGTTGAAGTAAATATTTTCAATCTAGTGTCAAAAATATAGTTCAAAGCACTAATAAGCTCCAATACTTATTGCAAAAAAAAAAACAATTTGGGAGTTATATAACATACAATATTTATGACTAGTTATGAAATTTTCATATAATATTCCATTATTGAATATGATTTGAAATCTGTTATTTATTTCTTAGCCACACATGCACAAACTTATGTGTGTTTAAATCCAGTGTGGATTACAAACAGTGCTCTAATTCTTAGTTGTAAATTTTCTGAAAATAAGAGCTTCCTCTGTAATACTAAAATACATGCTTTGTATAGTTGTGTATGTGCGCATATAAACTCATGCAACTAAATCTTTAAACTATATACTGTTATCTAGTCTATGATTTGACTTGTACAGGATAAAGTATTTCTTCATCCATAATAAAAGCTATTAGACTTTTGTAATATAGCTTTATTAAATTTCTGACCATTTTCATTCCCCTTGATCTGGTTCTGATCTGGGGACAATTTGTCTCATAACTTTTAATACTAATGGAACAACATAAAAAGATGGAAATGATATTCTATAATAATCGGTTTATGACGCTACTGTTGGAAATGACATTTGGTGAGCCACTTCCAGTTTCTGAATCTATAAGAGAAAGCAGACAAAGAATTGAGGTAACAAAAAGGAACTCATTTCCATAAGATAACAACTTACATCTTGCACAATATAAACAAGCACAATGTCCATGAGAGTGACTATGGAAGAACTGAAATCAACTATTGACTAAATAAACAAAACCACAAAATAAGAAATGTTTCTTTTCTTATACGTGCTCAGACATATTGGACATTTTAAAAATATAATTACTTTTTTAAATTAAGCCTTTCAAAATAAATATGTTTAGAAAAGAACATTGTATATGTTATTTAGAAAAAATGAATTTAATATGAAAGTGTTGTGCTTTAAAGTGAACAGATAGTATTTTACTATTATTTTTCTCTGTATGTGTAACATTTTTCCATATCATAAGCAAAATATTTTACATTTTTGTGTTTTTTCAATTATTTTGTGCTAACTATATACCACATGAAGTCATAAATAATTGCATAATTTACAGCTCAATCATAAGTATGTAAATTTTTTTTTCCTCTTTTTATCGGTACTAGGGATTGAACTCACGACCGCCTGCTTGCAAGGCAGGTGCTTATGCTTCTGAGCTAAATCCCCAGCCCCTATAAGTATGTAAATTTTTTGAAAAATAACTTTAATATTTTGAGTTTTATGTTTCAATAGAATTTAAAATTTATTTATAATATTATATTGTTGTAGGTGCCCTTGAAACTTAAAACCAAACACTGAATAGCACAGAAAAACACATAGGCACAATGATTTTCTGTCAAAGACATCTTGACTATAGTAATGGTATAGACAAAGTTCAGGTTTCTTTTAAAGAATTAAAGTTAAAACAGAGAGGCAAGATACTTTAGTAATTATTTTGCATCCTTAGTTTTTTAATAGGACAAAAGTTTTCTTGAATGTACTTTGTTGCTGAGAATGTTTAGTATGAAACAATAGTTATCTCCGACTGAAAAACTACAAATGTAACATTTTGAATTTTTCTATTAATCCACACGATGAGAATGTATTTTAGGTTCCTCAGTGAGATTATCTCCACCCTCAAAACTGAAGCTGCAGGCCAAGGAGATCTATTTGGCCAATGGATCTAGCAGTACTTTAGTACACAAGCCTTTCCACCTGCACTGGGTATGCTGTATCTATATTGGCCAGGTAAGCTACAATATTTCTCCTCAGGTGCTTTGATAGAAAAGTCTTCACTGAATAAATCGGAATGATTTTTGAAACAGCTTCAAGACAGATAACATGCAAGCCTGGTTTTCAAGTCTTTTAATAAATTAATTGGGTCTCTAACATTTTAATAAGGAAATAGTTCTTGAAATTTGGTTACTTTTACTTGGTTTAAAATGAATAACTATCACTTATGCAAATTTTGCTACAGATGAGGATTTAAAACAACACAGCATCAGGGACTGGAATTAATCTCTGCTTGCTGGGAAACAGTACATGACTAACTTGTATTAAGAAATGAGACTGTGAACATAGAGTAAAATGAAAGGCATGTGGGAATGTCGTGAATGGGGCTCTCTAAGGATGCTGGAAAGTTCAGAAAGGGAAGATGTCATTTGTAACATTGCATGAAAGAAAATCCAGAAAGATTCTCTATTTATATAGGGGAAAATGTAATGTACTATGCTTGGTAACCACAGGTCTTGATAGTTACAAAAACAACAATAGAAACTTTTTATTGTGAGTCATGGATTCCATGGTGCTTCACGACTTTGTGATGTCATCTAACTCCTTCAAACCTGGTTGGTGGGAAAAATTCTACAGAAAAGGTTCAGAGACCACTTAGTAACTGTCATGGTTTATGCCTGTGGCCCCCAGGCCTCATGCATTGGCATTGTGCATTTGTGATTGGTTCACTGTCTAGAGCTTGGATTGATGGTGTCATTCTACACCCACATAGGGGTGGAGCCAGCATATAATAAAATGGCTGGAAGAAGGTGTGTCTGCTCTCTTGTGGGTTTCCCTTGCTGTTGCAGTTGCCATGAACCGTGGGCCGGCCATGCCACTCTGCCTTGGAGCCAACTGAGTATGGGCTGAAAACTTGAAAAACTATAAGAAATAAACCTTTCCTTTCCCCACTTTGGGCGTGGGGTATTTTTGTCTCAGCGACCAATAATAACTAATGAGACAGTAGCAAAGTGTTTCCATCATCCTTAGGATACAGACAGCAGATTGACTGCATTGCCAGCCACCAACAGCAGGACCAGCACAGAAAAGGCTGTTCAGTGATGAGAACAGCACTGCCAAAGGGAAGCTGATTTATCCTGAAAGGTGTGGGGGTTCAAAACTGCAAGACAAGCTAATCAGTAAAAACAAAATTACACTAAAAAATAGAAAAAAATGTTGTTATTCTGTAATTGAAAAAGTAGAAGAATATAAAACTGCATTCAGTCTTGATTGAATGAGTTCGAAGGCATCAGGCAATCTGGGCTGCTTCCTCTAAAGCCCCCAATTGCATTTAACAGCAATAAAAAGAAAAGCCTTAACTATTTACTGTACTAAGAACAAAGAAAGCTGTGGTCTACTGACGTGTTCCCAAATTCTCCCTTCTCTAAGCACTAAACTTAATTTGGTGGGAAAATAAGAAAATGGAGCCAAACTGAGAAAAGCAAACATATTTTTGATAAGGGACCGAGAGTAGGTTCCAATATTTAAAATAGAAGCAGCTCAGGAGAGTGAAAGCTCAGATGCTATTATTATAGTAAGATAAATTCCCGAAAGTGGAAGAGTTGGTTTAGAAAACAATCCCTGAGAGATCTCAAGAAACAGATCTGAAGACGAAGAAACACAGCACTGAATCTCTGGAAGATAAAAATGTCTCAAAAAGATGACATGATTTGAATTCCTCTCCAAAACCTTTGGGAAAATCTAATCAGGACCCACTAAAAAGCTACACTGTATCATTCTCAATTCATTAAAAGGAATACTCTCCCAACAATAAAGAAAAATTGAGATGAAAAAATCTTAAGTAGATCAGGGGCCTTGAATAAATCTTTATAATACTAGCAACTGAAATTCCCAATTGAATATGAAAATTATTAAAAATAGTGCGTCAAACAAGCCAGCAATGTATTTTATAAAACGAAAACAAACTAATAAAAGACAAAATAGACAGTGATGAAAAACTCTCTTACTCTTAGGCATAAACAGTTAGCTTCATAGGCATATGTCAAGTTCTACACCCCAGCATAAAGGATAACAGTTTCAGGTGTTTGATTTGTAGCTATATGTTCAGAGATAAAGATAATAATCAACAAATGCTAAGAATATATTACAGCTCTCTCTGATTACAGTGTAACTGATACAGAACATTCTTATTCCTTCCTCCTGGTGGCTTAGCAGAGAGTTGGCTCAGTTGGTTGACGCCAGTATCCCTTGTATGTCGGGCTACTCAGCTTATCAGGACTGTGGTTTGAAGCTCATGCCCTGCTGAATGCAGAAGTTTCAATGATAGCTTTGGTCTGGGGATTTCTTGATCTATTTTTGTCACTTAGAATAATAAGGAGTTCTGAGTCTCTCTTGGGATGAGCCATAAACTTATTGTTTGAGGGGAGCTCATATTTGATCTTAGAGCCTCTCAGTTCAGTGTTCAGAAGGCCAGAACTTTGTTTACTGTGTATTTAGCATACTCATGCTCATTCTGCACTGTGAAATGATAGATGATGGACCCTGGATGCTTTGTTACTTCCTTGTTTATGAGTCTCACCATCCCAAATTTTCTAACTTGTACCTGATCAGTATTGAATATCTCTCATAATATGTATCTACGATCACCTGTTCCATGACAGGATCAAAATGAGAAGTTAAAAAAATAAAAAATGAAAAGAGGAAAGAAAGAAAGAAAGAAAGAAAGAAAGAAAGAAAGAAAGGAATGAACAAACTTAAGGAAGAAAGAAAAAAACAATTGCTTATTTTTAGAGATGGAGAATCAAAATAAAATTTTGATAAAATAGATTCTTGAATTAGAAAACAAGCAAAACTCAGAAAACTAGGAGATAATTATCTAATTCATTAACTAAGATAGCCAAAATAGAAAAAAAAAACTGTTCTAAATAAAGAAAAAGAAGATCAAGAATATGCAAAATTAAATAAAGGAGGAAATAATCATTCACGTGAAAGTTGATTAAAATGATAAAATAATTATTTGCCAAAATGTTCTACTGATGACAGTCAAAACAGAAAACTGTCATAGAAATGTAGTTGTCTTTGAATTTCTGCACAAGAAAACAGCAAGTCATGCAGTTTTAGAATTAAACATTTTGTTTTTGAAATTTTGTACTGGGGATTGAATCCAGGGGCTTGCATATGACAGGCAATGCTCTGGTGCTTAGCTGCATCTCAACCCATCCATACTTGTAAGTAGAGATACTTGTCCTTGTTCTTAAAAAGAATCAGAGCATTAAGCAGGATAGCAACAGTATTATGTGCTTATGAGACAAGTCTGAAGGGTCATTGAAAGGTATAGTAAGAGATTAAATTAAACATTTACGCTAAAACACATTGGCAACAATGATTGGGTGAGTGTGTTCAAAGTTAGGGCAAGTACTTTGAGGAAATTAATGTCATTGTGTCTTTTACTTAAAATATTTTTAATTTAAAATTTTACCATATTTTTATGATTTTCTCTCACTAGTGAAAAGTTTTAGGAAACTGTGTCAAATAAAAACTTTACAGTGTGTTTTCATCTTTCTCATACACTGTCTATGGTGCCCAGCATGTTTGGCTGTCTCCCTAGGTCAAAATGATCATTGAGACAGCCATGGCAACCAACAAAAGAACTTCACGAAAGAGAACTTTTGGAAATACCTCGGAAAGTGGCAGGAATATGTGATATGTATTCAAAGTGAAGGAGAGATATTTTGACTGGAATTGAAGCCCATATGTGTTTTATTGTAATATTTTTTTTAAAAATTTAAACATTCCCTGAATATTTATTATACATCATGTAATACTGATGCAAAAATTATTGCACTTATGAATATCATTGCAGTATCTCAAATAAAATGCTAATGAATATAATCAAGCATACTTTTGAAAATGATCCATCATGACCATGTGAAATTCACTCAGAAAAACAAGTGTTAGTAGACATGAAGAAACTTATCAATGCATATTGTATTAATTAAGTGAAGGAGAAATATGTATATGCTGTCTTTAGGGATAATGAAAAAATTACCTTAATTAAAATTAAAATTAATAGTTAATATCTTAATTCCCACAGCCAACAGTATACTTTATATATAAAATAATACAGGTAGTCAAATTAGAGTAACAGGGTGCGGGCATTCACTGTTATCACACTAAAATATAATTCAGTATTTTCTAGATAAAGGTGTTTCAATCTGTGATAGGTTGTGATCATGATTCAGTTTGTGTTAAGATTGTAACACCTAATGATATCATAGTCATCTTAGAATATGCAGGAATGCTACGAGGCTTTCAAATAGTGAAATTGCTAAGGATACTTTTTTCAAAATGTCTCATTGCTAATTTACACCTGACTATATTTGTTTGTGGTTAAAGGCAACACAAATAAGCAACAGAAATCCATTAGAGGAATATGAATTACAAAAGAAATTGAAACACCTTTTTGAAATTAAAGAAAGTTGTATCTATATAAAACACAAAATTAAAAATATTATCTAAAGTAGAATAATTTAATTAGAATGTAAAATTAATATAAAATATGTAGCATTGATTTTATATTATATAATTATAATAAATATTACTATACATTGTAGTTATATAATTTTCTCTATATAGTTTTCTATATGGTGCTAAAAGTGAAGAATTTGGGATTTTAATCTATAGATCTTTAAAAATGTAAGGTAGTTGTATTATGTTAGGTGGAATTACAAATTTGTCCTAATCTGTATTTGGATATGAAATATGGTTTAAGGAGGAATTGAGTTAACTGATAAAGAGTGAACTGTGACTGTTGATAACAATTTGTCAGCCTCACTGGGGAAGGAAACCCCTAGGTGATGAGTACAGTAGCTCCTGATTCTATAGTGGAGCAGTGTTAGGGGCTATGTACGTTCTTGGCCTTCCTCTGCAGTGGATTTCCTTACTGTTTGCAGGAGCCAGGAACTAAACAGCTTTTTTTTACCAAGTCCTTTGGCCACAAAATTTCCACCTGTCTATTAGGTACTGGATCCCCTGAAATCATAAGGTGAATTAAGCCTTTCCTCCTGTAGGCTGTGGTTGTCAGGTATTGGGTCTCAGTGATGGGAATACATAAGGCTACTGAATGGTGAAACAATATCCACAAATAGATCTTCTAAAATAAGACTGTTACATGTGATGAATATGGTATTTCAGTTCACTGGAAAAAGAACAGTTTATTTAGAAATAAAATAATACGGGCTATGCATTTGAAAGACTAAAATTGTAGCAACATTTAAGCCATTTACAAAATCAGTTCCAGACACATTATAATAGACAACAAAAATCAGTGATGCATCCTTTATGTTACAGAATGCTAAAAACACAGAAGTCTTAAAAGAAAAGGACTGTACTTGACATGGCAAACTAAAAAGCCTTTGTTCAGCAAATCATATCATGCAGTCAATAAAACTCATAGATCTCTTAAAATGTGAAAAATGACCTAAAGATGACTTTTGTATATACAAATTAAAACATTCAGCCTATAAATATACATGTCAATATAAAATTAGAAGATGAGTAGTGAATGGTAGAGTAAATAAATTGTTAAGAACAGTAAATGGTGCATAATGCATATGAAAGTAATAATAAACTATTTATTTATATTCTTTGAAAAAAGTTTAAATACATGTAGTCAATGATGTGGGGGAAAATGTATTACCATATACACTTTGTAGAAAGTAATATTTTACATCTTTTTTGGAAAGCATTCTTGCAATATTTTTTACATGAATTTATGTCATCAACACAAGAATCTCATTCCTGGAAAAACCTTCTTTACAATTGAGTACCTCAGTTGGAAGTTGCATATTTAAGAATATTTGCCTAGGGTTGAAATCAAGCAGGGGCTGTGCCAATGTACTATATTCCCAAAATTTTATTTTGAGAAAAGCTAATGTATTAATCGCCCTTTCCATTACTGAATACAATGGGAGAAATTTAATTGGCTCACATTTTGAGGAACACAGTCTGTGGGAGGCTGCTTAGGGTAAAAAAACTATGTTGAAGGGCATTGTGGAGAAATGCTTCTCAGCTTACGGCAGACAGAAAACACAGCAAGAAGGAAGTAGCTGGGCACAAGAATACAGCTTTCAAGGCCACCTCCTCACCCCACGAAACACCTCCTACCAGGCCCCCTGTTCATTCACAAGGAATTAGTTCACTGAACACTATAGTGCTCCATGATCCAATTACCTTCTCTCTTCAAGTCCATCAGTCTTTTACTTCTAATCTTAACAAGTATGAGAAAGTCTATGTAGATATAGCATGTGTATAAAATGCCTACATATATTCTATATTCTGAATACACTGAAAACTTAGAGACCAAATAATTTATTAATACGGTTTAGTTTAAAGAATTGGAAGTGAAATGAAGCAGGTAAAGGGTAAATTGTCAAGTAAGCAATGATCTCATACTTTTATATTAAGGTTTAGTATTAAGGATAATACTAGTGTTTAGGTAGAGCTCCAATCAACAATAGATATTAATTTAAAAATTTCACAACTTAATTGAAACAATATCCGTGAAAATCAAAATATGTGTTGCGATTAGTTATATTTCATCATTCATCAAAATAAAAGGTTTTTAGCTGGTTCTGTGACTCACATAGCTGTTAACATACAGATGTATATGACAGGAGACAAAACTCTTCAAAAAATGTTTAATTAATAGGTGATTCAGAAACCACATTTCTGATTGGAAAACAGAAATATAATTAACTACCACAAAAAGAAACATAAGTAAGTTGTAACTAAGCCTTCATAATAGTTACAGAATCCTGGGAAATACTTTTTTCCCCAAATAAAAATGATTTAACAAAATTTGCACATTCACAAAAATATTTCAGAAAAGTATTTCATTTGTTCTCATGCATAAACAATCATAAATGTATTAAGATTTATTCCTTGTTATACAACTCTATGATATTCATTTAAACTATAACAATTTTGGAACAATGTTTCTAAAATATAAATGTAAGATAAAATTCTAGATTATACTCAGTTTGATGTATTATTCTGATTTGTCATAATCTCTCCTGTTTTTCCCATGTGGTTTTTGATATCTTGATCAAAGAAAATTCTTCTACTTAAGATCTTAGGACAGATTTATATTTTCATGTCATATATAGTCTGATCTATATTTTAATGTTATATAGTCTGAAATATACTAATACATTAAATTTCATTTTTTTGCCTCAGTGTAAAATTTATTATTACAATCCATCACAAAATTGAATGGCACATGTGTTGTTAAAGATAAATTCCAAGCTTTTAATATTTTGAGCATATATTAAATATTTCGGCAGTAAAAGTTGAGACTCATTTTGAGATCGTATATTTTCTAAGGTTCAAAAACCTAAGACAGAAAAAAAGTTTGTCAGGCAACTTTATTGTGCTAACAAGAAAAAATATAGTTAACTAAATCTTTAATAAAACAGTGTTCTTTCTCACATTTTCTAGCTGCGAGAAAAATATCATTCTATTTATATATTTATATTTTTTAAAGGAGTAAAACGGAACAGTAAAGTGAAACAAAACCGTCACGGGCAGTAGGAAATCCTGGGTCCTTTCTATACTGCATAATCTTATCCTCTAACTTAGCCTCCTGGCCGCAGGCTTGCAAAGTCAATCAAACAATGTAACTGCCAGGTTGCTTCTTGCTTCCGTTACTATCATCTCAGCCTGTGTCACCCTGGTTGCTTATGGGTTAGGGATGGAGATGGAGGCAGATGTGCTTCCCTTTTCTTTCTCCCTGGCCAGCAGGGCCTCGGTGGGCACACAGGGAGGCCGCACAGCTTCGTTGCAGCTTCTCCCCAATGCGTGGGGCCCTCTGCTGATGCACAGGCTGTGGGGACTGCATTCCTGTTGCTGTTTCTCCTCTGCAGGCAGGACCTCCGCGGGGGCACAGGGCCTGGGACTGTATTGCCCCTTTGCTATTTCTTCACTGCTGGTCGGCCTCTGCTGGCACAGGGACTGTGGGGACTGCATTGCTTCCTTTCTGTTTCTCCCCATCCGGCAGGGCCGCTGACCCTGGGTTTCATGTTTTTGCTGGGTTCCTGAATTCCCTCTCCCCAGGGGAATCCAGTCCCAGTTCAGATCCTTCCTATGTCCATCCGGCCCACCTCCTGCCTCTTTCTCTTCCTCATGTTGCTGTACTCCCGGGTCTGGACACCAAATATAACGAGGTTCTTTCCCTGCTGCTCAACACTTGGTTATTTTCCCAGAAGTCCTAGTAGTTTAATAAACAGTACTAGAATTTGTCATAGGTAGCGAGCTATTTATTGTAGTAAATAACTATATAATCTTTATTGGGTGTGGGCTAATATCCAGTGTATGGATGTTGACAGAAAAATACATTCTCTGCATAATCAATCAATAAATATTTAGAGGAAACAGGAGTGCAGGAAAAATGAGATGAATGGGGAACATTGGAAGAGGATTGCCAAAGAAACATGGCTCTAGGCTGAAACTTGAAAAAAGTCAATCATTAAAAAATTCCAACTGCTGGTACATATTGGATGAACATTGAAACAATTTTATAAACTAGGATGACTATTGTTAGTTATAGAAACTCTGCTGCAACGATGTGAGCTTCCATCTCTTCACACAGAAAAAAATACAACATAACAAAGCAAGAGCTATTATAGCACCTGACTTGAGTCCGTCACAAGAATCAGTGACTTAAATATAGACGTTAGCCTGAAGCTTAATGGATGCTACAAGTCTGACCTTTCTAACTTTGTTATTTCATAACACACAGTTGGTGTTGCAAAAGAAATTACTGTACTATTTTAAAGTTTTCAGCAATATTTGGAAGTATAAGTATTCTGTGATCAATTGAGATGGGTGGCAAATCAAGAAAAGGAAACTTTACAACTTGGCTGTGTCAGTTTTATCGCAGAGATATTAGCACAACTGAAAAGTGAATAAGAACCATTCTTTAAGAAAAAAAGTAGCCTTAGATCTGCTTTTGTGGTGAACACAAGCGCTTGATAACTGATAGGTATTTTGAGGACCATAAGGGAAATGGGATACAAGTCAACTGACCTAAAAATTCAAAGAAGGTCTTTTAAAGTAACATTTATGCACTTTATAGGATTATTTATTCAGTTGATTCAAGAAGCAGTGAAAATTTAATATATTCTGATATTGTGCTAAAAACTGGAAATATATTTAATTCCAGCCTCAAAAAATCTTAAAATTTAATGAAAGATAGGGAAAAACCCAATATTTTGAATAGTTGCAATAGCCTTTGATATATTTTAAGAGGAAAGTATTTATCAAGCAGCATATTTTCAACTATAACAAGCACAATCATTAAATTATGATATTGGCATATTATACTCATATAAATTATATTGCATGATTATTACTCATGTATTTTCTTGCAAAAATTTTCAACAAATAAAAATTAGAACTAGAACTCTTTTATGAAAGAACAAAATCTATTTATTTGAAAAATTATATAAAGTCCAGGTCCAGAAATATTACTTGTCTACAACAAGGCAGGACGTGAAGTATTATGATTTGAAAAGGAGACATAATACTATATATGACTTAATAACATACCTAAAGTCTATAGGAAGATTACAACAACATAAATCAAATATTATACATTTTAGGATTATTCAAATTACCATAATCAATAAAAAAGTTAATAGACTAAAATTTTTAAATGAAACCAATGTATTAAAACATTCTTCTTCACAGAAACATATACAATTACATAAAAAATAACCAGACACTTTTAAGTTTCACTGAACCACCTAATGGCAGATCAATTCCACATCATATAATTTATTCCTGAGAATTAGTAGACATGACACAATTCATTACACAAGTTTTTATATCTTCAGTATCCAAATTCTATGAAGATAGTTTATAAAAATAAATTAAATTCTACTTAAAACTATGAATGCAAAATTAGTAGATAAAACATTATCAAATTCAACATATCAGTGAGGTTGAAATAATAAAAAGTTAAATATTTCTCTTTAATCTGATTCTCAAGTAAGTGAAAAATACAATGTCCCCATAAATAAGATTTAAATAAAATACTAATCTTCAAATTTAAGACAAGGGACAGAGATGATTAATGGACAGTTTTAAAAGGATCATACATATTTTGAAAAATTTAAATTAAGTGTTCAACTTTATGATAAATTAACAATTGAAATGAGATAATTCCCAAAGTTGGCACACTTTAAACTTTTATTAAAGGCAATAAGTGGAGAACATATGAGCCATAGAGTGAGAAATTAAAGTAGTATAGTCTTTTTAGAGGACAATTTGACTGTACAGTTAAAAATGCAAATGAATATACATCAGAAATAATCACAATTTTAAGAATGTTTTGTAGAGATTTTAGATGTGTAAAGTTGCATAATATATTAATTGTATTCCTTTATTTCATTGTTGCAGTATCTTGATATGAAGACGATATCGGTATATGTCTGCCTTACAAAATCTCTATAAACAGGGCACATGAATACCATGTGAATTTTTAAAAGTGAAGCATAGATCTCCTATACAAGCAATGATAATTCCAGGGAGCATTTTAATGAGAGGGGAAAAAGAAGTATGAGACAAAAATACAAATTTTAAAACAATGTGATATCACTTCCACCAAATCTTATGAAATTGAGTATAGGATACATTGTCTAAAATATTTACTTTATTTGCCATGTCTGTTTCTAAATGCAGAGAAAGACTTAGAGTAACGACACCCAAGTGTTCCAGTGGCTAATATTTCTAAAGAATAGGAGTCAGATTTGCATACAATAATATCCAATACATGTTACAGATGAAATGTCTTTCTTAGTTAATTTGAATAATTAAAGCAAAAAATTTAGGCTAGCTTTTATAGACACAAGCATATGAATGAATGCACACACATCCTACATTTTATCCATGATTTCCTACTTATACCATCATACTTCATATTTAGCAAGCAAAATGCATATATTCATTTTACAAATATTCATTGAGTGCATACCATATGCCAGACACTATTCTTGGCACTGAAGATACATTACAAATTGATTTTAAGTATCTCTGCATTATAGGCCTTAATTTTTAATATTTAGAATAAATGTATGGTGTGGAGGACTGGTTATAGATTCGATCTTTTAATTGGAATTTCAACCAGAGGCCAACTTTGTTCTATTACTAATGAATAAAATGCTATAACTGTTATTTTCCTCCTTTAGTTTTAGAAAGTGAGTTGAAAGTAAAGTGAGAAAAAGTAAAGAATATTTTTATATTTAATTTTCAAATTTTTATATCATTCTTTCCACCACAATAAGATCGTTCATTTTTGTGCCTGAAATCATGTAAAATTCTGTTACCATAAAGTTGTTAAAAAAAAAAAAAACCTTCTAACCATTTGCAATTCCTCACCCCCCCCCCAAAAAAAAAAAAAAAAAAAAAAAAAAAAAAAAAAAAAAAAAAACCTTTTACCTTTTTTTCTTTTTTTCGGTACTGGGGGTTGAACTCGAGATGTTGCGCTTGCCGGGTAGATGATTATGCCACTGAGCTAAATCCCCTGCCCCAAAACTTTTTCCTTTGAAAATAGTAAATTACCTCACATCACAAAATCACTTTGTATTTAAAAACAAATATGAAGATAGACAAACGTAGACAAACATGCATATACTTAGATACATAAACATAAACACAAATTTAAATACATATATAGTAGATATAGTTTCTCAACATTGTTTTAAACCTGTGAAATTGTCAAGTGAAAAATTTGAGGAAATGAAAGAAAATATTGTGATAGTAAAGGTTGTTCATTAAGCCCAGATATATTTTATTACAGTATGTCTTTCTAACCATAAACCCCGGTGATATCAATATACTCTATGGTGGAATAAAACTCCAAGGCTGAGAATCATTAATTCAGAGATATTAAGTCCAAATAAGTAATGAGCCAAATCTGATCATAATAATTTTGGCACATTCTGAGTTTCCTACATATTATTTTCTTTAATGATACATGTAACATGGGGTATTATTTAAAACCCCAACACCTACAAGAGTACAGAAACACATATGTAAAATAAATTGGGGAAATGAGCTTAAAAAACTTACAGTTATAAATAACGACTGTCTGATTCACTAGTCCAGAGGAAGTAGGAGGAGCGAGAAGTGTACTGCACAAGGATGCTCCAGGAGCACTGTGCACTGTGCCCCGTGTAGAAGCACTTGGTGGTCAGACATAGGCTCTTTAGACAGACACTCTCACTGACAAACCCTCAGAGTAACCCTGAATTTGAGAATGCTTACATTTTTTTCTAAAATGTGGTGCAGGCATACAAATATTATTCCCTGGTTCAAACATGACTTGTGTGTGAAAGATGCACATATGAGAAACATCCTAATAGTTCAGTGTGAAAGATACTTCTGAGTAAACCATCTTAATGATGGTTTACTCAGAAGTGATTTATGTGTGGAAAGAGACTGAAAAGTCTAAATTTAATTTTTCTTGGCAATGTCACACAATAAGATTTGAAATTTTGTAACTACTTTTGTGAAGTGAAGGGTTATATAGGGAACCCCTGTAGATTTTTCAGCACGAAATAGAGACAGTTCATCCTTAACTTTACAAAATGGGATTAAAAAATTGTAGTAAAATTTTAAACATCTCTGTATATGTTCAAAATTGTGTTCTTAATTTTCAATATTTTTATAATACCACTCAATATTAAAATGACATGAATGTATTATATATTACTTTCTATATTAAAATATTACTTATTTCCTACATTCATTTGAAATTATTTGAGAAATTTGAGATCTTAAAAGTGTATATCATTGCAATAAAAATTAATGTGCCTAAGTAGTAGCGTTACCTAGTATAAATGTACCGCTATCAAAAAAATAAAGTACAGAATGTATCTGAATAACCAAAATGGCTTTTATGAAGCCTATGCCTGCAAATTCTAAGTCCTTTTCTCACTGAAGAGCCCTCAAGACCCTACTCAAGCACTATTAACTTTAATTATATACACATGTAATAAATTTGATTGTTGGTACTACCTTCCCAGAACAGATGTAACCATTTCAATAGAAATTGTCAATAGCAAGCTCAAGAATTTGAGAAATATAATTGGTTGAATCCATTTAGTATAAAGGAATCTACTTCACTCACTTCTACCTTTAAAAAAAAAAAACCTCCTCAGGAGATAACTGCTTTTCAGAAAAGAAAAATTATTTCAGTCTCAGTGGTGATCACAATCAATTAATGTAATAAAATAATTACCCATGAGACTACAGTTTTCCAAATAGATTTGTATAACTTGTTTCCCATCCCATTTACTGAGTAGAGTTCTTTCTTCTTAAATATCTAGATTTAAAGTCGTATTGGTCCTAAAGCCGTGCATTTTATTTACCTTGTAAAATAGTTTTCATACACTTCTCTTTCACATAGTACTGACATCCATTGTTTAATTGGAATTAATTTGAACTTCAGATGTTTTTGAATTTTAACATTTGTACTTCTAATGAAGATAATGTCAAGATCTGTTTATTTTTTCACATGATCGCTTCACATTATAAGATCATGTTTATTATCAGATAAGTATGTTATATATACAGTGATACCTGGGTTTAAGAACTTAATAGCTTTTACGATTTTAGAGAAGATGGCCATGGTTGTGTTTGGGTGGGGAAGATGGTCACTGTCATGTATGTAACTCAATGCAACTGTGAACAGAAGCAAAATTTTTATGAATGCTTTTGTTTGCAAACTGAATTACTGTCTATGGTACATAATATATGATAGATACCAAGTTCAGGTTTGAGAAAATATTACAAATAAAGCACAAGTTTATGATTTTACTTTTAAGAACTGAATACAGGTAAAGGATCTGGGAGTTATAATGTGGTAGGAAATTATGGCAATGACTGAAATTACTGAAGACTATAGCAAAAGGTGAGCACCTATGTGGGCTACCCTGTCATTTGTACTATTGCTTAGTGATGATCTAGGTGTGAGTAAAAGATGGAAAGCCCAGGGGAGATTTGCAAATTTCTAGCTTAATGATCATTCATGATGCATGATATTTGAGTCAAAAATTAAGAGGACGTACATAAATAAGCTTTAAAAATTTTTGTTTGAATTACCAGTGGAACCTATTTAAAATCTGGGTATTTAAAATAGGCAATAATTTTAAGTCACAGAAAGTAACAGTGAGCATAGAAGTTTATATATCGAAGAAATTTTAGTACTGACTTGTAGTTATTTGATCAAGAGAGAAATAGAGGGCTGGGGTACAGCTCAGTGGCACAGTCCCTGCCTGCCTCATACTCACAAGTATGAGGTTGTGAGTTTGATCCCTGTTACAAAAACAAACAAGCAAACAAAAAACTCAAAAAGTAGAGAAGCATTTTCAATGCATTTATTATTTTGAAATATTTACTTACATTAATATAAAACATTTTTCTATAATCATGGATTATACTTGTATTTAACTATTTTAACCTTCCTCAGGATATTATATGAATAACTATCATGAAACATGTTTTTTGGTCTTCTCTCCCTCCTCTTTCAGAAAATCTTCACGTTTGTAAATTGCTGTCTACATTTTCCAGGATATATTGTCTAAAATTTGGGGGCTCTCTCACTCACCCCAGTTTTCCTTCGTTTCTTCTTTCTAAATCTAGTCAATCATTATGGTGTACAGAGCGTTTGGGGGGACTGCTTCCTAACGTTAGTCTCTGCCTTCATTGTAGCTTTGGCTCTTCAGACCTGGCAACTAATGTATTGAATGAGTTCCTGAGTCTCTCACTCAGACTACCCATCCCTTACCCACTCTGCTGATCTATTATCATGTAACACTAATTACGTCTTGTGAGTTCTCCTTTAAAATGTTACAGTGGAAGCTTTCACCTTTCAATCATATTTGAAATCATCCATATAGCCTTTGGTATTCCTCAAAGTTAAATTAAACCAGATGGTTCGAATTATCATTTAATTATGTTATTATATATAATCGTATCATCTTCCTCTTTTATGAAATACACAAATTCATAACAGCACTTCTAATTTTACATACGCTATCTCCATCTTATGAGAAGCTATTTTCCCTGAACTGTATCTATTCTGTCTCAGTTCTGATATACTCCTTTTTGTTACAACTTGGCCTACAGTTAAATCTTCTGTTTCATTCTTTGCACATTGTATCCAATTACTACTATCTCCTTAATATGAGCTTTACAGAAGTGACTGATTTTATAAAATGTACCATACTCTCACTCAAAATCTATAGGTGTTAGATTTAAAAAGACTATAAATTGCTTGAAGCAGTGACATAACATATAAAGATGATAATATCAATCATATAACATTTATTGAGCACATATTATTTTTGTTCTAAAATGTGTATTATCATTTTTATGTCAAAACACGGTGAAGTAAATGATGTTATAGTTACTTTCATTTTACAGATGGGGAAAGATACACAATAAGTATTTTTAATGCTTTTAAGAGAACACACATACATCAAATGAAGGAAGCTACATTGAAATACATTTAAATGTTTTGTTCTGAACTATGTTATGGTACATTTTCCTCCTCTCCCAATTGTGGAACACAGAGATCAACTCTTTTCATAAAATATGCTTTAAAATCCTGAAATAATCAGTGTTCTGTGATTTTATTTGTTTTATTTAGGTTAAACTGCCCTTACAATGAAGCATCTTAAGATGTTTGAGAGTCACAACTAATTTTGTTTCTTTATATCCCATTTCTTTTTCCTTCAGCTGCATGGATAATTTTCCAATAGTCCAAACACTTTTTGTGCTCCAGGTTTAATGAAACCAGCAAGGCTAAAAAGTCCTGAGCGTGCAGCAGTGATAGCGACAGTCAGCAATTCATCTCCAACGGTTCACCTACCGCGGCACCTCGTATGATTCTATGTCCTAACTCTTCCTGTGGAAGAAAATCTGGAAGCTGAAAATAAAACATAAGAAAAATAGCAAGAAATTAATGATGCAGATAAAACAGTGCTTTTATCTGTGAAAAAATGAGCATACCTTTAAGGAGAAAAATAATTATGATCTTTGAACATTTTTGATTTGTTAGTGTTCAGCTGCTTCATTTTACACTCTACAAAATAGCCTTAATAATATTTGTGCCCTGTAGATGAATGTAATAGAACTTAATTAAACTTTATAAAGCGTAGAGATATCTTTTTTGTAATTTCTTTGCCACTCACCTTTGCATTCAACTTTCCTGAAGGGAAGCATGCCTTTTATCAGTTATCATACAGAAGAAAACACAGAGCCCCATGTGACACATTGGAAAAATTGCTTCATGCAGTTCTAAATAAGTAGTAACAGAAGGAAGTGTTTGGCAAGAGAGCTAAATTCTAAGCATAGAAATACGGCAAAAAGAACACCAGAGTTTGTCATTGTGTCAACTTTTCTTATCCAAGTCAATTTACTCTCAGGGGAACATTGACAGAGTGATAATTCAAAGAGATAAGATCAACATTTTCATGCTTCTCAATTCCCTTATAGATCTCCATCTGGGTAAGATATCTTCTTACCTAGCCTAAGCTAGGACAGTAATTTACCTGCAGGAATTTACACTCTTTGGCCTATTCTTGCTTCTAGGACCATGCATTCCCTTCTGGCCCCCAGGCAGGTGATCATTTGCTTCATGGATCCGGCGCTGGTTCTTCTCTGAATCTCCAAAGTTAGTTGGCCCAAGTGACTCATTTCCTCGCCCTTCCTCAGGTTTTTACACAAATAACACTTTGGCAGCAAGGTCACATTTGAGAATACTAGTAACCATTGTACTCTTACCTCCACAATCTCTAGCAGTGATTTCCTGCTGGAGTTTTCCCATAATCTTTATCACCACACGGCAGAGTATAGATTGCAATTGTTTGATTATTGCCTGTTTCTTTCTGTTTGCAAGCTCAGTGAGTTTGAGGATTAAGTTGTCCAGTTTACTGATTTATTTCAAGTCCCTAGGAAAATGCCTGTCCTAAAGTTTGCTTTCAGAGATAAATACATATTGAAGGAATAAATATGTTAGAAAAATTTTAAATTTCAGAATGGAAGTGAGGTAACATGAAAGAGTCAATCATAGATTTTCTATAGAAAGAAATATGCCCATATGTATTTACGAATAAAAGCTTCACTTTACATACATTATTTGTTGCTAAACTAAGTGATATCTATTCTAAATAACATTCTATTCTAAATGTTATCTATTCTAAATAATATTCTATTTGTTGCTAAACTAAATAATATCTATTCTATTATTCTATTATCTATTATCTAATAGATAAGATAACAGATCTTATCTAATAATAGATAAGATAATGATAAGATAACATTATCTATTAGATAAGCTGTTAAATCTTTGAATAGTTACTGAATTATTTGTATATGTAACATCCTTAAACTATGGATCTAGTACATAGAAGTGTGGTACCATGTATTTTACAGGAATGATTTTGGTTGTTGTTGTTTGTTAGTTTTGTTTTGTTTTTGGTACTGAGGATAGAACTTGCGACCTTGTGCTTGCCAAGCAGGCACTTATGCCACTGAGCTAAATACCTGGCCCTTGTATTTTAAAGTAGCAAAAAATGTTGAAAACTCCATTTTCACTGACTTAACTCTTCTTCATTATTATCTTCTGCTCTTTTTATACATTTTTCAAAGAAAACAAAAGAGAGAGAGAAAGAGAGAGAGAGAGAGAGAGAGAGAGGCAGAGACAGAAAGAGGCTAAATATATGCAGAATAAAAATAAAATATACATATTGAAAATATACAGATTTTAAAAATCATGCTAAAAGGAAATTTATCTTAGTGTGATTTTATAGCTAAATATTTATACCAATAAATTGAAGAAAATAATGTCGTATGATAGATAATTAGTAACTATGAGAAATTTAATTTTTTTCTTTACTGTTCAAAGTTTCTTTGGAATACTGCGTGCAAATATATGTATTATATATATTATATATATTTGTGAATAGGAACTAGTAGTCTTTAAAATTATACAATCATAATGAAGACAAAACAAAACAAAGCAAAACAAAAAGAATACAAGACACTGAATTCTCACTAAATGCCTTATCCTTTAAGAAAAAGATGAGTTATTCTTGTTCATCTCTAAAGCACTACACAAGGTCTGGAGGAAGGACACTATCAGCATAATGCATTTTGTGAGAGAAGCTGATTTGGTATTAAGCGGGGGAAATTTGAACAAAAATTCAGGTATCAACACAATAGATGATAATTCCATTAGGAACTGAGAATATGGATATAGCACAGCGCCATAGCACCTGGCTGGCAAGCAAGAGATCATGAGTTTAATCCTTGATACCAAAAAATTCCCATTAATTTGGTTCATTTCATTTATAAGCAGTTATCACATAAAATTATTAGTACTCAGAGTCAAACAAAGGTTGAGAAAAATATCTATAAACAAATTTCTGGGGTGTTGTATAAGAGTAAATTTATAATTTTTATTTTTATTTTATTTTGAAAATTATAATATTTTTAAAATAAATATTAAATTTTATAATTAAATTTTGTGCTCACATTTCAATGTCATGTCTGGAATGTGTCCTGAATTGTTTTGAGCTTGTGAACTGCATAATTCTTTATCAAAATAAAAACATTAAACAGTTTAAATTCTAAAATTAGTACATGGAATACGTAATGGATGATGTATCTTGATACTTGAATTTTATATAACTACTAGATTAATGCAATAATAGAAGTAGGTATGGTATACAAATATGTATATTCTTATACCTTTCTAAATACTTAATTACATTTAAAAATTAATTAAGATGTGTTATGTTCATGTACCGACTTCACACAAGAGATATAGACATTCTGTACTGCAAAAATGAACTAATTAAAAAAGAAAGATTAAATAATCAGAACAAAAATGGGTAAAAATGGTTTTTATAGTTATAATTATTCTAGAAGTTAGTTTCCATGTTAGCTTATTAACTAATGCTGTACATAATTCTCCCCACACATAAAATAAGCCTTATTTCTTTGCACACATACAGTTCCTACAAAGAACAATATCAGGAAAGATCATCACCTCCTTTCCCTACTTTTCTCACAGTTTCTTTTCCTCAGAGAGTCAAATATTTGGAACTATTCTTAGAAATATCAGGTAC
This sequence comes from Cavia porcellus, assembly GCF_034190915.1. NCBI lineage: Eukaryota > Metazoa > Chordata > Mammalia > Rodentia > Caviidae > Cavia > Cavia porcellus. The sequence continues at coordinate 50,897,642 of NW_026947498.1, read as the reverse complement.
AATGAATAGTTTTAAAGTATCTGGTTATTTCAGGAAACCAAGAAGGGGTTTAGTATTTAAAAATAAATGTTATTTGATATCTACTTTTAGCTTCCAAAACCCACTTATTATTAGGTTTTTAAAAATAAAGACTGCAATAGGCATTATTCATCTCTTAAATTGTAATTTAGAAAATGATACTTTCTGTTACTTACAAATTAATATAGTGAAGCAATGAAATTAAAATATTTTAAATTTTATGTACTGAAAACATAGCCTTGCCTGTATACCTGACCGGTTCTACTGCATCTAATTATAATGTCTTGAATGTAATGACCACTCAGACTTCCTCAGTGCAACTTCACAGTCATCAGTCTGATAATGTAATCTTATGATCTCATGACATTTTTATTTTACAATAGCTAAATGGCTTAATTAGATATGTTAAAAATATTGAACCTTCCCTAGTCTTGCTATGATCCCAAGGTGAAAGATAATAAATGTGAAAGAAATAGTTTATCCTTGTGAATGTAAGTTATCTTTTTGCATGCATGAGTAAAATTAGGGATTTGATGTCCTTTTCCTAGTTAAAAATTGCACTACTAGTTATAAAGGCACACACATAATCTATGGCTTCATCTAAAAAGTATTCACTTTTTCAGATCTATCTTTTCACGTTTACCACACTCAGCTTTAAATGAGGACAAACATGGTTTCTTAATAAATTCACAAACCTACTTAAAATATTTTCCTCAAGAACAAGCTATTTACTCTTTTTACAAAGTGTGAATTGATTTATGGGTTGGATATCTACCACCATAACCTCACAGGACACAAGACACATACAAACAGTACACACACACGGACACACACACACACACAAATTCAATATCATACAATACACACATACAGAGAAACACATATAGAAAAATAACATCACACAACACATAAGCAAGCATATATATATATATATATATATATATATATATATATACACATACACACACACACAGACACCAGCTGCTACACTTATCAGGGATCTCTAATAAAGCCCTTGGTTCACCTGTCTCAAGTTATTGATTTTGGGCTATTTCACTCAGAACAGAAGGAAATACAGGAATTCAATTTCCTATTACTGCATTTAGAAATGAAGAATTAGTGTCACAGTGAAAAGGAAGACCATGAAATATGGTACTTTTTTGTGAAGGAAGATGAAGAAAAAGTATTGTTACAAGGAATGGGGAAGATCAGAAAAGGTAAGAAAGTTTGATAGAAAAAGTAACAAATGACTAAGAAATAGGAGAAGGTAGACAGACAAAGGAGGAGACTGAAGAATGAAAAGAAATTCTGCCAGTGTATTTTTCATTTTTTTTGCAAGAATGACTCTTCTCTTTCTCATAACAAGAGAGAATATTTGCTAAAAGAATGAAGACACATACATTTTCTTCTGTCATTTTAAAGATTGATACTCTTCTCTGTTAAACTCTTGAATGCAATGAAAGTAAGCGACAAGGCTGTAGAGCGGTTTAAAAAAGAGTATCTAACTATTTGATATACTTTTTGTGGTTCAGTAAAATTCCTCTTTGAATATTGTCACCTCCTGTTAACCTTGAGAAAAAATGAGTCGCTAGAATTTTATTCTTCAAAAATAGGAATATATTTCAAAAATTACTCATTTGTTTGGAGATCTTATTCCTTATTTTATTTTTAAAAAAGACATCCATTCCTAACTGTCACATAACTTTTTGTCAAATTTTTCTTATATTAACATACTTGCTGGTAAATAGTCTATTAATTATCAGAATAATCTGCTTTCTATTGTTTTTATTGTTTACATGTTGCCAAGTAGCAGAAGGTTATGCGTTTTTTATTTCTCTTTTATTTGATTTTCAATTTGCAACCATCTGGCACAAACCTGAACTTGTGGCAGGATTCCCATTAAAAGGAAGAACATGACCAAAGTTTATTTTCATAAACGAGAATTGAGAATGTGCTCCTATATTATAGAGTCTTAGCTGATATTTCCAGAATGATTACATATTTTGGATATCTGTACATTAGGTTCTGGATGACTTACATAAGAAAGTAGAAATCTGCAATGAATCCTTAGAAAAACAATAGATGTTAAATGGAGGCTTCTGTTACTGAGTGGTTAGGAGTAAAGGTCTGAAGTCAAACTACTTGAATTCTTTTTTTTTTACACTGTAGTGGTATGTTCATGGGCATTTCATGATTTCCTTAAATAAAGGAGGTTATAAAGCAGATTTTCCAAAGGGCTTCTTTGCCTTTTAAATGGGAATAATTCATATAAAACAATACTGTTCTTGGGTCTTCTGTTTTTTCAGTAAATGTGAACTACCATTACTTGAGAAGAAAAGATTGTTTTAGTCATACAGTGAGATATAGAACTCTGTCAAAATTTTGATTTATATGATTGTTCTTCTGGTGGTAAATCCAAAGGATAACACTGAAAGAAACTTAAATAATAATTAGCCAAGTTGGTTTTCCATTATATACATAAAAGAATAGCATATAAATGCAATATGCTAAAAACTAGAAAGAGCAAAAATAACCTGGAACATGATATTTTTAAGTCTATCTGAGAGTTAATGTTGCAAAGCCGCCAGAGACTGAACTCAGGAGAGCACCAACCACACATCAAGAGAGAAGGAGATACATACAGTGGGAATCATAAATCCAGACAGGAAAATGTTTTAAAATATAAAACTTTAAAAGTTTCCATGAGCCAAATGTGCACTACCAGGAATGTATAAGTTATCAGGGAGAAAAAACAAACAAGCAACCAACAACAAAAACAAAATAATACAACAAAAACTTTATCTAGTTGAGAGCAAAGTTCTTTTTAACAGCTTTCTTTCTTTCTAGAAATAATAGATTGTGATATATTGCCTCAGTGCACTGTTGTGTAGGGCATGACAGTGCCTGAGGAAGGACTAAGTATCCAACTGTATTTATTCTCTGAATCTTTTTCAGCCCACAGTGATGAACATCAGCTGCAGGACGCTAGGCATAAACCTTACAAGTGTACCAGACTCTTCTTTAACATTAAGCAAAATCTGTCTCCACTGACCAGGACAGAAAATCTTTGCAATCCTGTTCAAAGAAAGCAATAGTGAATGCAACTCCTACCTTTCCTTTCATTAGCACTAAACAAAAACAATCCCCCTCCCCAGACAGTTATAACAACTGATGCTGTGTATTTTACACCCATGAAAGCGGATGTCTATGTGAGCAGTAGAAAGACAAGACTGACACCCATGTTCCAGAACCTACCCTTAGCAGAAGAGAACTTGTCATTAAGAAAGTGCCAAGACATTGTGTTGCACTTACAGCTAAGCTCAGGCACAAGTTTGAGAGACTAAATGAGAGGCTGGAGTTGAAATGAAAAGTCCTTACCCTAGCTCTAGTCCCAATATGAATATTTCAGTGAAAGAAAAATGACTGTGGTCTAGTGTTAGAAACAGACCTCAGAGGAGAATGCAACCCTTACTTTCAGGGATCTGCAGTTATTGAAAAGTTCCATCATTTCAGGCCTCATAAAAAGCATGCATAAGTAGCAAGATTATATTCTTCAATTTACTAGAAAGATCTGAAGTCTTACAATACATTTAAGTACAGCAATAAAAAATAATGAACTGCTGCCAGAGCATGCTCACCTAACTTATACACCTTTTACCTAACAGGAGATGAACAGATCCCATATTGGGAAATGAACGTTATCTGCATGGATCACTTCTTTTCCTGTAGAAATGGTGTCTAGCGATTAATTTAAACATTAACAAACACAGGTGAAAAAGAAAATGGAAAAATGTGCATTTATCACAGGGAAAAATACTACAGAAAATTAACTTTAGAGATAACTCACGTAGTATCATTATTAGATAGGAGTTTAAAAATAAATATAAATAAAACATTAAAAATAGAATGGATTATTCAGGATTTTTATATCTTCTGGATCCAGTTTTAGTAATTTATATGTTTCTGGGAATCTATCCACTTCTTCTGTGTTTTACATTCTAAGAGAATATAGATTTTCAAACTAGGTATTGATGATCTGAATTTCCACAGGATCTGTTGTGATTTCACCCTCTTCATTTCTTATTGCATTGATTTGAGTTTTATCTTTGCTCTTTTTGATAAAGTTGGCCAGGGGCTTATCAATTTTATTCATGCTTCCAAAAAACCAACTCTTCCATTCATTAATTTTTTGTATATTTCTTAGTCTTAATTGCATTAATTTCTATTCTAATCTTTATAACTTCCTACTTTCTTTGAGCTTTGATCACCTTTGTGAACTTTCCTCAAGAAACACATGCAAAGATGAATTTCATCCAAAAACTATCGAATATACATACATAAGCATCATATTAGGTCTCTGCTGTGAGAAACTGACAATGTAAATAAAAATAGAAATATACAATAGATAATATGAAAAGGAAGAAACTGTTTAAAAGGAAAAGGGAACTAGAGAGACGGGAGGAGGGAAGGCAGGAACACAAATAAAAAATGAGAAAAGAAGAATAAAATGAAAACAGAACTTTGTGAACAGTGAAGGAAACTGGGTTTGAAAGGAGGGGAAAAGAATGGGGAAGAAAGAGGAATAAGACATATTATATACGAATTCAAATTCCCTATAATGAAAGCGATCATTACATATACTAAATTTTACCAATAAACTTAAGTAAAGTAACCCCGACAAAAAGCAAATTACTTGACCATAGTATTAACTTTAAATATTTTTCCTATTTTTTTATTCTAGTTTTTTTTTTTTTTTGTAATTTTAGCTGTTACAATGTAGGCTTGACCCAGCAGCAGTTGAATTTTGTAATTAGAGACAGGTGCTACAATCACACTACTGTACATGATTGTTGGTATTCCTGGGACCATTTCTGGAAAATATTGTCCTTTCTCTAATATATAGTTTTAGTATGTTTGTCAAATTTGATTCACTGTAGATGAGTAGATTTACATTTAGATTCTCTATTTGGTTCTGTTTTCTATGTGTCTTGGTGTTTGACAATACAGTATTGTTTTGATTGCTATTTTTCAGGTATGCTTTGAAATTATGTGATTTTAGCCTTGCTTTATGCTTCTCAGCCAAGACGATTTTAGTTATTAAGGCTGTTGTTGTTGCTGTCATTATTTCTCCAATAAGTTTAAAATTGTTTCTTTCTTGTTCTCAAAAGAATATCTCTGTTATTTTAAAAGAGATTTCATTGAATCTGTACACAGCATTGCACAATATGAATATTTTAACAATGCTGATCCTTTTAGTTCATCTGTTTTGATGTCTTTCAATTTTTTGTGTCCTTTTCAACTTCTTTCATTAGTGTTTTATAATTTTCATTATGTAGCCTTTTCACTTCTTTGGTAAGATTTATTCCTAGGTATTTTTATTGCTATTTTAAATATTACACTCTACGTTTCTGTTTCAGCTAAATTTCCATCAAAAATAACATTACTCCTTTTGCATACTACTTTTTGTATTTCACAACATTTCTGAATTTGATTTGAGAGATTTTTTAGATATAAGATCTTGACATTTGAAGACAATGACAAATTGAATTCTGCTTCTTCAGTTTCAGTGTCTTTTATCTCTTTTTCTTCCTTGATTGCTCAGGGTAAGATTTAAGTTCTATGTGAAATAAAACATGGCATCACTGTCTTATATCAGAAGATAGAAGTCTTTCAGCAGTCATCACGGAAGATAATATGGTAGTTTCCACAAAAATACAAAATAAATATGTCATATGGAACTTAAATCCTACTGTGGGTCATGGACAAAGTCTAAAGGAAATAGAATCACAATGTGCAAAGCTATTTGCTCACCTATGTCCACTGACACATTATCCTAGTCAACAAAAAATGAAATTAACCTACGTCTATAAGCTGATGAATGGGTAAAGAAAATATGGTACATGTAGGCAATGGAAAACTAGTCACAAAAGAACAAAAAATGTCATTTGAGAAGGCATAAATGGAATTTGTGTTCATCATGTTGAATAAAATAGCCAGGCATGAAAGACAAATACTATTGCAGGAATTGGAGCCACAAACATTTGTAGTTTCTTCACATAACTTACACTTGCTTTCCAGACCTGCTTGTGACCAATATGAATAAAACATTGGCATTTAATGATGGATTGTTGTTATGTTTATCCAATTCTATGACTTGATGGGTCAGAAAGCACACAATTCATAATGGATGTCTCAGGCCATGGCGTCTCATGGTCAAGAATTCAGTTTCCACCAAGACCCAATAGCAGGGCTGTTTTTCAAGAAAGGATTTTTATCTGGAGAAAGTGGCAGAACTTTGCTCCAAATTCCTAAGAGTCTTAGAAAGAATATCTTTGTTATTGGAAAAGTACTGTTCTGCTTTCCTTATTGGAATGTCCAATGAAATAATTTAATTTAATCAGAGGTAAAATGTCACTTAAGTTTGAATGATGAAAGTGCTTAGCAATCAAGCAATTCATCTCCACAAGTATTGTTTTGTGGGCTGGGGATTTACCTCAGTGGCTTAAATGCAAGGTCATGAGTTCGATCCCCAGTACCAAAAAAAAAAAAAAAAAAAAAAGAGGGGGTAAAGATAGAAAGAGAAGAAGTTAAATTATCATTATTTGCAGATGACATGATACTTTACATAGAAGGCCCCCAAATCTCCATTGAAGGACTCCTGGATATAATAAATAAATTCAGCAATGTAGCTGGATACAAATCAATACTCAAAAATCAACAGCATTTCTGTATACTGACAACAAAATCGCAGAGATAGAAATAAGAGAAGCCACACTTTTCACACTAGCAATCAAAAAAATGAAATATTTGGGAATTATTCTCACGAAAGAAGTGAAAAACCTATATAGGTAAAGTTATAATACACTGAAAAAACAAATTGAAGAGGTTCTCAGAAAATGGAAAGACATCCCTTGCTCATGGATAGGAAGAATAAATAATGTGAAAATGGCCATTCTCCCCAAACTGCTATATAGATTCAGTGCAATCCCAATTAAAAATACCACCAACATACTTCATGGATCTAGAGAAATAATTCCTCAAATTCATCTGGAACCAGAAGAGACCTAGAATAGCAAAGACTGTTCTAAGCAGCAAAGGCAAGGCAGGAGGCATCACAATCCCAGACTTGAAGTTATACTACAAAGCAACTGTAGTAAAATATTCATGGTACTGGAATAAAAACAGAGCTGAAGATCAGTGGAATAGATTATAAGATACAACCACAACTACACACACACTGAACCACATTATTTTTGATAAAGGTGCCAAACATGTTCACTGGAAGAATGACAGCATCTTTAATAAATGGTGCTGGAAAACCTGGCTCTCCACATGCTGAAAACTAAAACTAGACCCATGTCTATAACCATATACTAAATTAAAATCTAAATGGATCAAAACTCTGAATATTAACATAGAAACACTAAATCTATTGGAAGACAAATTGGGTAGAAACCTTGAAGACAAGGGGTAGGTTAGAGAATTCATGAACAGGACTCAAACCACACTGGAAATACTTCCCAGAATCAATAATTGGGATCACGTTTTATTGAAAAGTTTCTGCAGGTGTTGGGGATTTAGCTCAGCTGCATAAGCACCTGCCTTGCAAGCAGTTGTGAGTTCGATCCCCGGTACCAATAAAAATAAAAAGACAAAAAAAAAAAAAAAAAAAAAACAAAGAAAAGAAAAGAAAAAGAAAAGTTTCTTCATGTCAAAAGAAATCTCCATAATAGTGAAAAGAAAACCCACAAACGGGAAAAACATCTTAATGGACTCTCCCTCAGACAAAGGACATCTGGCTAAAACATATAAAGAATTAAAAAAAAATCAGACCCCCCAAAATTCAAAGATCCAATCCAAAAATGGGCATCTGAGATGAATACACAGTTCTCAGATGAAGAAATACAAATGGCAAATAAATACATGAAAAAATGTTCAGCATCATTAGTCATTAGATAAATGCAAATTAAAGCCACACTGAGATTCCATCTCATGCCAGAAAGAATGGCAGGATCAAGAAAACTACCAACAACAAATGCTGGAGAGGCTGTGGGGAATAAGGAACTCTTCTGCACTGTTGGTGGGAGTGTAGACTGGTGCAACCATTGTGGAGGTCAGTCTGGAGATTTCTCAAAAAGCTGGGCTTGGAAGTCCCATTTGTTCCAGCTATTCCACTTCTAGGCATATTCCTAGAAAAACTGAAGACATCACACCACAGTGACATATGTGCACCCATGTTTATAGCAGCACAATTTGTAATAGCCAGATCTTGGAAATAACCTAAGTTTCCATCAACTGAGGAATGGATAAAAAAGCTGTGGTATTTTTATACAATGTAGTAGTACTCAGCTATAAAGAAGGATCACATTGAGATATTTATAAATAAATGGGTGCAGCTTGAGACCATACTCATAAGTGAAATAAAGCAAACTCACATGTATAAATACCGAATAGTTTCCCTAGTGTAAGAAATAGTAATAATACATAAAAGTATGTGTTAAACATAATTCCCCATTATATTGCTTTGAAGCCTTATACTGTTTTCATTAATTGGGATGGTTCTATTCTGGGTTGTTTGATTTTGTCTGTGATGGTATGAACAGTTATTTTGAAGAAAACAAGAGAATATAATAGTGTTGATATAATATCATCTTATTTTGAAGTTCCATGAAGCTTTTGTTCTTCTGTCTCCATTGGTTTATCATGCTGTATCTTATTGGATGTGATAGTATAAACAATTTTTTTTATAAACAAGGAGATAATATAAGAAACCATTGTTCATTTCCTGTTAGTTGATTCTAAATACCCGGTAACAGTTTCATTCTCTTGAATGGTTTTACACTGTCATGTTGTGTTTGATACTATAATATATGAAGTTATACTCAAATACTTCAAGTAAAAAGACACTATCATAGCTACTGTTATGTCGGGTTATCTTGTGGGGAAACACTATATTGCTTAAATTGTTCTGTTCTGACCTGTGTTATTATGTTGTTTTGTCTTCTTTTATCTTAATCTCCTTCTTTCCTTTAATTTTTTAATGAAAAATAAAAAACACAAATATTGTTTTGTAAATTTTTTATGAAGGCAACAAAAATGTTACTACTATGAGATGTGTTAATGCCTCTGCACCTCATAGCAAGAATTTAATGTATTTTTTCAACTCTACAAAGGTAGATTTTACTGGCATACATTTCTTTCGTTTCTTTTAGATTGTAATAATTTTTTTTGAATACCCAAATCACATAAAATTCAATCCAACAATTTTTGTATATTTTGCAAGGTAGGCTATATATATTCTATAATAATACGAGTTTTGATAATAGTATCGTAAAAATTGTCAGTTTAGGTCCAGGGATATAGCTCAGCAGCATAAGCACCTACCTGGTAAGCACGTGGGGCCATGAGTTCCACCCCTGGTTCAAAACAAAACAAAAAATGCCAGTTTATAATATTGTGATTATTATTCACATTTTATCTTTAGTCATGTTGCAAAGTTCCTGAGGTTTTTTTGTGATATCTTATTGATATAGCATAAAATGTTTTGAAATACATTTTAGCATAAAAAGATAAGATAAAATATCCTTGTTGATTAATATAATTTCCCAAAGGAAATCCTTTTAGCTCTATCTTCAAAATCTATATACAGCCTGGTTATTTTTAACCACTTTCTTCCTGATCTAAACCATCATCACCACTTGCCTAGCTTTATACATATGTTTTAAATTCAGCACTCAAGGTGGTCTCTTTAAGGCACATTGGATCACATCACAGCTTTTACTCCAAATTCCCTACCTGCTCTTCATATGATTGAAAATAAAAACATTCTCATTACAGACAGCAGAATAAAAGATTTGTTTTGTTCTCATTTTGGCACTCTAATGAAAACACCCTTACTGACATCCTTTCCTCCTCCTATAGTTTCCACATTGGTCACTAATGGTGTTTCTAGAAAAAGCATGGATGTGCCTGCTTCACGACTATTTCATGAACTGTTTCTCTTCTTTGGAATATCTTCATCACTTGTTCCTGTCAAGTCTGTACAAAGATACCTTGAATAAGAAGCATCTCCTTAAAACGGTTATTTACTGTTTAAATAATAGCATAACCTCCTCTCTATCGCGGTGCTTGTAAATATTTACCTACTGTCACATCTTATAACTATATGTCTCCTCATAGCCACATAGGCTTATAGATAGGGCCTTTGGGAAGGGACTGGATCAGCCCCTTACTCTACCTATGGATTTATTAGAACTGGGTGTGATGTTGAGAGGAAGAGGTGAGTCACTGTGGGCGTGGCCTGGAGGTCTCTATCTTTCCCTCCTTCTCCCTTGAGCACTGCCTGCTTTGCAGGAGCTCTTTCTCTTCTGCAGTATTTCTCTGCCATGCCTTGCATCAGAGTCAGCTAACCAAGGACTGAATCTCTACAAGCTCTGAGATAAACTCTCCTCCTTTAATGTGGATGTCAGATACTGTGTCTCAGTAACAAAAAAGTAACCAAGACATGTTATCTTTTTTTTATTCAGTTAAAAATTTAAACTTACCACATCCTAATAAGCTATATAGTTTACTTGCATTATTCAAATACTTACCCTTACTGGATATTTACTTCTCAAAGTTAGGATTTGTGTTTGTTCACTTAATTAGAATAGCCTCTGTGGCTACAAAAATAATAACAGTTGATGCTCCAAAAGAATTAGCTGTGTAAAGGACAAAATCAAAGCAATTGGAAAATAATGTTTACATTCCTTGAGTGAAGCTGGGGCTTGTACATGACACATTCCTTTTTTATCTTTTTTCTCTCCCCTTCTTTTATCTATCCTTCTATCATTTTAATTTACAAAGTTGATGGACATTAAGTTTATAACCCTCCTGTGAATATGACACACATTTCATGGTATTTCAAATTTAGAGAATTATAAAGGGTGAAATGTCAAATAAATATACTGATTTACTTCTCTTTTGATGTAGCACACCATATGTGACTGTCTTTTCTGAAAATATTTCACATCATAAAACCATTTGCACTCTATTCATAGGAATTTTGTTATCAAATAAGTATAAAAAGGTTTTGATTACTACAATGGCAAAAGATTGACAGTCTAAGGAAAACCAGATAAGGGATGTCACATCCAGATTGGATTGGTTTTGTAGGTCAATGTAAGGAGTTAGCAACTAATTCAAAATTTTTATTTTAAAAACTCATTAGATTAATTTTAAAATGAGGGTGATGTGACCTTATTTACTTTCATGAGTGAATGGATAAAATAATTAGGAGAGAAAGACTAACTAAGAAAACAACATCAAAACAATATTGCTGTTGTCTATGTTAAAAGTGAAGTAGCTTAAAATAAGGTAAAGTGAGCAGCAGCAACTGTTAGTATTTGTTTATCATTTGAATTTGGAATGAAGACCAAAACAGGTATGTGTAAAAACTGAAAAGTTTCTGGTATGTTCGCAAAACTGGGTATTCATTACATTTTCCATCAATCAGAAAACTACTAGGTACAAAATTTGAATTAGTATAAATAAAAAGTCAAAATTTATTCTTTGTTTCTTAAGATTTAATTTTAATGTGCTTTCAAACTAAGGATTTTCTGACAAACAGATCAATATGTGATGCTAAAGTTTGGAGAATACATGTAATCTGAATTCATGATTCAAGGACTCCTGAATTTACCATTGATATTGGAATCAAGGAATGAATGAGATAATCTTGGAAGAAAATTTAGAGAAAACAGAACATGGTATGCATGAAGAAGGTATAATGACTAGAAGAAGTATGAACACCAAATGGTATCATTTTAATGAAATTGCAATTAATGATACCAAATGTTACTGAAAAATTGCATAAATGAGATGAAATAATTTCAGCCTTATGGAAATGTATACAATACTCAAGTATCAAAATCTTCACATTAGTTCCTAGAAATGTTGCTCATTGAGAGATCTTATTGGGCAAACTTCTTAAAGACACACCTGACAAGATCACACGTTCTTAGGGTCCGGCTACAATCAACAACTAGGATATTGGTTATACTTTTCTACTCTTGTCCTCAAATGTAGATCAAGCAGAAGAGATTTTCCAATTTCCCAAGGTGTTATGACTAACCAAGCAAGATTCTCTTTCACTCCAATCATGAGTCTATCTTTTCTTCATTAATATTCAGGCACCATTTACTATTTAATGTGGGAGCTTATATCTTAATATTTGCTTGGTGGATAACTAGTACATCGCATCCAATGGTAATAGGTATAGGAAGTTGACATAAAGCTCAAGTTTTAAAGCTGAATCATTAGTTGGCTAGACAACAAAGAGAACTTCTTGTGATGGTTGAGCACAGACAGCTGTGTATAAAGTGTCAGTGCAGTTTGCAGACTTTCACTTAACTAGGAGGGAATAAACTGTGGACGGAAATCATGGACTGGCACGCATTGTCATTCATCCAAAATGATATGGAAGTAGATCAATGACTTTTCTTGCAGTACTTTCATGAACTTTGTGGAGAAAAATAATGGAAGGTTGAAGGTAATTCGTAATTACTGGCTAGATGTGAAAGCCATAAAACCTCCTTGGTGACATGCAATGATCAACTAATATTCTGCAAATAGAGGATAAAGATCAATGGGGATAAGGTCTAAACTTAAGTTTTGGAGTATCAGATCTTCAAAGAACGTAAACTTTCAACTATACTGGTCTGCCCTGTCAAGGTCAGAGCAGTCACTGAGATGGAATGGGACTGAAGTCTCTGAAAACGGGAATCTGGATTGGTACATTAAACTCTAAGATCCTACTGTGTATTCAAGTCTGTAGTAGAAATGGGGCTCCATTTTCCCCTCTTAGGGGCTATTAAATTATTCTTTTCTTAAATATGATGTAAAGACCACAGTCTTGTATGAAACATCCAACTCCACCAGAGTTTTTTAGCCAATAACCAAAGATGTTATTGAATAACCATTCAAGATAAGTTCTGTGCCAGATATTAAAGGAAGCAGCTAAAATGGATACTCTAATGGGTAATAGCAAGAGTTGAATGCTTTTGTAAAGGATAAAATAAACTGAGTCAAAAGGATCAGACCATTTCTTCAAATGGGAAACTATTTTTGTGCAGATTTTATCTCCTGCAGAAAGTTACTAGAAAAAAGAAAAAAGATGCCAAAAAGCTGTTAAGATGACTCTATGAAATTTGGAGAAAGTGGAAGCCCATACAAAATGACATAGTAATCCTAGAATTGCTACAAAAGATAATGTAAGATGGAATAAAATACTTAGTGATTAAGCATGGGAGAAAAATAATATGATTCACTGAGCTGGAATAGCTACTAGCTGTAATGCCCCAGGAGGTCTAGAAAATATTTAATTCACAACAGCTTATTTTTACAATGGTAACAGCAGTTTAATGAGAGGAACTCATTGGTAGCTGTCATCTCTAGATTGAGACTGCTATGTGATGGCAAGAGATGTTGCGAGAAAATTAAACTTTTCACAAAGAATAGGCATGCTGTTCATCTAAACTACTGAAGTTTACATGGTGATACTTAATGATCAGAAGCCACGTGGGTACTGTTATCACAGATGGGGATATCTGAGTGTCTACAAAGAACTTGAACTTCAGTGAACAAAAAGATGCTTAAAAATTTTGGGATTTTGGCATACCTAACTGGAGGGTAGAAAAGCAACAAAGACATTGCTAAAATCAATGATGGAAGCAGAAACAAAACATGTATTCAGGAAGCTGATGGCAATGGGCCCGTAGAAAGGCACGTTCCCTTTCCTTTGGTTGGTAACATCTTCCAAAACAGATGGAATTCATTAGCTGGAGGAAATGGGCATATCAGGAGACAGCGTCTAGAAACATCACAGCAAGTAAATAAAAGAATGACTAGTGCATTGTTTTGCTAATGAAAGTACAGTTATATTTATGGAGGGTCTAATAGACAGGGTTATCCACAGGTTTGGAGGACTGTAGAAACGAAGGCTGAGTAACCATTAATGTACAGGATTTCTTGAATTATCTCTGTGTTCATAGTAAGAGTGGGGCACATGGAAGCCAGATATCAGATAATCTTCAGGTTTATTCTCAGGTTATTTATATATTTCCATTTCTTTAGGGCCAGATATTTGTGTTTTTGTATGTTCCTGCATCATTTTTTTTCTTTTTCTTTGTGATTTTGTGGTTTTGTGTTTACCTCTGCATTTGACTAATTGGATATTTCTTTCAGTCTTTATAAACTGACTTTAATAAGGAAAGTTCTATATAAGCCATCCCATTCAGAAATTCTCAGCAAGATAGCAGATGGTGCTTCTGTGCAGGCTTGCTGTGCTTCTTGGGGCTGGCTAGCTTGCTTTGTGTGTCCATGGCAGGGGGTTGAGTCCACATCCTGGAAAATGTTCTGGAGTTCTAGGGTAGCCTGTAACCTAGTCTAGCATCTGGCCTTGAGTGCATGAAGTTTGGCCTGATTTGGTGACGGGAAGGAAAAGAAGAGTAAGAATTCCAGTAATAAATCTTGTAGGAAAATTGGGAAAAATACCATTTGCAGTTTCTTATCTATGCTAAGGAATTTGGGTTTATTAAGTTCTATAATCATGATTCTAATTTTTTAAATAGCAAATAATTTATCCTGTAAAATTTTCTTATATATCTATACATTTATTTAATGCAGAACAAGTCGTAATAATTCCCATTTTTCAGCAAAAATGAATTCTCTTTTTCTCTTCTTTAACAATATATGTTTTCTTTTTTTTTCTCTTTCGCTGCCTGAACCCTTTATTTATTTATACATTGATTGCTATTTACTGCACACATGTTGCATGCTAAGTCCATGACAGAGACTGAGAGAAATGAGATGATTTATAATAACCCAGGGTCACCATTTGCATCATCTCAACTAGATATTAGCAAAATTAGATATTAGTTAGATATAAGAAAAATCTATAATTTTGAAATTTAAATTGTGCATGTCAAATATCTCAGTTTGGCTAGATTAGGAGTTTGGATACAGCTTCATTCAACCGGTTTTCCTCAGAAGACTTGCCTGGAAATGGATCTACTGCTGGGGGTTGAATTGTTTGTAGGACTAAAGGCCTTGGCTTCTGGCTGGCTATCAGGCAAAGCTCACCTGAGTTTCCAGAATTT
The DNA here is from genome assembly GCF_034190915.1 of Cavia porcellus. Taxonomy (NCBI): domain Eukaryota; kingdom Metazoa; phylum Chordata; class Mammalia; order Rodentia; family Caviidae; genus Cavia; species Cavia porcellus. The sequence continues at coordinate 50,882,487 of NW_026947498.1, read as the reverse complement.
TCTCACATTTTCTTGCCATGTGAAGTTCTCCATAACTCTTCTCAGGATGTGAATTTTTCAAAGCCAAAAGCAGAGTCTTCCAAGATGGAATCATATACATTGCAATATTATTATAGGCAGCTAAGTTAGATAGAAATTAATAGACAGTCTAGAAGGACTGGGCTGATAAGAAAGCCAACAGAAAAATTAAAACATCAGAACTGTGGCTCAAGGTGAATCTGAAAACCAGGTCTCCAGATACGATGCAATGACCAGGCCTACTTATTTCTTTGAGGGTTAAGCAATAATTTGAGATTATATTGTAATTGGTCTAGTAAAGTTCAGATAGACATCAGTCAATCAGGTGAGTGATCAGAGCACTCCTGTTACAAAAAAATTCCCTTTGTTCTTTCCATGCATCCCTGCTGCGTGACCTATTAATATTAGCTAAGCAGGTATACTTGTAATTTTACTGGTGGATTACAATTTGACCCACAGTATACTCACCTCATGAATTTGTATGTACTTTCTGATTTTGCTCCATTAAGCATTCTTAGAGATATGACTTCTGTGGCAACCCAATTTTAGGACCCTTCCTATCTCTCCAGAGCCATCCCTCAATAATTCTTTCCTACTCTTAACATCCGTTATTCCTTGGAATTCATTCTTTGATTTAGGAGACAAATAAAGAATATGTGACAAATAGCAGGTTGAGAGTTAAGTATGTTCTATATCAATATTATCACAGCATTCACATTCTATTATTTATGTTATGTTGATTAGAAGAAGTTTGCATATTTTACACGTACAAATAAGACAGGTTTGTGAAAAACATCAGTTGATTGAAATTTTGGTTGAATATAAAATAAAATAAAGCCTATCAATATTAGAAGAGAGAGAATGATTTAGGATTTAACAATCCAGAGTGCAGTAAACATCATTCTATTAAAACCATTTACCTTGAATTTAAGTCAATTTCAATGGGAAAAATAGCATATTGTTTCATAGTTCTCATAAATTGGATGAGCAGCTCCCCTGTGAGAATTTATCCTGCTCTTTACTTTTGTATAACAAGACTAGATGGTCTCATTCAAAGTCTTAAGTGCATAACACAAAATATTGGGGTCTGACTGTTAGCAGTTTGTTGAATGGCAAGTTCCTCTTGTGTACATTGCTCTCTTATATATTCATGGCTGAGTATCATTGACTGTACCATCGTTAATGTGATTATAACTTTCTCAAATTCTGATCCCTCATAGTCCTTCTCAAAATAAATAGGTTGTCTTCCTATGAAGGAACTTCCAAGATCTCCAATGTTATGGTAGGTGTCTAGATGTCCCCTCATGTGAACATAGGGCTGCTTTCAGAGATGGTTAAACTGGGACTAATCCTGGAATTAAGGGTGAGTGGTTACTAATCAGCCCACTAACTGCATTGACACCACCCTCATCCCAGCAGTCTTGACAAATACAAGGGGCAAAGAGATGCTGTTGAACCTCTTGTTGCTTTTGGTGTCTTCTCCCTGCCATAAACTGGTCTCTGTGAAGTCAGCCTGTCTTGGAGTCAGCCAGTTATGAACTGATACTCCTACAAACTGTGAACTAAGTAGATCTTTCGTCCTTTAACTTTGAATGTCCCAGGTATTTTGTCGTAGCAGAAATTAATGCAACAGTTTAATGAGAAAAGGAACTAGGACACAAGAAAATTTATTTTTAATTATATTTTTATTTACACTACTTTCCATTGACTTACAAGTATATACATTATCTTATGCAAAATAAACACACATGGAGTTAGAAAAAAAAGAAAACTAAAAGAGCCAAGAAGATTTTCTTTAAAAGTTGCTTTAATTAGCCAATGGGCAAAGAATTGGAAGAGAAATTATTTTAGCAAAGAGGCAAGAGTTTTGATAGAGATCAAGTCCACAAATCATGGTTATTATTTCATAAAATAATTTGTTGGGATTTATTTGTAGTAAAACAAATTAAACTCTTTTCAACATAGTTTTCTACCATAAACATAAATAATCAACATATTGTCACAAAAGTAAAGTCAACAAGATATAAAGTGAGAAAACACTAAAGGCAAGATTTGATATTAGAAGCTTAATATTTGATTTTGAACTGGTTGTTTCTCAGATTGAAATCTGTGAAATAGGGAAATAAACTGTTTACTCTATAAGGTATTTTTAATCTTGATAGTATTTCAAACCACTTGATTATATAGATCTCTTAAAAAAAGGATTATATGTAAAATAAAAAGAAATAATGCCTATAATTATAAAGTTGTACTCTTCTATTCTTTACAGTTTTGTAATGTCATGTATATTTCATTGAACAATTTTTAATTTTGAAATCCTAGATTGAAGACATAGTATTTGAAATTTAGAAATTCTATAAACTGTTGCATTAATTTCTGCTCAGAAAGCTGAATTACAACCAAGAAATCTTTAGTAGTACATGATTTACCTAATTGACTTAGATCATTGGCTGAATTTTACTTTTAGAACTAAATTAAGGCCTATGTTAATAATTTAACATAAGGTGAGAACTTTCCTAGATTGTGTCACCAAATTATGTATAAACATTTAGTGCCAATGACAATAAATATTTATAATATGTGTGAAGATTCAGGGTGAAAACAACAAGAATTATGTTGAAGAGTAAACATGCAAATAAGATTTGACTTAGAGAAAATGTAAATTCCAATGAGATCTATACATGAGAAAACTTTTACAAAACCCAAGATATCATTACTTCAAATATGAGAAATCCTGTTATATATACAACATGCAAACAAATGCTGCCATAGGCCAGTGATGGTGAAACTATGGCACATGTGCCACAGCTGGCTTTTTTTTTTTTATCATCGAAAGCTCTAAAAGGTTTGCCAACACTAACATAGGCTAATCTTGTTTAACAGTGAAGATGGAAAAACAGGCCCAAACTGAAGAGCTTCAAGCCTCAGGCAGCGCTTAAACAAAGATAAAATACTTTTTTTCAGGCTTAATGACCAAATGACATCTGAAAAATAAGCCACTTACCCACTTTGAACAGAGAAAAGGAGAATGGAAATAGATATTTTAGATATGCGCCATCAATAATAAGCTATGGAAATTATATTTTATATATGTCATAGCAACAATTACTATGGCACACATTTATGCATTTATTTAATTGCATTCATTAGGAAGACTAAAATTCCTTAATATTGTCCTTAAAATTTAAAACATCCTAACTAAGTATGGTGATGCATACCTTTAATGCCTACATCTGAGGAGCCAGAGTTAGGAAGTTCGCTATGAATTAGAGGTCAGTTTGGGCTATGTCTTTAGTTGAAGACCTGCCTAATCTATGTAGCAAAATCCTGTATGGAAAAGAAAAAATAAAAAATCCTTAAAATATCTTTCTTTAAAAAAATGTTGTAGCTATAGAATCAGTTCTCATAATTTTTAGGCAATTGTATTAGAGTAGTAATCTCTCAGGGAGAGAGAGAGAAAGAGAGAGAGACAGAAAGAGGCAGAGATAGAGAGAGACAGCTTGTCTCATTTTCAGTAAGAAAAAGGATGTTTATACTGATTGCACACTTATTTCTTTGTATTTGTTGTTTAAAATTCAAATCCAGTTACTATGGCTTGTATCTAGATATCCCCCCAAAGCCTGATTCAGTCTCAGGTGGGGCTTTATTAAAGTGCATGGATCTAAGGTGTGTGATACTGGGATCAAGGATGCGATGCTAGCATTAAGGGTGTGAGTGCTACCCATGCCAAGGGTGTGTAGCCTGGATAAGATATTAGGGACAGAAAGGAGGTTCTTGTTCCTCGGTGTTTTCTGCTGGCCACAAACTGTTTCTCCTCTGTGCTGCTTTGGGCCATAGCACTCTGCCTTGGAACCAGCCAACTATGAAACTTCTATAAACTGTGAACTAAATAAATTTTTCCTCCTAAAACTCTGGGTATAGGATACTTTGTCTCAGCAACAAGAAAAGTAACGATGAAATCAGTCTTTCCTGTATGTATTATTTCTTAAAAAAGAACATTTTTTGGCCAATGATGAATTCATATTTAAACTCCAGAAACCTGGTGGGTCAAGCATTTAAATCCAGATATTATTGTTGTAACCATTCATTTAAAACATAAGTAAAATTTTTCGTAGAGGTGAAGATATTTCTATTTCATTTCTAATTTAAAAGGGGATACATTTACTTAATATTTAAAATACTTGATAATTTTATAATATATTTGTGCATTTTGTTCCATTAAAAACAGATGGAATTATGCAAGGCAAGTTTTGATATTCTTGTTTTATATATAAGATTTAGAAAAGATAAACAAAATGCTTATAACAGGTAGTTGGAAAGATTCAGAGAGTTGAGATGAAAATTTAGCTGATTTATTACATTCAGATGTGACCTTTTCATGTGACTGTGTGTGAAAATTAGTAGTTTTCATTACATCACTAATTCTTCTGCACTGAAGTTACATTATTAATTTCCCCCTTGATTTTAGCATTTTCTTTAGTATTTTGTACTTCTGTTTTACACATAGTGCTAAATATTTGTCAACAGTTTAGAAATTTTTGACTCACACTGATCAATTCTGACTTTTTAAAGTGCTCTCGATAGCTTTTAAATATGTACAAAATTTCTTGGCAATTAAAATTTTCAGTGTGCAAAATCTTATTACTATAGCATATTGGATTAATCAATACTTTTTGTGCCAGTCATAAAGATATAGAAAGGAGGACGTAGGGGTATTTTCTCACACTTTGATGACAGAGCACACAAGACAGGGACTCCCTATACTGTTGGAGAACAGTCAAGAGAATGGCTGCAAGTTAACAGCAATGTTTACAAGAGCTAGATATTTCACAGATTATTCTGTACTGAAAAGGAAATAATCATTTGCTGTTCATTATCATTTCCATTTCCAGAAAATCATCTTGCACAGCGCCTCTTGATAACATTGAACAGTTCATCAAAGGCATCCTCTGGAGTCATTGAGATTGATGAGGAGGCTGTGTTGTTGCACTTCAACATTTTAAAATGGATTTGCATTTTCAAACTTCCTCTGTTTGCACTTCTTATAGCTATTCGCTAAGAGTATAAACATTTGTATTGATTTCACCTTAATTACTTTACACATGGAAAATCTAATACTGTCTTCTCTTTGTGCACCATACTGAAAAGTTTTATGTGAACCTTGTTTAATTAAGATGGAACCTCAGCAAAACTGTTATTTCAGACACTTTGATCTTCCAATATTTGTTTTTTGTGTTTGATATTCTTGGGTATTTTCTTGTGTGATAGTAGTATTGAATCCAATTTGATTCTTTTATATTTCACTCTCCTCCAGTGCAAATTGTATTTATGCATTGTTCTATGCAAAAATGTGTTTTCTCCCATTCTATACTTAATGGAAATTATTTTCTTTTGAAGTTAGGTTTCTCATTTTCAGCACTATGAGCATTTTAAGCTACATAATTATTTTCTTTAGGGCGATATCCTGTGGTTTATATGATGGTTAGTACTATCCCTGTCCTATATTCACTAGATACTTGTAACATCCCCTGAACTCCAACTATAACAACCAATAATATCTTCACAAATTACCAAATTTCCTTTCTACAAAATAGAGTTTCTCATTAGGAGAAGCTTTATCCCTAGGGAACATTTTTAAAAACCAGGAAAGCAGCGATTACACCAAGCATGGGACTCTCCCTACAACAAAATTATCCCAAAAGAAAAAGTGTCAATGGTCGTAAGTTGAGCAGTCTAGCTTTTAAATCTATTGCTTCTATATTTGAAATTACAACCCTATATTGAGTTCTCCAGAGCAAAAGCTACTTGGAAACTTCAATGGTATTTATGAGGTAGAAAGTAAAATAAGTCCTGGTGTGGAGTTTTTAAATCCTGTCTCCTGGCTCCGTGTACGCATAGCCATCTGACAGGGCCTTACGTGTCCTAACCTGACAACACTTCATCTTTAGTAGGTTTGCAACTATTTCCTCTGTGCTTGCAGTCCATCACACTCTATTTGGTATCCTTGTCTGAATGACTACTTAAACTGCACATTACAGAATCATATCTCTCTTTCAAAACTTAATTTTAGGTTCTTTTTTTTTTGTCTTTTTCATTTTCATTTTTATCGGTACCAGGGATTGAACTCATGACCGCACACTTGCAAGGCAGGTGCTTATGCCGCTGAGCTAAATCCCCAGCCACTAAAAACTGAATTTTAGCTATCATGAATTCCACTAGGAAATTCAGTGTTTGAATTGCTAGGGCATTATAGTTTCCTGTCTTTCACAGTGATTTTAGAATATTTGTGCACTGGATGACAAAGAAGCACAAATTTTGACTCAGTGATTTAGTAAGTGGGAAAACCCCAACTTTCACCCAAAGTAGATGCTACCTGTGCCTGCACCTCTGTGTCATAGAAGTTTCCTCTAATTAGGCCACCACAAGTTATGCACTGCTGAGTCTTTCCCTTCATTTGTGGAATCTTGGGTGTTGCTTTGCATACAGGTTTAGCAATCTGTCTCTTCTCTATTGTAATAATTAAAGAGTCTGGACTTGTCTAGTGATTCCAATGGGTGACATTTCATCAGCGGGTGCTGCTTCTTTTCTTTCTGCCCACATGCCCAGAAGTGTGTCTGAAAAATGGGTTCTAAATCCTCTGTAATGCATCCTGAAAGAGCAGTTATCTCTCCACCACCAACAGCCTATTGGCTGATGCTTATGTTCTGATCTGCTACAGTTGTTGCCTTCTGAGAATTTATGGGCCATGAAGTCATCATGTGCTCCTTAGCCAACTCTCAACTTGTGGCTTTCCATCAAAGAATCCTGCTAATCCTGCCAAGTGAGAGAATGTGTTTTTCCCCTGAGAATTCACAACTTTCTTTCTCACTCTTGCTTTAAAAAATAACTTTCCTTATGCTAGCCAGAGAGAAACTGCCAATTCTCATTATATTTCTTTTTCCTAGACATATTTATGTTTTCTCTCCTTTCTTAGCTTTCCAATTTCACCTGTATTGTACATTCTATTGTTGTGGCTTGTCTTAACTATTTTTAAAGAGTAGTTCATTTGTCTCCTATTTGAATGCTGTTGACAAAAGTCATGAAAATCAGTGAGATTTTCAAAAATATCATTTCAAAAATACTAAGTTATTAGGACTTCAGTATTTTTAAACACTTTGTTTTCTTATTTTCTGCTTTTCTTAAGTTTGTGATTTAATCATACTCAACATTTATTAGTTTGAATTATTATACAATAATAAGATATTATACAACATATGTTCTTCCATCACATAATGATTTTTCACTTATACACCTGCTAATTTATGACAAATTCAAACATGAACCAGCTTCCAGATTTACTATTTTTAAACATTTCTATGATTCTGTATTTAAGTATCTGGGGAGGCTATTTTTTGTATCTGCTCATGGGCACTTAAACCCATGACGTTAAATTAAATTTCTCAAAATATAATTTGGTCAGATGAGCCTAATTGATACCTTACAAAATGCCACATACAGAGATTCTAGAAATTTAGCAGAACTTTTTGTAATATTGTAGTATTTCTCTCTTGTAAGAATAATCTTAAAGCTACAAATATCTGAAAGTATGTTTTATTGGAAAGATTTTGAGGAAGATATGACTAAAGTCATAGTTTTCAGATATTTTAGCTTAGCTGGGTTAGTTTGAGTAGCTGTGATTTTCACTGTTGATGCTCAGCATTTATATAAATACTTTCTAATCTCAACTATTTAAAACCACAATTTGTCTATCAAAATATATTGTAACACTTTTCCAAATGAGAAATAATAATTTAACTTGCTTGATTTTTCCAACTGATAGTCTTTACTAGGCAAAATTTGAAGAATTAGATTGAGGGAATGTTAACTTTCTGTATTGAATTTTGTCACAGTTCTCTGATGCATTTTCTGACTTATGAAACTTTTACTATAACAATTTCAGAGTAATGCTCAGAGAAAAAGGTCATTGCTATATAGACAGCATGACACTTGCTGTAAGCAAAATCAGTTGATCTAGAAAACTGAACAAGACAAGCAAATTGGCACAGATCAATGGCTTATCACATTAGTAATATATGTGCTGTTTATAAACACATTTTGCAAGTATTTTTGTTTTCTTGGAATAGAACAAGAATATTTTGATACTTATAAATCCAGATTATTCCTTTTGACTATACAAAACGTTAAACTTATAAGAAAACAACAGTATGAATATAATGATTTTTGAACTGCAATATTAGAAGAAATTTGGAAAACATTTTTGGACAGTAATTTACATAATAAAATATTTATTCATTAAGTAAATGAACACTGATTATGAGCTCTGTCAGTTAAATGTAAATAAACCTCAATGTCTTGTTGACTTTGGAGATAAGGAAAGATACAGGATAGGATGGGCTTTATTGTTTAATTAATAATTTTTGTTTGAAGAGTAAAATTGCCACTTAATTGTTTCTCCAGTTTTTTGTTTCATCATATTTCACCATTCTACCTTGATAAGGCAGATAATTGATGCAAAGTGATGTAATTTCTTGTGCATCAATGGTCTGGGTATCTCACTACACAGGTTACTTCATGGAATTTGTAGGATATTAATGCAAAGCTAAGGTTGTTCACTTTTTAGAAATATCTACAATTAATTCAGTGTTACAGTACATTCCAGAAAGAGTCCATCACTCAATAAATTTGGAAAATATGTCAAGTTCTGGTACATTTGCACAAGGCAAATTTTTGTCTTTGGAAATCCATACTGACTAATGCCAAGTTTTGTTTTTGAGAATCCATGATAGGCTATGTCCAGACCACAACATAAATTCAATTGTATCTGAGGGAAGGTGAAGAAAGGGCACATCTGGGTTTCAGATTTGCCATTGTACCACGCATTTATGTACAAAGCTCATGATTTCTGGCTATAGACTGGATTGAAAGTAATTATTATACACATAAATTAATTGTAGTACTGTGTTTAAAATAGTTAAAGGAAATTATATATGCAAATATTTCATCCCTTAGAAAAACACTGGAGATACTGCTGACTTCTGGCATACTTAGAAATCTGTAATAATGACAACTTAAATCAATCTGTATCACTGACAAGACATTTTCCCCATCCAGCACACTCAAACTCTTGATTTTCAATTTCTGTTGGAAACCACATTTTTAACAAACCAGTGCTGTATGGAGGTAGGATCTGCTAGTGGGGTGACCTTTATTATCATTTGTAAGCAGGTCTCTAGATCCTGTGTCACATTTGCAAGTGTAACCACTTCCTAGGGAAGATTCTCCCAATACCACATTTGTTTCAACTAGAAATCCACCTGTAAAATCATTACTGCAGCATATATGTTATGCCTCATAATAGTCATCATTTCTTTTGAATAATTCAGAAATTTGATAGCATACATTTCTGCAGTATGAATTTTTCTGCACTGAGGATACCTGCAGTACTTTTATTTTCTCCTTGTAGGGTTAGTTGAAATTATTGTAATTTACCATTATACTTCTATTCTTTTTATCCTATTCAGTGTACTTTTTGTTGGAAGGTACCTTTTTTCATCCTTCTGTTCTGTATGGGTCACATCTACTAAGTCCTTTAGTTTTATAATTGTAATGACTTCCATAATTCAAAAGAGATTTTATAATCAATGAAACTGAGCTACTTAAATTACTTGTTATTCAAAAAACATCATTTATAGATTGGCTGAATATTTAACCGAATAATTATGTTTGCAAAATATTTTAACATTGGATAGTCTCTGAACAAACAAGCTCAGTTTCATCAATCTAATGCTATCTAACAATTTCTGAAAGTATCTTGTTCTTGCTTTCTCTTAAAATTTTGTTCAACTTATTTATTTTTGTGTATCCTCAATACTCTTCAAAACAATCATATCATCTCAAAGTGCCACCTTGTCACCTTGAAAAAATTTCCTTAGTAATTCTTTAAATTTTTAATATTATCTACTCGATCAGTACCACTAAAAAATTGCCAGGATTTTATGTAAATATGATAGAAACATGGCATAGCTGAAGTGAGAATCCCTCAGTCTAATGAAAAGTACAAGACCAAATATGCCTCTGTAGGGAGATACTGTCTTTAGTATCCAGGACAAATTAATCTGCCTTTTCTTTTAAGGGAGCAACAATCTTTATATTTTAATATTGTTTTCTATAAAATCAATATTGAAAAGTTTAGCTGGAGTAAATACTGCCATAAATTTTGCAAAACTCTGAGAGAAAACTTTGCAAAACTAAAAATTGCCTATTAATGTTGGCCACTTTGTGGTCATTAAAAGACTACTACCAAATGGGGAAACCATCCTGTTATTCAGAATAGACAAATTATAAACCATCAAATTCAAAAACTTTCTTAGAGCTCATTGTTAAGTCAGCATTAGAATTTAAAACCATTCACCATATCAAAAGTTTTAATCTGTGCTTAAAATTATTTCCACAAATTCTGTAATTTTTCTTCACAAATTCTACCTATATATAAAATACTCGAATACTTATTTGAATTTAAGGTTTCTATCCCAAGGTTAAACGCATCCATCACTCCTTCAAACAGAAGGAACAGAGAATTAGAAGACATTTCTAGATCTGCAAATTGGCTGGTCTCCCAATGAGTGAGGGAGGAAGGTGCGAAGATATATGTACACTAGTTTTTCTCCTTAACACCAACTTCATTAGTTCATTCTTTTTGCAGAGGTGGAATGAAGTATATAGAGAAGATAAATGTATTTAGTAAAAAAATGTGCAGCAATAAGGAATAGAAAATGATAGTGGCTAGTAGATAGCAATTTATGAAGTATTATAAGTATATATACATGTATATATATATGCGTGTAACATATATAAGTATTATAAATATATATATATATATATATATATATATATATATACATAAAATATTGCATACTTTAATAACTGGAAAGTTTTCCTTTCTCTACAACATTGCCAGTAACTTGTATTACCATGCAATAGCTTACAGGTAGAAAGAAAAACTTTACATGGTTTAAATTTTCCCTTTAAAGTTATCTACAACTCTTATTTAATAATACAGGGGTTTATGGTCTTATAAGACAAGAAGGTCAACATTATGGCAGTCTTCAATTGATTCAGCCACCAGTGGCTATTGATGCTTTTAGTGTATTTAGTGTACCTGAAGAGTAATTTTAAAACTATTACTGATTGGCTTTTTGTGCCATTCATTTATGTGCTTAGATCCTTTGTGAGGTACTTGAGGTATTTATCTGTACTTGATTTGAAACTTTAATTTTCATCTGATTCCATAATATTCTTAGAGCTATTTGAATTAATTTATTTTAAAATTTAAAAGTAAAAATTTCATATGTGAATTATAATGTTTTGAATTAGGTATATCTTGTGGAATAGCTAAATCAATCCAGTTTTGATATTCATCTCCACTGTGAGAAAAAAGTAAATAAAAATTTATCTATGTTGTTTAGAGGTGAGGCATTTGATAAGTAATTAAGATTTAATTAGGCCATCAGGGTAGAGTATGACTGAGTCCTAGTCGATTAACAAGAATTGCACACACCTCAACACACACACACACACACACACACACACACACACACACACACACACTTTGGTCTATTTCCTTTTGATACTCTGTGTCTATTTGGGTTGCTGTCGAATCTAAAATGTCCCCTAAAGTGTCATGTGCTCCGAGGTGGGGCTTTTGGGAGAGAATGACTCCTAAAGCACTGTACAGTAAGTTCCCAATTTACAAACACGCCAGGTGAAAACTTTCAAAGATCGGAACCGATTTCAAATTATGAACATACAAGTGTTGGAAGTAGCTTGCATATTAGCAGTGTATTGTCACAGCTGTGCAGCTGTGTGCTTACTGTACAGTGTGATAATGTACAGCAACACGGTGCGCAATCAGGATGGCAGGAAGCAAGAGGAAAAGCAGTGGTGTTGTGCAAGTGACTGCTAGCAAGTGTGAAACTATACTTGATATATTTGTGCCAAAGGTCATAAAACTCATTTTTCTGACTTATGAACAAATTTGCCTTATTGATATTCTCTCATAACGGAACAGGCTGATAAGTGAGGAATTTACTGTACTCTGATTAAACCTTTGATGAGTTCATAGTGGAATAGAATGTTAAGTAGCAGGATCTGTTTGGAGGAGTGTGTTGGTTGGGATATGAAGTGGAAGTGTGTATTCTTCTCCCAAGCTTCTTCTGTTCCCTGTTCTAGCTGCCAGGGACTGAAGATGATCTATCTGTCGTGTCCTCCACAGCACTTCTGCCTTGCAGTCAAGCTGATCCTTATCAGAGCCCTCTGAAACAATGAGCGAAAATGAAAATAAGTCTCTCCTTAAGTTGTGGCTGTCCTTTATTTTGTCCTAGCGACAGGAAAACGACTAATACATTTTGGAATTCTTCCAGAAAGAAGACTATCAATATATGCAGCTCCTCACCCTGGGACCACTACAAGAGTGAGCCAAAGGAAAAATAGTATTTTTTATTAAAAGCTATCTAATCTGAGTTGCGCATTATTGGCAACTAAAAGGAGACAGTTTTCTTCAGCTTTGACTCCCTAAGGCCAGGCAAACATTACGGAGCTTCACCTTTGATGAAGCCCTAAAGTTGAAGCCCTTCTGTGCTGATAAAAAAAAAAAAAAAAAAAAAAAAAAAAAAAAAAAAAAAACTCATCAAAGATCTCCTCTTCACCTCTGTTTGGAACCTAGGTTTATTCCTAGGGGTTTCAATTATTTTAGAGAATTTTTTCCAAAGTATTTCTTAAAGCAGCACAACATATAATTTTCCCACCTTGTGATTTCAATTGTTCTTTTTTCCTTTTTTTTTTTGTTTTTACCTCATATTTTGTGTCCTCATCATTTGCTTGTTTTAAAGCAAAGACTTTTCAAATTCATCGTAGCTTTCCCTATGTTCATAAAATAACTGAAATTTCTCTCATATGCAAAATATAACTCATCTTTCTCATCTATGCAAATAGTACCTCCCATTAAAACTCCATGCAAGTTTACATGCAGGTCTTGGGCTCTAAATGTGAACCAGTTTCTTCAGAAAACACTCAAGACCTGTACCACTCTTAATAACAGTTGTGAGATGTATAGAGTGGCTGTAATTTAAATTATAATTTAGAAAGGAAGAAGTAAGAAGCAAATAGAAGCCACTGGCCACAGAAATTTTAAAATACAGCTGGTATATATTAATGTGACCTTTTGTACTACTTCAATTTTGCTCCCTCATAATGAGTATAACTTCTGTCTTCACTCCTTGAGTTCGTAGTGGTTATAAAGGGCATTCATATAAATCCATAAGTAATATGATAATTAATGGTGAATCCTGAAAGTTTTCTCTTTAATATCAGAAACAAAACAAGAATGTTTGCCCCCACAATTTTTGAACATTTTTCTGGACAATTAAATATTTTCAGGGCAATTTCAGGGCAAGAATGAAATAAAAGTTTCTAGCTTAGTAAGGTAGGAATAAATCTGTATTTGTCGAAGACATGTTATTATAGATAGGAAATCATAACGATTCAATTTTAAAGTGTGTTAGAATTAATAAATGCATTCAATATAATTGTAAGATACAGATTGTGTTAATTACTTTTCTCACTGCTGAGAAAACTACCTGCACTCAAAATTAATGAAAGAAAGGTTTATTTAGGTCACAGTTTGTAGAGAGTTTGTAGAGGTTTCTGTTCACAATCTACTGACTTCAAGGCAAGGTGCTACTTAGCAGATAGAGCAACCTTTTGTAGATGTGGAAAACAGAAAAAGTAATGAGAAAGAGAGAGAGAGAGAGAGAGAGAGAGAGAGAGAGAGAGAGAGAGAGAGAGAGAGAGAGAGAGAGAGAGAGAGAGAGAGAGAGAGAGAGAGAGAGAAATTGAGAGAGAGAGAGAGAGAGAGAGAGAGATATTCTTTTCATCCCTTATGTTTTATGCAGATTACTCACCCTTGGGCGAGTAGAGTGTTCACACTCCGAATCCAAGCACTAGACAATGAACCAGTCACAAACTATAGATTCAGCCACCTCTAGCAAACCTGCCCCTCCATGGCTGCATGAGGCTTTGGAGGAACATCCAGACAAACCATAACACAATTCATTATGCACAAATCAGTTATTATCTGTTGTAACAATAAGAAAGCCAAAAATTAAGATAAAAGCAGAAAGCAATTTATAGTAATATCCAGAACAATATAACATTTAAAAAGAATTTTAGTGAATATGAGTAAAAACAATTTTCTCTTTAAATTATCAAAATTTCATTGACTTATTTATGCAAATCAGTAAGTCTCTTCTCCACTGGAAATTCAATGTCTTCAGAATAGCCAAAAAGTTCCCAAAAGATGAATGTCAGAAGGCTTAAACTGCTCAATTTCAAAATTTCCTACAGAGACACAATAATACACATTACACACCACTGGTACAAGAATAATGGCTAGGTAAATGGAATAAATTTGAAAGTCTAGAAATATACTCTCATAATGGATTTTATTGGTATGCCAACATAATTTCACTACAAGAAAATTTTACTCCTTTCAACTAGGTATTCCTAGAAAAGCCAAGCTCCTGCATGTAAAGATTAAAGATGGATCCCTGTTTCACACTATGTATAAAAATCAAGTAGAAAAAATAGACATTAGAAACTAAAGTGCTGGCCAGGGATATGGTTCAGTGCTGCGGTGCCTGCCTGGCAAGAGTGAGGACCTTAGTCCGTTTCCTGGTACCAAAGCAAAAGCTAAAGAACGTAAGTGCTTAAACTATAAAATATTTAGAAACAAATTGAACAATAATTACCTTGAGTTTGTAGTAGGCGATTACTACTTATCTAGAACAGTAAAAGCATAAGCATCAAAATGAAAATAAACAGAAATACTCAAATTATACTCTTTTCTGCTTTTGAAGACATCATCTAGAAAGTGAGCAGAGCTCACAGAAAGAGAAAAAAGTTTCAAAGCATATACCTGGTCAGACATGACTATAAAAATCTGTGAAAACTCAGTTATAAAAAGAAATTTATCTAATGAAAAAACTGAGCAAAGAATATCTGAATAGACAATTTTGCAAATTTTTCTAAAGAGCATATATAAATGACCAATCAGCACAAAAAAAGACACTAAATATTGTTATTCTTTAGGAAAATTCAAATCAAAGCTTCACTAAGAACCACTTCTACATCACCATGACAAAATTGAGTTCAAAATTGACTAGAGATTGGAATATTACAAAAGAAACATTAAATCTGCTAGAAGATAGAATCAGTAAAACTCTAAAAGACAATGGTGTAAGAAAAGACTTTATGACAAAAACCCGGATCACACGGGAATTATTGCAATAATCAACAACTGGGATTTCATCTTATTAAAAAGCTTTTACACAGCAAGAGACACCATCAACAGAGTCCAAAGGAAACCTGTATTCTGGGAAAATATGTGTACCAATTTTTCCTGAGACAAAGGATTACTGTCAAGAACATATACAAAACTCAAAAAAATCAGATCTCCCAAATTTAGAGACCAATCCAAAAATGGGCATCTGAGATGAATACACATTTCTCAGATGAATAAATACAAACAGCAAACAAATACTTAAAGCAGAGTTCAACATCACTGGTCAGTCAAGAGATGAAAATTAAAACAACACAGAGATTGCATCTCACCCCAGAAAGAATTGCTGTTATAAAGAAATCAAGCAAGAAGTACTGGAGGGGCTTTGGGAAAAAAGGAATCCTACACTATTGATGGAAGTGTAGACCGGTGCACCCACTATGGAAATCACTGTGGATGTTTCTCAAGCACCTAGGATTAGAGGTCCCATATGACTCAGCTTTTCCTTTTCTTGGTATTTTTCCAGTTAAATTATAAACATCATACCTCAGCAATATATATGCACCCATGTTTATAGTAGCACAATTTGCAATGTGAAAATCTTGGAAATATCCCAAACATCCTTCAACCAAGGAATAGATAAAATGTGTTTTTTTAAAATATAATAGAGTACAACTCCACCAAAAAAAAAGGGATAAACTGGAGACTTTTATATGGTTAAATGAATGCAAGGTAAGTCCATACTTATGAGTGAATTTAAAAATTAGACTCAGATGTGTAAGAATTGCATTGTCTCCCACACTGAAAGAGTAAATGAAATAAATGCATATTAATTCTGAAAATAATGTCAATTTAGTCTTCCAAAGTTTTTCTCCCTTTTCAAAATAGTTTTAATGCTTTCAAACCATTTGAATTCTCATACAAAATTGTTATCTCCAATTATTCCACCTTAAAACGTTTCTTAAAAATTTAATATCTTTGATGTTTTCTAGTTTTTTGTATACAGGTCTTGAAATTTTTTTGATGAGATTTATCACTATTTTATATTTTAATACTCTTGTAGCTGATATATTTGGTTTTCATTTGTTCCTATGAAGTAGAAATATAGTTGCTTTTCAGTAAACATTTTTTTAAAAAAGAATCACTTCTACAATAAAATAAAAATTTTAAAAGACTACAACATACAAAAATAAATATTGGAAAGATAGTGTAGATTTTGGAATTTCCTTGCACAGCCACTTAGAGTATAATTGTTGCAGATACATTAGAAAATATTTTGGCATTCCCTAAAAATGTCAGAGTTACGTATAATCTGGGTATGAACTAAGAAAAAGTAGATGCTTGTACATAGAAAAACTTATACACTGTAGCACAGAATGACATAAATTCTAACAATCAAGGCCTGGAAATGATTTGTATGTCTGCCTCCTGATGAACAAATAAATATAACATACAGTGGAGTATTTTTAGTATTTTAATAGAATTAATGAAGGATGCATGTTACAAAAGAAATAAGTTTGTAAACCTTACATTAACTGAAAGACCAGTGACAAAAGACTGGTTCTCACTATGTAATTTACATGAAAAGTCCAGAATAGGCAAATATAGAAAAATCAAAAAGTAGATTTGTTATTCCAAAGGTAGCTCTGTATGAACCCCCATAACAGTAAGAAAACAGTAGAATTAGTGCTATGGTGTTCCTTTTGAGGGTAAGAATTGTCTTAAAATGTATGTTAGAATGTTTTTCCAACCTTGGGATTACAGTAGAAGGAATTATACATTTTTATTGAGTGATGTGTTTTTGTGAATCCTTTTTTTAATAAAAGCATTAAAATTCTAAAACAATCTTTTAATTAAGAAGGAGGGTATATGACACATGATGATAAGACTTAGGAAAGTCCTGCTTTGTACATTTCATTCTTTCTGAAATATCCATGATCTTATAGTAATACTCTTAAAGTGTTTTCTGTCATTCATATACTCATGATAGTTTATTAATAAGATTCTAAGTGGACAGTTTGAAAATATTACTCCATTAACTTTTCATATCTATTAGCAGCATGAGGCATGTATTGATAGGGTATTGTTTTTATCATTTTTCAGATAACCAACTTTTTGTTATATTACTGACTTCCGATATTTTTCTCATGGTCTTTAATGTTATGAATTTTCCCTTGATGTAATTGGGTGAGCATATTTTTTCCTTTTTTAATAAAAAGCTCATTAGTATATTGTTTGCAGTATATAATGAGTACATTCATTGTAGGGGATTAGTACATGCTCATAACACATTTCAATTTTTTCCCTCTCCCTCTTCTATTTTGCCAGAATCAGATTCATTTATTTATCTCCTAAGTTATTACTAAGTTGTTTACTATATACACAGATTAACAACCAGGGTAAGAAGCCAAAAATATATAAAACATAAAATTATATTAAATCCAGGTATATTTTAAAATATATTATCTATGCTGGAAAACAATAATTCTTTCTTTTTTCTCTTTTCCCTATTATGGTTAACACTTACATTGAATTTTTAGTAGAAAAGAAACCATGTGACATTTAAGCTTGTGTGTCTGATATACTGCACTTAGCCTTATGGTGATCATTTGTTTTCACTTTTTGTTCTTGTCACTTAATGTGTTTTCTCAAAAGGAGTTTCTCATTTTGTAAAATTTGTTTCATTTCTTTAAGTATCATTTTTTAAATATTCTTTAAAACCTTAGCACCTGAAATTGTAGTGTATATGTAAAGAATCTTTTAAATTAACATTCATTGTTTAAAGAGAACTATTAAAATAGTTTACAGCATTGACAATTTTTTATTATAAAGTTTTCTAGTACATTACATGTTTTACATTAACTACAATAGATTTTGTCCAAAGATATGCTTATATTTTATCACTTCTCTGAGTAATATCTTCAGAAAATCTAATAGTTCAGCCTACTTGGTCTTAGAAACTTTTACTGTGCTTGCATTTGTTTTATGTTCATTTAGTCTATGGCATTTTGCAGATCATAGTATTATTTTCATTTTTTTAAACTGAATATCTTGTGCTTAGAGTTGTTGACTTATTTACATTATTTTACTCTTTTGCATTTTAAGCTAATATAGAGTTTATTTTTGTCTATTTATTTGTGTCTATCTCTTATTTGAATTTATATAACCTATATGTATGTATTTATTGTTTATTTAGTTTCTCTTTCTTCCCAGATCAGAACTTTCTTTCAGTCTACACTCAAGATTATTCTTCTATAGTGATACTGGGAATATCACATACACAGTCACATAGGCAAGATACATTTTGACTACAATTCTTTTTAAAGTCAGATTCTACTTTATTGTAAATTTCTAAGTGCTCAGGCTTGTAAGCTGCAAAGACTGATGTATTAACGCATTTACTTTTTGTTCGTCTGTTTTCCTTCAAAACATACTATTTCAGTAAAATTTTCTCTAGGTCACTGACCTTTACTGAAGATTTAAAAAACCTTATCTTTATTATGATTTAAAATATGAACTTGTGAGCTCTAATTGCTGACCTGACACTCTGTGTGTCTAATTTAGCTCTGATTAATATATTAGATTTTTCTACACTTGTCTATGGTATATTTTTTATATAATTTGTAATTCATAACTGTGTGTTTTGAGAATTTGGAAACCAAAGAGTAGAGGACCAGTGCTAATTAAAGGACACAATGTTCAGTAGAATTGTACTGTCTCTTACTACATTTTTCAAAAGTGAAAGAAGAAATTCCATCAGGGTCCTCAATATCAGGCAAATAAGCTTCATCTCCATTTTGTTGTCTGGCTTCTTTGTTCTAGCAGCATTAACTGTAAATATTATCTTTTATATTCATTTGACCTCCAAGATAAGTACGTATAATAAGATAACACACACATTTAACTAAATACAAAATGTTTTACTTGACTTAATTTTATTGATTTTCATCTTTTGCAGTGTTCACTGGATTTTTACATTAGACATTTATTAATAACCCCTGTGTCAGCCATATTTCTGTTACCTCTTATTATAAATATTTGTTGCTTTTAAAAGTAAATATTTATTGACAGCTATTTAATTGGAAGTACTAAAGAGGACTCTGCAGAAAACTGACCAATGGATAGATAAATAAATATGTGATAGATTTAATATAAGAAATTGTTTCACAAGATTAGAGAGGCAGGCAAGCCTGAAATCTAGCAGGACAGACTGGAAACCTGGTATCACAAAAAGACCAATGTTTGCAGTTTAAGGTTAAAGATTATTTTCGTTAAAACCAGAGAAGAACTCTTGAACAAATAGTGTCCCAAAACAGTCTTATAACATTTTTCTTGTTCATAGGAAATATTTCCTTTTATGTAGTCCTTCAAATGAGTGAATAAATCTCATCTATATTTTGATCACCAGTTGAGTTCAATCGAAGTTGTTCTGATGCAAATGTAATGGCAGTTAATATCTATTTTATGAAACACCCAGATGACCAAATGCCCTGGTATCCTGTATCCAAAGGAATATATAAAATTAATATCACAAGTTCCATAGAGCTAAAAAAATTTTAAATAATCTTTAGGCACTACTTTAAGTTTTTAATGGAGAAGCTGAAGAAATAAATGGAAAATAATAGAGAGTTTAGAAAATGCTAACTTAATAAGTAAGATTTTTGTGTGTCTTGATTACATATTCAGTAAAATATTGGACAACTGTTACCAGCTAAAACTTAATGCGCCATTATGTTGAAAACATACACTAAAAATGGCCAGGGAAAGATTATAAGGCAAGTTGTATTTTCTAGAAACAGACAATCATACTTTGGCTTATAAAACGTATACTAAGGTTTGTGCACTATTAAATCAATGATAAGATAGCATGTATCTGAGGATGATTTAATTCTGATAAAGTCCTGGGAGACCCTCAGTCAATCCTGTGTTGAACACCAAAGAAAACATTGCCGGTTAGATTTCTTCTGTGTTAGATTTAAATACTGAGAACATGTTTTAGCACCATCTTGCTTAGTCAACAGGTGCCTGGCATAATAGAAACAGCATCATATTTATTTAATGATTCTCTGCAACTGAAAACGACAGGGAAGAAGCTGACTATAGAGACAGTTTATCACAGCACTGAAAGTGGACAGTCAAGTCCTTTCTGGAAGAACATTCTGGTATGGCATTTCTCTGTCACACTTAATGTATGGCTCCCTAATTAGAATAGTAAACTTTATTCTGGAATATTTTGACTGTTTCATATATTTATATCCAGTTATGATATCACCATTGAGAAGGACAAACATATAAAGGAAGATCCTCAGTACAGAGGATGGTTTGCCTACAACTTGTCAGTTTTTTCAGATATAATAACTGAAATGGATACCTCAAATCAAATTACCTTAAAACATAACAAATGTATCCAGTTACATAACAAATGTGGACTGAGTTTCAGTATGAACTGATGGGTTACTATGTGTTTAAGCATCCAACTTTCTCCAAGGTTTTTTTTTTTTTGTTGTTGTTGTTGTTGTTCTGTCCTCTGTTTCAGTCTCTTCTTGTACTCGTGACCAATTATAGCTACCATTAGCACTGTGGTATCTATTTCTAACATCTGTCTGTTTACTCTCCTTGCCCACAGTTGGATGATATAAATTTCTTAAATCAACAACAGGAGATAAAGCTTCCAGAATTTTCATGTACTTAATATTGAGACTACTCCAGGACTGAATTTAATTTTGGGGGAAGATAACAAATTTTGGGATACTCTCTTAAAGTTGAAATGTTTTATCCCATTAAAGGTTATTGATTAATCATGTCACAAGTTAAAATTAATGTATATGTAGTTCAAAGGGAAGTGCAGACTGATATCTAATGTGAGAAAACTTCCAGTTCTAAGATTATATGACTATGTTCTTTTTTAATTAATGCAGCTGTATAATTGAGATGTCTATTTTTAAGTATAGATAAAGAGAAATATTTATATATAAATATATACAGAATTACCTAGATACCTATATATTTCTCTTTAATCTCATGTCAACAGCTATTGGACACTTTGTCTATTATATATCTTTTGTTATAAAATATTTTGCTCCAAATCTGATTTGTTGTGTATTCAATAACATTTCATTTCAATATTTTAGTGATACTCTGATGCTTTGTTAATCAGATAGGATTATATAACGCATTAATTTTTATTCACAAAGCTTTGTAACAGTTATTTTATTTTAGTATTCATAGCGCAATGATTGAACATTATCAAATGATATTTAAACCTGAATGCTTTTACTGTGACTCAAACTTAATCCTCATAATTGTTAAATCATGCTAAGATAAATAAAACCAGATCAACAAATTCACATTCAATCAAGTTATTTTTCTTTATAGATCATTCATGTTATTTCAGCTACTTAACAATGTCAAATCCTTTTGGGGAAAATTATCTTGCCCTTGTTCAATATAACAAATCAAAGGGATAAAAATATTGTGTACAAAAAACTAGCAAAAGGAGAGGTTATCATAAATACTCATCTAGTATTCCAAAAATTAATTCTTTTTTGTAAAACTCTTATGAATAAAAGTGATACACGTTTGTTGATTTTTTAAATGAATAATGACCTCCATTTCCCACTTTGTTTTTTAGCAACTTCAACTACTCACTAATTTTTCATCTTCACAGAAGATGGATTAAGTTAAAAATAAATGTAAAACTTCTCCATACTGCTACAGAAAATATAATTTATGGTTGAAATTTTTAATAACACTGACTTAATTTTTACTTTGATAAAGCAGAATTATGAAGATCAGCAGTAACTTTGTTTAATTTTTCAATCTTTAAAAATACTTCCAACAACTGAGATTTTCCTTTTGTGCCTCAAAACTAGTATACAAAAAATGCTTAGTATTATTAACATCAAATTCAGCTTTTTGCTTCCCTTATGAAAACCTAGTAGTTTTACCACTCAAAGCTGGCTTTATTTAAAAATACATAGAATATAAATGAAGACGTTTGATTTATAAAGCATATCTTTCTGGTTACAGTTTAAAACTCATTTGTTATAAGTGCGTGAAGTATTATTTGAACTTTGAAAAAAATCTCAGTAATGAATCTTTCGAAAAGAACCTAAGATACTGAAATTATTCTGAAAGTATAAATTATAATTTGTATTAGTTTTTGCATAATCCAAATTTGCAAATTTATAAAGAAAATACATTTTATTATAAATAAGATTAGTGTTCTCCATGTATCATATCTACAAATTTATACCAAACGTTAATTCTTAGTGATTATTCCTCTTGATACACAGAAAGATAATGTTAGTAAGATTTTTCTTTGTATGCAGTCTTATTTCTAAATAGAACATAAGAAAATCAGCAAGATGTATTTTATAATGACCAAATGAAAATGTTTATATAAGTAGGTAATTTTGTTTGGACTGTAACATGTCATTTGTATTTTATACCTCTTTCAGTTACAAGACTTACCATGCAAATTCCAAAAGAAAATCTACTTCTGAATTTAATCCAATTCTAATTCCATCCATCTCATGTTGAACAGACAAAATAAAAACTATTTCCCTAGTTTAGGCAACAGCTGTGAAGATTATGACGCCCATTTTGGTTGACTATTATCTACTTTTGAAGACCTGTAATGTTTCCCATTTTTCGTTTTGTTGGTTTCGTTCTTTACTGTTTTGTTCAATTTTATTATAACTGATGATATAGGTAATTCTATTTGAGATAGCGAGAGGCATTATGGTAACCGTTGTTGATCACCTTGTATTATGTTTTTACATTATGTATTATGTCCACCCTTTTGATTTGATCGACTCTGTTCTGTTATGTCACATTTGGTTTTACTCTCTTCCAAAAAAGTAATAAGAACCGTGGGAGTAATAAAACCCAAAATGTGTAATAGTCATTGTACAAAAGAGAGGAAAAGAAAGTGCTCTATATAATATAACTGGATGTATATTTAAGTGTCTAAGATAGACAATGATATTACTGAGTTTTGTTGGATCATTGAACAGAACTGTTTTCAGTCTCACTGTTTGAATATCCACTTTATATGCTTTAATTTTGTAACTTGAGCAAATATATCTAAGATGACAATATGTAATCCAGTAAAAAAAAAATACTATTTTCCTGTTTTACTCACCAGCTCCTCAAACCCTGTGTGAAATAAATTCTGGCCATAGAACAGCCATTCCAAATTCTATTATCTTTCATGAAAAAAATTTCTTCTGCATCCTTCTGCACTTTCTACCTTCTTACCAAAGCATGTTTCACTTTGTATATTAAAATATTTCTTGTGATATATTATTTCAGATGGTTTTCACATGGTCTTTCATAGCCCTAATATGGACTTATCATGCGAAAATGAACTTGTATTGTTTTTGTTTTTCAGGCTATCCATTCTATTAGATCTACAAAACATAGCTCAGATTCACATCTTTCCATTTTACTAACGAAATCTAATTCCAACACTTGTAGATTTCTAGGTTTCTCCAAAGCTTTGTGACTGATCTATCACCCTCTTGCCTCTTATGGATTGATTCCCTCCTTCATTCATATACTGAATCCCTTATAATGAAAGTGACCAAGTTTAAAATTGGACCTTTAAATTGGTAACTAAGTCTAAATAATATTAATTTATTGTTTAAATCTAGGGTGCTCCCTAAAATTTTCACAAGTTCAGAAAGTGAATGGACATTGGGGAGCTATCATCACCAGTGGATGAGTCCACCAATGAGTTGATGGTCTACTCCCTGTTGGAAGGTGGGGGCTGGTTAGAAGTCAGTGTGCTAGGGGTCTGAGCTGTAAGGGTCGTCTCCTTCCCTGGCTCTGACCTCTGTTTTCTGGCCTCATTGAGAAGATTTCCCCTCCCAGGCCTTTCCACATAGGGTTCATTCTGCATTTAAACCTGATGGCCAGGGATTGATTTCTGAAACTTTTGGTCAAAATAAATCTTTTCTCCTTTAAATTGTGAGTGTTGGCTTTTTTTTCTAGTGATAAGTGGCCAAAACATGTCATAAATGTGTCAAAATGACTTACTCCAGCCTTATCCATTGTGTTTGAACACTGTTTGTAGCTGGCACTAAAAAAGATGACTTTTCAATTCATTTTCACAAGACTATGTTTACTTACTAAATTTTCTTTCTTGTTAGAAAAACTTCATGAGTTTAAGAAATAAGTATTTCATAGTTATTTGTTCATAAATGAGTACAAATTCAAACACATACAACTGAGTTCAATCTTTTCATAATGATGCATGAGAAGTCAATGGCTATATCAGTTACATGTATCAAATAATATGATACATAAAAATAAAACATTTTGAATAATTTATCTTGCTGTTATATAACAAATTAATACATAGCCCTTTATAACAACAATTGAAAACTGTATTTCTTTGTATTATCTAATTTTTTCAAAAGTAAATACATTCAAAACCAGCCTCAGGGTTATACTCATATGTTATATTTAAGAAAGGGTCAAAAACATTTTCTTTTACATTTTACAATAAATCAAACATAAAAGTTTGATTTGGGTTGTCTAATGTAATTTTAAATCAAGGAGGTTTCTGAATAGAAAGATTACACTTATCTCATAGGAATATCAAACCTTGCTGCAAAGGAATCTTGAGAATAAAATGCTGCACAGAAGGCTGCGGTGCTAGGAATAGAGGAGAGCTTAAATAGGAACAGAGGGAAGCATAAAAACTCTCACACTGAACGCGGTTGCCTTCCCTTACTAATTAATTTGATATGGAAAGTGCACTGACTGGTGATTGGTAGGAATGTTAAATGATTCTGTAGGAGTTACATTGCATTTTGCAAAGGAAAGTGATAGGTAGTTGCAATTAAGTTTAGGCTTGTTTTTATTTAAGAATGTGATAAAAAGTAAAGAACTTTATTAAGATGGAAGTAATGTCCCATAATGCATTTATAAGAAAGACATTTAATAAACTGTAGTCAACATGGCACTCTGTTCTTGAAAACAAATTTTATAGGTAATAATTTTAGAGAGCATAATGGTTCACTAATGTACACACATAATCTAAATACTTTCACTCTTAAGGAAGTATAAAACAAAGTCTCATCCATTTTGCTTAGTAACAAAAAGAACCATACCTTATATAGTTACCTTGTCATTGATTACTAGAACTCAATCTCTGATTATATATTTTAATAGTAATAGTCATTTATTATGTGTAAAGATGTACTATAGGAAATCATTTCAAGAAAGGCTGTGAAACAAATTCTTTTCTGGCAAGATTATTATTATTAAAATAAAGCCTAGATATGAATAAATTTAGAAAGCTTATGGAATTTAAAAATATCTATCCATTTTCTTCATTTATCCAATAACAAATGGTGGTGAAGATTACTTTTTGATGAGTAACAAAGAATTTTTCAAGGTAGTCAAGCTGATGTGCATCCATAACTTCTATAAATATTAACTTATATGTGATGAAAAAATTACATAACTGTGTGAAAATTGAATATGGCATATGTATTTATATGATCACATAACTGGAAGTGTTAAAAAGAAAAAAACTTCTTCCATAGAACTTTTCTGGTATTTTAATAAGTAATTCATTCACTTATTTAAAAAATGACTTCTCATGGTCTTATGTGTTTTACTTTTCAGCTAAATATCTATTCTGATTGTTTTATTTTTCACATTGTGTCATAAATTGAGGCTACCAAAATAGCTTTACAAAGGCTACATTACATCTGACTTTCCTGACTTCTAATTAATAAATCTGGAATCAAGCTGTCTACATTAAAGTAAATGTAAGTGTATTAACCCTGCTGACTCATTGTATCAAGTTCACATTCAAATGACTTAACATGACCCGCTTGACCTGACCCCTCCTCATTACCTCTGAAGCCGTAAGTCATGGTTCTTGGTATATTTAGAGTTCCTTAGTTTGAAAATGCATCTTATCTTTTGATTCACAATACTAGAAGGCACACTTCCAACTGGCTGCAATTCTTTGCTGAATATTTCTCTGGCTATATCCTGTTAGACTTTGGACATCAATTTTGGGATCTCTCTTTCTAAGACAAAATCTCAGTCACAAAGCACTAATGAGATTCTCATGGTATATTCTTTTACAGCAGGGATATATATTTGTTACATTACTACATCCTCCTTGAAATGTCATCTTAAAGACAAGAATCATTCCTTAATTCTCTCCCCTGTTTTTCATGTTTAGAAATTTGATTAGAGCAAGGAAGACATTCAATGAATAGATGTAGATTAATATACTCAAAGGGCTTTTATAGGTTGAGTTACATGCATATTTACACTTTAATACGCATTTAAAATTATTTAACTGAAAAATTATATCACATATATAATGACTAGAATGTGTTAAATATGGGAAATGGCATATTGAGTAATTTTCATTTGTACTTTTTTTCCTTACCTATTCTTATATTCTCACACTTGGGAGACCTAAATTGATTACTTGGTTATAGAATCAAATAACAATAATTGCACTCAGTTGCACTTCTTAAGTGATTACTAAAACATCAACAATGAAAATTTTAAGAAATAAAAAAGAAGAAAAGAGAAAGCAACGTATATCCACACTTTTACCTTATCAGTATTAAGTTCTTATATAAAATAGATGCTGAAAACAATATAGATTTTAGAAATAATTAATTTATTAACTTCTTTGAACAAGAATAGGAAAAAATTAAATACCTTTAAATATTTAGATAATCTGGTTCATGTGTCCTCTGTGCTCCTTGGTGACTTACTGAACTCTCTGAAATTAAGGTGATAAATTGGTGATAACAGGAGTTAACATCAAGGTGTAGAAAGTACAGGGGAAATGGTACTGCAAATGCCAATTATGTGCAGTGGCATTTGCAGTCCCATTTACCTCCATTCTTCCATGATTCATCTTAAGCCTTCAAAAGATTTTTACTGTTATTTGGAGGTCATGTTTAGATGACCATTTGTCTGCCTTACGAATCAATGAAACAACGCAATATATCTCTCAAAGATGGTAATGGGTAAAAAAGACTATCAATATGGGTTTTCATGTGTTGTATGAGGTATGTGACATCAGGGATGTAACAAACATTAAATCACAATAGCAACATAGTTTCCAAGGAAATCAACAAAAGCTGAAGCTGTGGATGGAGAAATTAATGCTCAGTAGATACTCAAAAGTAAGTCTGCATTATTCTCCAAGACAATACTGTGGTCATCAACTCTGTTATCCAGTACAACATTCCTTACTCTGTGCAAGGAATACCTGTGACTACATGTCCAAGTCCATCAGGATCAAAGTGACCAAGATTTGAAGGCTACATACTTTTCGTATTCTCATGAAAAATAGCTGATCTATCCAGGAGTTACAAGTCACAGGAGACCCCATTGACTTATCCTCTTCCCTAAAGTGTAAAATAGCAGTGTCTTTGTGTGTATCAGCATTAGCAATACATCTGAATTCACAATCTGGACATGGATAGTTAGAGCAAGAATCAGGGATCACAGATGTTGCATAAGGGGAAGGTATGACATATGTAGAGGTGTGTACATTTATTCACACTTCTTCAAGAACTTCAGGCCAGATACCCATAGGCTTATACCCATGTAATAGGGCCTGTATGTGTTGTTTAGCAAGCCACTGCTTCTCTCCACCAATTCCACTCCATGAGTATTATATAACAGAGAAATGATTATGATATATTAGTTCATTTATGCCCTGTAAGACTGGTGCCTTGTTACCATCAGGATGAAATAGGTAATCACACATTATTTTAAACTTATCAAGATCTTTGATAGCAATTTGAATAGCTTTTTTGCTATGAAAGACTTGTAAAAGTCAGTTGTGATTTTTAAACAGAATAAAGAACATTCATGTCATACATATACATATATATATATATATATATATATATAATCTCACAATCACATGCATTGGACTGTGTATGCATCACTTATTTAGGTCTAGTGAGAAGATATTGAGATATGAGTACATTTGACATTAGGACTAAGCTGTCAACAAGTCATCATATTTTATTGAGTAACACTGACCTTTTAACTATGTTCCATTGTACTTAACATTTTAGTACTCACTGTTTCTATAAACCCATAAGTCCAGTTCTGCTACTTGAGTTGTGGCCAGGAACTATACTGTACTTTAGTCAAGACAGCTAGTTCTGTATTTCTGGGGACAAAGTTTTTAACATGCACAAATACATGGAGTAAATTTTGCCCCTGGTTCATGTAGATATTCCTATTTTGTTGCTATGTCAACAACAGTTTCCTGGAAACTAGATATTATTCCACTTTTCTTTTATTAACCATATTAATAAAGCATTGGTTCACTGATACACTATTAGTATAAAGAGCCAGTGTGTAGCGTTCACTAATTACTTCCAGCCAGAACAGTTCTGCCTGTTTGTTCATCTGACATTTTCCTATTTCATATCAGTTGGTGGTGAGTTGTACTGCACTGGTAATACAGGCACTTTTGTTCTACTAGTTGCCTAATAGTTATAAGGGCCCCTCTCCTGCACTTACAAAAATCTAGAGATCTGTCTACAGTCTGTAGACAGTGGGGGAACAGTTATCTATGAAACTGCCTAACCGTCTCAGATGCCTAGAGTTTTGCAATTGGAGAGAACATCACATTGTAGAAAATATGCACTACAGTGGTCTATACATAGTGAATTTATGCTGGTAAAATATGCTATTAACCTACTTTATTTAGTAGTCCAGTTTACACTACGCATGTTATTCTTTTCTATTTGTGTTTTTTGGACAGAGTCTTACTCTATAGGCAGGGCTAGCCTTGAACTCACAAAAATCGACTTGTCTCAGCCACTGTGCCCAAATATGGCAAATAGTTTTAATCACGAGTATCTCCACTGGTACTAGAGCATTGTGTATTTAATTCTACAGCTGGGACCAAAATGCTGGATGAAAGTTTTAAGTTGGGCTTTTCCAGAAAGTTCATTTCTTATATTGGAGATGTCAAGCTACATGTGCCTTCCTGAGAGAGGACTTCTGAGAGCCAGTCTCAAAATTTTTTGCCTTCTGAAAAGTGTGCTGAAGAACACTCAGCCTTATATGGGTTTTTTTTTCCTCTGTTTTTTTCTTTTTGTTGGTACATGTTTGCCAGATATAATGATTACATTTATTACAAGGACCTGGTACATGTACATAGCACATCTGTTGTGGTTGATACCTTGTGTCATTTTGAGAAGGTATGTACAGGAAAACCTGACTAATTTTGGATCACTGATCCAAGCCCCATTCCAGAGGCTGTGAACCTGCCATCTCCAGAGAGATAAAGATTGAATGAGAGAGCAGTCCTTTTAGTGACAGCCTGGCAGTTCGAAGAGACCCACAATCACACTATCATCTCAGCTAGGCACAACTCCAAATCGGAAATTCATTAAGAAGTTGAAATCATAAAAGGACAGAACAAAGCACTATGCACACGGACACACCCCTGTGTAGTATCTCAGGTCAAGCAGGCAGAAGGACTCTGAGAAGAATGATTAATTCAGCACAGAAAATAACAACAACAGTGTTGCTCATTGCACTTACACATAACTGGAGTTCTGTGCATGGAACACTCAGTACCCTACACCCGAATGGTGGTGGCCTTTCATAAGATGTGGTGTTCCTTTCTGAGAACTGCAGTCAGCAGGGAACACTGATTCCATGATAAATACATGGACAAATTCAGAGAGCTACTCGCAGGAGCCACAAAAGAGTGAGCATTCTCTGTTTCTGTGAAAACTGGAGAGGCCTGAGAGAGTGTGAGGTCCTGCTTACCAACCAAGCCTGGGAGTGGTATAGGTTCTGCATGTGGAGGGGAGAGAGTTATCTACAGACAAAGGCACTGTGAATGGCAGCTGCACTGGAGGCTTTGGAGGAATAAAGCATGCAACAAAGATGTGTCAGGGAGGATGGATTTTTACTGTTCAAATTGGATCATATGCACAGAAGTCTACAGGGGAGGTCTCACCTGGAGCACAGCTTGCATCCAGGACTGGTGTTCCAAAGGAGGAACAGCCCTCATGGACTGGAACAGGCAAAGTTCTTATACACAAAGGGAATCTGCTTGGCTACACAAATACACAGGGTGATCCTAGGCTAATGGGAGCTGTGTTGAACCTGTGGCTTAATGCTGCAACAACTGTGTGGCGATTTTTATTGTTATTTCTATTGAAATTGTGGTACTTGCTATTATTGTTTTCTTGCTAGTTCATTGGATTTGGGTCATCATGTTTGCTTTCCACCTATTTTCTTTTTTTTTTTTTTCACTTTATTTTCTTTCTTTAGATTCGTACTTCTTTTTGTGTATTAATTGGTTTTTATGCTCTAAGTCTCAAGGTGATTACCTTCTATCTGTTCCCTCTATTTATGTTTCATCAAAGAGTCTTGATTTTTTTAAGCCTTTCTATTATTGTTCTCTTCTACATTATCTCAATTCTTTATCTTTTTCTCCTCTGAACTGAGGAATGACTTCTATAGCTATATATCTGTATCTGTATCTATATCTATATAATTTATGATAGGGCCCATATGGTATACTACTTGACAAGAATTAATCAGTGCAACAAATTAAGCACTACCATTTAAAGTGTTATTGCAGAACTGGTACCAAATCAAAAGGAACATAGTCTGCCTCAAGCAGTTGAAAGGTAACTGGTTTTGCACCAGTGGGTTGTTGGTAACCTGTTCCAAATCATTATCCCTGAGTCAGTTTTGGATTTATCTTATATAGGTTTTGCAAGCAGGAAGAATAGAAGTTTAAAAGCATGAAAGGTCTACAATGGATTAAATTAGTCATTGCTTGTTGCTGGGCATGGTAGAGGAGAATTAAATGCCCAACCTACTATGTCCACAAGTTCATGTTCTCTTAAACTAAAGAATGAATTTTAGGAACAATGGAGGTAAGAGTAGAATATATTTATTGAGAGAAAGAAAGCTTCTGTCTGAGAGAGACAGAAGGGGTCCCAAACAGGTTGCCAAGGACTCTGTCTTTTCCAGTAAAACCGTGGATTCAAGGTGGGGGATGACTGGGAACTCACAAGGCAGATGGGCATAAAGTGGGACATAACTAGTTAGCCAATAAGATCAATAGTTCAGATAAAACTGATTACATTAAAGACAAATGGGGAAGTGAGTCATGTAGAAAGCGGGCATTCCTACAGAGCAGTGACTCTTTCCTGGGGGATGGGAACTATTTAGGATAGCATTCCCAGGATATGGTTGCATTTGTATGGTCATTTGTCTTGAGGCCTGGCCCACAGCAGGAGGCATCAGCTTTCCAGGCAGGTGCCACATGTCTGCACTGGCTCTATTGAGGACCTAGCCCTCTCTTACTGCCTATAATATTTTTAACTAACTCAGGTGCCTGCAATAGATAGAAAGTCCTTGAAATATTATAGAAAACCAAAGTATAGTTTTAGGAAGGAAAGTACGGATAGTGAAGTTGGATCAGGTCAGACTGACCTGAGTCCGACATCTATACAACTGGTTGAGCCAATCAATGCTGACTGGATTTAGTAGTTGCTATGGTTGATACATTGTGTCAATTTGAGAAATTTAGAAATTTAACAGAGGGACTCAACAGTGAACCAGGGTCATTACTTTGTAAATATACTCAGCCTGTGCAAGAGGGAGACACAGAGGTGGTGTGAGTGCTACAACACCGTGAGGGGAGTAATCTGCTTATAATATAAGGGAAGAGGAGAGGCTTATTCTCCATATTTTTCCTCTGGATGCTTTTCCTGGCTGCTGCCTTGAAGTGTTGCCCTGGTGCCATGCTACTCTATCTGCTACTCTATCTTGAAGCCAGCTGATTATGAACTGAAACCTGCATAAACAGTGAGCTAAATAAGTTTTTCCATCCTTCATTTTGGAGGCCAGGTATTTTGTCCCAGCAAGGAGAGAAAAGTAACCAAAACAGAATTTGGTACAATGGAGTGCGGTTGTTGCTGTGACTATACTTGAACATGTGGTTCAAGAGCCTTTGGGAATGACTGATGGGGAGAGTTTGGAAAAGTTCAGAGATGTCACCTCTAAGGGTGAACCTAGAATGGCTGAGGCTGTTCTGTATGGGAGACTCTGGTCAGAGCTCAGAAGACCAGAAAACCAGTAAAGACCAGGCTTGGGAAGTATTTACATAGAAGAAGGATTTCTTTGGTTGTTGGACTCCAGGCAATGTATGTTATGGCGTGGCAAAAATCTTATCTGTGTTTCACTCATGTCCATAGACTTTTTGAGACTAAGGTTAAGGATAGTGGACTAATTAATCCGTCAGAAGAAATTTCAAGGCAGTTGAATATTGAGGCACTGGCATGGCTATTATTCATGGTTTTAACCAGATTTGTGTTGCTCTCAAGAGAAAAAGCCCATCAGGATGATATAAAACATTATGAGTTTGGCCAGAAAGGAAGCTTCATTAAAGCTGCAGACTGCAAAGATATGGCTGAGGAAATCTTAATTGTTGAGAAGGAAAAAGAGAATAAAAAAGATGGCCTGAAGGAATCACAAAAAGCAGCAAATCTGGAACCTTTGCAACCTCAAAACTGCAAAGTAAAAGACTGCTTTAGGTAAAAGTCACAGAGCACAGAATTCCATTATAGTTGTGCTGGTTGCACTAGATTCCAGAATGGCAGCAGCATAGAGAATTTGTTCCTCACAATCAGGTTCACAGTGCTCAGCACTACAGGCACTCAACACCCACAGTCATGAAAGAAGAAAGCCTAGCTACTGCTATAAATTACATCAGACCTTGGCACCATCCATGTGGTACTGGTTTTATGGGTATACAGAGTGCAAGAGTTCCAAGATTAAAAAAGCTTCCCCCTAATTGAAGAAAGCCTGAGAGGCCATGAAGTGTGACCTCCAAGAAGGCAATATATGAAGATGTGTCCATGAAGCCAAAAATGAAGTGCAGACCCAGAAGTTTGATAAAGTGGAAATGTGGATCATCTAAGGAAACCTTTAAGGACAGAGCAAAACAGGCCTAAGAGAGAGGCTGTGGGAGCCACAACCACCAGAAGTGCCATAGGGCTGCAACCACACAAGCCGTTTGGAGCTCACCATTTGCCACAGATTGCTTCAGATGCTGCATGTGGAACTACAGGACTTAATATTTGCCCAGCTGGATTTGGATTTGCTTTGGACCCAGTGCTTTGTATCCCCATTTGTTCCTTTTGGAATGGGAATGTTTCTCTTTACCATTGCATGTTTGAAGTTTTAACTTTGTTTGCATTTGTAAAGTGGCCTGTCACTAAGGTTTGCCTTATATCTCCAAGGAGAGTTGGGACTTGAACTTTTCAGCAATGCCGAAACTGTTAGGACTTTGGTAATTCTTGAAGATGAACTAAATACTTTTTGCATAAATGAATGTGTATGAGTCTTTGGAGTTATAAGGGCAAAATGTTATGATTTTAATGTAATGTAATCTTGATAGGCTTAATGTTGGTCCTTATAGATTCTTAAACCTGTGTTATAATGTTCAAGTTGTGAAATTATAAGTATAAGCAAGTCTTTGTATCTGGACACTTATTTAAAGAAATGTGTCTGCTTGCAAGTTCACAAGGGGTGGATTGTTATGATTGATACATTGGGTCAATTTGAGAAGTGTAGAAATTTCACTAATAGACTTAGGGATATTTTAAAATATCCTCCTTCTGTGCAGAATGAGGGGCACAGAGGTGGTGTGAGTGCTACATCAGCCCTTGGTGGGAAGTCTGCTTACAATATCAGGGAAGAGAAGAGGCTTGTCCCCCTCCAGCCCTCAGCTCTGGCTGGTTTTGCTGGCTGCTACCTTGAAGTGTTGCCTCATTGCCATATCACCCCGCCCTGGAGCCAGAAATTATGAACTGAAGCCTCTATAAAATGAGTTAGATAAACCTTTCCTTCTTTCCTTTTGGGTGTCAGCTGTTTTGTCCAGGAATGACAGAAAAGTAATGAAGACAACATCTTAATTTTTTGTTCACTTTCCCTCTCCTCTCCTCCATCTCTGGGTCCCTTCCCTTTTGCAAAGTATCTATATTCCTTTTTTGAGAAATCTCCGTATTGACTTCCATGATTCCTGCCAAAAGTGACATTTCCCCCACGGCCTCACTTACATTTGTTATAATTTGATTTCTTGATGATAATCCATCTTTCTGGAGAAACGTAGAATCTTGGTGCTCTTTTAATTTGCATTTTACCAGCAATTTTGAACACTTTTGCATGTATTTATTGACCATTTGTACTTCAGAGAAGCATGTATTCATTTCAGCTGCTCATTTTTTTGTCTATTTTTGAGGTTTTTGTATATATTCTGGAAATAGCTGATAAATATTTGCCAATTCTATAGTTTCTCTTCATTCAGTTGGTTGTTTTCTTTGCTGAGCAGAACTGGATTTTTTTTTTTGTTTCACTGTTTTGTTTTAAATTTGAAATGTTCTCCTCAGTTGATTCTTTTTCATCTGGATTGTGTTCAGAAAGCCTTTGCCTACATCTGTCTTATCTATTTTACCTTCCATCAGATTGTTTCTATTTTAACATGTAGATATTTTATCAATGTTGATTTCAGCATAGTACAATGTGAGAAGCATGCATCTGGCTTTAATCTTTTACATATGGACTGCAAGTTTTCCAGTACCATTTGTCACAAATTTCTTTCCTGCAGCATATAGTTTTGGCACCTTTATCAAAGATTAGTATGCTTGGAGTTCCTCTGCTTCATTCTGTCGATGGACATGTCCTTATTTTTGTACCAGTAATATACTGTTTTTATCATTGTACCTCTGCAATATAATTTAAGTCCAAGGTTATGATGTCTTCTGCTTTTCTCTTCTTGTCAATCACTGCTTTTACTATTTTGATTCCGTGGGAATTTTAAGGTTATTTTCTCTAGTTTTTTGAGGAATGGCCTTGATACTGTGATCAGGATTGTGTTAAATCTGTAGGTCAGTTTTGGGAATAAGGCTATATTGACAAGATATTTTTCTCTATTAAGGGATTGGAAATCTTTTTTCTTTTTCTGAGGGCCTTTTTAATCTTTTCCCTGAGCTGTAGTTTTCATTGTACCAGGTTTTCCTTTCTTTAATTATATTAAGTCTAAATATTTAATTTTTCCAGATGTTATGGTGAATGGTTTTGTTTTCCTATTTTTTTTCAACAGTCCATTATTGGGGCAAAAGTTTGCACTGTTTATTTTGTCTCCTGGTACCCTAATATATTTGCTTCTTAATTCTGGCAGTCTTTTGGTGGAGTATTTTGTATTTCTTCGTACAGTATCATGTTTTCTGAAATAAGAATGATTTGCCTTCTAACTATCATTAAAAATTCTCATCAATACTTCATAATCAAAATATCAGATACTCAACATAAGAACAAATTTTAAAAGTCTTTACAGAAACAATGGATACTTATAAAGGTAAACTGATTACAATTATTGCTAACATTAATAACCTGGAGAGATTGGAGTGAAGCCTTAAATAAGGATAACTTCCAACCCAGGCTACCTATCTTGAAAATCTGTACTTTAAAACTAATGGAGAAAAAAGAAACAACAACAGATGGAAAAATAAGTTATGTCCATGACAAAGAGCACCTTAAGAAATTTTTGATCACCAAAACAGAACTATAAAGATTTTTAAGGATATTCTGGAAAGAGACAATGAAATTTACAATGCCCAAAATCTAATACAATAAATGTAACAAGCAGAGTGAGCAGTTAAGTAAAAGGAAAACATGAAGGAATTCAGCATCAGGAAAATAATGCAATGACAGGAATAACTGAATGCTTTTTTGTAATAGCACCTAGTGTGAACAGTCTCAATCTCCCAATCAAAATATGCCTATTGGTTGAAGGATCAAGAAAGAAAATCTAAAGGCACAAAGTTTCTTTTTTTTTTTAATTTTAAAGAGAATAAGACAAAAGAAGACATAACAAAGCAGATCAGAACAGAACAATGCAAGCAACAGTATTTCACCAAAAGACAACCTGTAATTAACAGTAACTACAACAATTTCTCTTTTTTTTGAAATAGTTGAGCAGCACTTCATATATAACAGTATCAAACATAATAAAACAGTATAAACCATTCAAGAGAATGGAAATATTACAGGGCATTCAGAGCCAAATAACAGAGAATGAAAAAAGGCTACTATATTATTTCATTTTCCATAGAAAATTTGTTTATACTATCACACATAATTAAATCCAATAAGATAAATATGATAGAACAGTAAAAACAGAAGAACAAAAGCATGATAGGACTTCAGAGTAAGATGATATTAAATAAACACTGGCTATTATAATGTCTTGTTTTCTTCAAAATAGCTGTTCATACTATCACAGATAACAAAATCAAACAACCCAAGATAAAACCATTCCAACTAATGAATGGAAACATTGCAAGTTTTCAAAGCAATGTAATCAAGAATCATGATTACCATAAACTCTTATGTACTCACACCATTTCTTAGACTGGGGAGACTATATGGTATTTAAACATGTGAGTTTGACTTATTTTGCTTATGAGTATGGTCTCAAATTGTGTTCATTTATTTATAAATATCTCAGTGTGATCATTTTTTATAGCTGAGTAGTACTCCATTGTATAAAAATACCACTTTTTTATTTTTTTTATCCATTCCTCAGTTGATGGACACTTATGTTGCTTCCAAGAACTGGCTATTACAAATTATGCTGTGATAAACATGGGTGCACATATATCACTGGAGTATGAAGTTTGAATTTTCTGGAAATATGCCTAGAAGTGGAATAGGTGGGTCGAATGGGACTTCCTATTCCAGCTTTCTGAGGAATCTCCAGACTGATCTCCACAGTGTTGACCAGTCTACACTCCCACCAACAGTGTAGGAGAGTTACTTTTTCCCCACAGCCTCTCCAGCATTTGTTGTTGCTGGTTTTCTTGATCCTGAACATTTTTTCGGGAGTGAGATGGAATCTCAGTGTGGTTTTAATTTGCATTTCTCTAATGACCAATGATTAAGAACATTTTCTCATATATTCATTTGTCATTTGTATTTCTTAATCTGAGAACTGTGTATTCATATCAAATGCCCATTTTTGGATTGGGTCTTTGAATTTCAGGGATCTGATTTTTTTAAAATTCTTTATATGCTTTAGACAGAAGTCCTTTGTCTAAGGGACAGTTCACTAAAATTTTTCCCAGTTTGTTTCTTTTCACTATGCTGGATATTTCTTTTGACATGCAGAAACTTTTTAATAAGATGTGATCCCAGTAATTAATTCTGGGAAGTATTTCCCATGCAGTTTGATTCCTATTCATGAATTCTCTACCTGCCCCTATGTCTTCAAGATTTTTACCTAATTTGTCTTCCAACAGATTTAGTGTTTCTATTTTAATATTCAGATCTTTGATCCATTTAGATTTTAGTTTAGTACATGGTAATAGGCATGGGTATAAAAACTGGCATATGGAAAGCCAATTTTTCCAGCCCATTTATTTAAGAGACTGTAATTCTTCTAGTGAACCTGTTTGGCCCCTTTATCAAAGATAAGGTGGTTGAGTGTGTTTGTAGTTGTGGTTGTATCTTCCAGTCTATTCCATTGATCTTCGGCTCTGTTTTTATTCGAGTACCATGTTAATTTTATTACAGTAGCTTTGTAGTATAACTTCAAGTCAGGGATTGTGATGCCTCCTGCCTTGCCTTTACTGCTTAGAATTGTTGCTCTTCTAGGTCTCTTCTAGTTCCAGATGAATTTTAAGAGTGATTTCTCTAGATGTATCAGGTATGTTGATGAGATTTTCATTGGGATTGCTTTGAATCTGTATGACAGTTTTTGGGAGAATGGCCATTTTCCACAATATTTATTCTTCCTATCCATGAATAAGGGATGTTTTCCCATTTTCTGAGATCCTCTTCAATTTCTTTTTCAGTATTATAATTTTCCCTGTACAGATCTTTTGCTTCTTTTGTGAGATTAATTCCTAGGTATTTTATTTTTTTGAATGCTAGTGTGAAGGCTGTGGCTTCTCTTATTTCTTTCTCAGTGATTTTGTTTTTAGTGTATAGGAATGTTATTGATTTTTGAGTATTGATTTTGTATCCAGCTACATTGCTGAATTTCTTTATTATATCTAGGTGTCTCTCAATGGAGTTTTGGGTGTTTTCTTTGTAGAAAATCTTGTCATCTGCAAATAATAATTTAACTTCCTCTTTTCCTTTCTTTACCCCTTTTATTTCTCTCTCTTGTGTAATTGTTCTGGCTAGTATTTCATTACTATGTTGAACAGGAGTGATGATAAGGGAATTTCTTGTCTTGTGCCTGATTTTAGGGTAAGTACCATTTAATATGATGCTGGCTGTTGGTTTGTCACAGATGGCCTTTATCATATTGAGGTAAACATGATCTATTCCAATTTTCTCTAAGGTGCTTATCATGAGTGAGTGTCGGACCTTATTGTAAGCTTTTTCTCCATCTATAGAAATGATCATGTGATTCTTACTTTTGGTTTTATTGATATGGTGGGTTACATTTATTGATTTATGTATGCTGAACCATCCCTGCATGCCTACGAAGAATCCCACTTGGTCTTAGTGTATAATCTTCTTAATGATTGCTGCATGCTGCTTGCCAATATGTTATTGAGGATTTTTGCATCTGTGTTCACTAGGGATATTGGTCGTTAGTTCTCTTTTTCAGTTTGGTCTTTCTTGGGTTTTGGTACTAGAGTAATATTTGCTTCCAGGAATAACTTAGTAAGGATTGCTTCCCTTTCAATTTCATTGACGAGTTTGAGGAGTGTCGGAATTAAGTCTTCTTTGTATTTCTTGTAGAATTCTGCAGTGAATCTGTCTGGGCCTGGGGTCTTCTTTGTTGGTAAGGACTTAATTACATTTTCAATTTCATTAAGATAAATTGGGTTATTCAGCAGTTTAACATCTTCTTGACCTAGCTTTGGTACTTTATACGTTTCTAGGAATCTGTCTATTTCTTCTGTGTTATCAAACCTTTGAGAGTAGAGGTTTTCAAAATAGGTGTTGATGATCTTCTGGATTTCTACAGAATCTGTAATGATTTCACCATTTTCATTCCTTATTGCATAAGTTTGAGCTTTTTCTTTCCTTTTTAAAATAAGGTTGGCTAGGAGCTTATCTATTTTTTATTTCAATTTTTTTAATCAATTTTATGCTTTCAAAGAACCAACTCTTTGATTCATTGATTCTTTGGATTGTTTTCTTAGTCTGTATTGTGTTAATTTCTGCTCTGATTTCCATAATTTCCTATATTCTTTTGGATTTGGGCTTGACTTGCTCTTTTTTTCTAGATGTTTGAGGTGTAGTATCAGGTTATTTATTTGTATTTGTTCTGGTTTCCTGATGTGGGAACTCAGTGCAAAAAATTTTCCTCTGAGGATTGCTTTCATTGCATCCTAGAGATCCTGGTAAATTATATTTGTATTTTCATTTGCTTGTAGGTATTGTTTAATTTCTTCTTTAATTTCTCCTTTCACCCAATGATTGCTCAAGAGTGTATCATTCAATTTTCATGTGTTTGTGGGGATTTTTGCAATCTTTTATCATTAATTTCTAGTTTCATGGCACTATGGTCTGGTAACATGCATGGGATAATTTCCATTTTTTTGCATTTATTTAAATATGTTCTGTGGGCTAGTATGTGGTCTATTTTAGAGAATGTCCCATGTACTTTTGAGAAGAATGTATATTTTGATATTGTTGGATGGAACACTCTGTGTATGTCTATCAAGTCCATTTGTTCACAGGTGTGATTCAGTTCTGTTATTTCTTTGTTGATATTCTGTCTGGTTGATCTGTCCCTTGGTGTCAATAGTGTGTTATGGTTTCCTGTTATAATTGTGTTACTGCTTATTTGATTTTTCATTTCTGTTAATACTTGCTTTGCATAACTGGGTGCTCTGGAATTTGGTGCGTATATATTTAAGATTGTTATCTCTTCCACTCGAAGTTTTCCCTTAACTAGTATGTAGTGACCTTCTTTATCTCTTTGGATTATTCTTGGTTTGAATTTCACATTGTCTGCAAACAGGATAGATACCCCCACTTCTTTTTTCAGTTCCTGATGCATGAAGTATTGTATTGCATCTTTTGACTTTCAGTCTGTGAATTCCTTTTGTGTTAGATGGGTTTCTTATAGGCAGCAAATGGTTGGATGTTGTTTATTGATCCATGCTGCCAGTGTGTTTCTTTTAATTGGTGAATTGAGACCATTTACCTTAATGATTATAACTGTTATGTATTGGTTTATTGTTGACATGTTATCTTTCTGATATTGCATCTTCATCTTTCCATTCTGTTTAATTGTCTGCCTTGCTTGGTGATTTTTTTTCTATGTGTATCTAAACTGTTTTTCAGTGTTCTTTGTAGGGTTCGCTTGGTGATCATGAAGTTCTTCAGCTGTTCTTTGTCATGGATGTATCTTACTTCTACATGAAATTTGAAGGACAGTTTTTCAGGGTACATCAGTCTAGGTTGAAAATCATTTTCCTTTAGGATCTGAAATACTTCACTCCATGCTCTTCTTGACTTCATTGTTTGTGTTGAGAATTGTTCTGTGATTCTGATAGGTTTTCCTTTATAGGTGATCTGTCTTTTTTGTCTAATAGCTTTTAATATTCTGTTCTTATATTGGATTTCTGGGATGGTGTTTATTATATGTCTGGGGTGTAGTTCTCTTTTGGTTATAGTTGTTTGGGGTCCTATATGCTTCACTAATCCTTATCTCAGTTTCCATTCTCATATTTGGGTAATTTTCAGCTATTACCTCTCTAAATAGACTCTTGATATCATTTGTGTTACCCCCTTCTTTTTCATTTATCCCTATCAATCTTACGTTGTTTTTCTTTGTATCAT
The DNA here is from genome assembly GCF_034190915.1 of Cavia porcellus. Lineage (NCBI taxonomy): Eukaryota > Metazoa > Chordata > Mammalia > Rodentia > Caviidae > Cavia > Cavia porcellus. Next base: position 50,841,266 of record NW_026947498.1, on the reverse strand, counting down.
CTTGCAGCTGTCGGATTATTTCCTGATTCTTTGTTATTTTTAAAAGATTTTTCCTTTCTTGTTCACTAGCTGCAATCTTGTCTTTGAGGTCTGAAATTCTATCTACACTTTCATTGAGGCAATTTTGACAACTTTCAATGGAATTTTTCATTTCCCATATATCTCTTTAAATCTGCCTCATATATTCTGTTTGTTTCTTATATTGTTCACCCAGGGATTCTAACTTTATGTCTTGTTCTTCTAATTTTTAAACTGTGTCTTCTTTAGATGTGTTCAGCATCTCTTTCATTACTTTTATCATTTCTTCTTTTACCTGGCAGATTATTTTTTGTTTGAATTCCTTTAAAGGTTTCCAGAGTTACTTCTTTATTTCAGTTGCTATTATTTCAGCTATTTCAGCTGTATGGAATATATTTTCCTCTGTACATAGTTCCTAGGCTTTCTTGGAATGGGCTGGAGGTTTGAGATTGCATTTTGGTCATACATTGTCATTTTTCTATATTTCTGAGTTTCAAGTGTTGTTCCAAGGCATCCCCTGGGTGTGTTAGAAATCGTCTCCTATGCCCTTGGCTCTTGGGTGAAATGAGCTTGCTGAACATGGTTTGGTCAGGCCCACTAGATTTCCCATGCCACCTCCAGTGTTCTAGGAAGGTGGGAGGTCACCTAACCACTGTGAATGATGATCCAAAGCTTTTCCCAAACAAGGACCAATGGGCTGGAACTCACTTCATGTGCTGTGAACCTCCCTGATTGAAGAAGGTTGCTGGGTGTAATCTAGTCAGGCTGAAAAACCTTCCAAGCCTAGTCTAGTGTGGCTGGAAGCTGGGTGGGTCCTTAACCACTGGGAGCGATAATCTTTAACTCTCCTGGTACTCAGGATGGTGAGCAGGAATTCACCCCCGCTGGCAGGCCAGTTCCCTCCTCTGGCAGTACAGTTCACTGGACTGAAGGAAGGTCACTGGGCATACACCAGGCAGGCCTGAAACCTGCAGAGCCCAGTCTAGTGTGGCTGGAAGCTGGGTGGGTCCTTAACCACTAGGAGTGATGATCTTAAACTATCCTGGGGATAGGGATGATAGCAGGAGCTCACTCTGGCCAGGATCCCAGTTCCCTCCTCTGGCAGCCAAGTTCCCTGGATTCAGGTACAACGTTTTTTTTTTTTTTTTTTTTTTTTGTCTTTTTCATTTTTTATCGGTACCAGGGATCGAACTCACGACTGCCTGCTTGCAAGGCAGGCGCTTATGCCGCTGAGCTAAATCCCCAGCCCCTGCAACGTTTATAAGAAGCACATTTAACACATAAGTTAATTCAAAGCCTAAAAAATCAAAGGATTGAAAACATTATTTTATACAGTTGGTACCCAAAAACAGGAAGTACCTGTCTTATTTTCAGAAAAGTGAACTTAAAGCTAAAACTGTTTATAAAAATATCACAAGGGATCATTACATATTAGTTAAACAATTCAGCAGGAAGATATAATAACAATTATAACCTTATATGTGTTATCACTGGTCTGGATAACTTCATAAAATAGACTATTGCACATAAAATGTCAGATAAACCTCAACACAATTATAATGGGGAGCTCTATATTCACTGTCATTAATAAATTAACCAGATAATAATTAACAAAGAAATATCAAAATTGAAACAAATCTACAAATAAGTGGACATAATAGCTATCTATGCTGTATTTCTGTCCAAAATAGAATACACATCCTATATTACATTGAACTTTCCCAGCAATGTACCAAATACTAGCCTTGAAAGCATGCTTAAGTAAATGCAAAAAAATTGAAATCATTACATGCATATTATAACATCACAGCACAATGAAATTAGAAAACAAAGACAAAAGAAAGAGAAATTATGCAAATGTATGAAAAATAACATTTCACTCTTGAATTTTTAGGAGATCACAGAAAAAAAATCAAATAAAATATTAGACAGTTCCTAGTCTCAAATGATGTCAGTACAATATACCAGAACTTATGGGGAACAGTGCAAATAGTCCTAAGAATGAAGCTTATAACTGTGAATGCCCATATCAGAAAGAATAAGTCCAAATACATAACCTAATGTTCCAGTTAAAGATCCAAGAAAAATAAGAACAATCCAAATTCAAGCTACAAGAAAAAAAATTATAATGATCAGAGCAGAAAATAAAGAAATCAAGACTAAAAATGTATGCAGAATCAATGAACCAAAGAACTGGCTCCTTGAAGGAGTAAACAAAAGTCGACAAACTCTTGGTTTGGTGTAGAAAATAAATGCAATGACACAAATCAATGCAATTAGAAATGAAAAAGGTAAAATCACAATGAACACAGGTGAAATCAAGAAGATTAACTATCGAGAAGTAACTACTTTTGAAAATCTGTACTCTAATAAATGGGAGAAGCATGGGAGGAAAGGAGTACCATATCCATGTTAATTAATAAAACTTAACCAAGAAGATAGAAAAAGCATGACTACCTAATAATAGGCAATGAAATTGAAAGAGTAATTAAAAAGTGACTAACGGAAGTCTAGAAAGCATTGGATTCATTGCTAAACTTTTGAGAAAGATATAACACCAATCCTCCTCAAATTCTTTAATGAAATTCAGATAAAAGTAGTATCCTCAGACCCTCAAAGTTATTCCTGGAGGCTGGCTTTTCCTTAATCTCCAATCATACACACACACACACGCACACTCACACACACACACACACACACACACACACACACACACACACACAGAGAGAGAGAGAGAGAGAGAGAGAGAGAGAGAGAGAGAGAGAGAGAGAAACTCTACAGGTCAATTTCTTTAATAAACATAGATGCAAAGTCCTCAACAAGATTATGGCAAAAAGAATATGGGATCATAAAAAATGATCGTATATCACGCTCTGATAGAGTTTGTCTCGAAGATATAGAGATGGTGAAACATATGCAAATTAATATATGGCATAAATAAGCAAAGACAAAACTCACATTGTCATCTCAATGTATGAAGGAAAAGCCTTTGACAAAATCCAACATCCATTCATGAAAAAATCATAAAGAAAAGGTGTATAAGTACAATACTGCAACCTGGTTGAAGCCATTTGTGGCTGTCTTAACCAAACATCATAGGGGCAGAGCCATTGAGAAAAGTGATGTATGCAACCTCACCAGCAATCCAGGAATCCTACAAATGTCTATATATACTTTACTCTCCATATGTTGGGAATAGTTTTCACTTTATCTCATACTATACAAGTGAGTCTTACATAATCAGTCTAGTCATGGAAACTCCTAGTGAGGACAGGGCCTTAATTTTGTTGAGATTGTTTGGATTGTCATCTTGTGAATAGGTCAGTGTACAATCATTCTATCTTGTCTTATATAACATCTTACAATTTAGCACGACCCCATCAATATAATGGAACCAGACAATCACAGCAGAGAATAAGAGTAGAGTGATATTCTGAACCATCATGACATGACGTATATTAAGATTAGATAATCCTGAGGCAGTACTAGAAATATACTTTGTTTTTCTTCAAAAATGAAGATGAAATATTCCTGCAATTTTCCTTATAAAAAAATACTGGAAAAAATGTTAAAATAGTCCAGGAAAGCAAGAACACAGCCACAGAAGATGGAATGTTTTGTAGTACCTGAGGAATGTTAGACACCACAACATGGACAGGACATGTCACCTTGCTTAGCTCCCTGTGATTAATTATTATCCGAGTCCAATCTGGCTCTTTTAAAAATCAAGACTGATCTACTAAGACTCTGTGGGCAGGTGATAAAATTTCAACCTATTTTAATCCTTTAGGCTACTCTAATATTACCATGTCCATCTGTGGTTTGTAATACTTACTACTCTCTTTGGAGTGAAAAGGCCTGATTGAGGTTGATTTTACTGTTTAAATTTGAGTCAAGATTCTCCCGTGGAGATCTGTAATGTCACTCTTAATAGAATATCAATCTGTGAGTTGTTCTCAGGGAATAGCTTTATTAGTACTGCATAAGAAATGATGCATTAATATCTTAGTGCAATAATTTTTGGGTTGATGTTGCTCTGATAGTCCTACTCAGGTCTATATGAATAATTACTGAGAGCCCTGGAAAACATTATAAGTTGCTGTGGATCAGCATGCTGTGGATCAGCATGTTTGGATCTTTCAGGTTTATTTTGAAGATACCAATAAACATTGAGTTCCACACACCTCCTATAATTTTCCTCATCCATAGAAAGTAGAGAGACTCTAGTCCGCATAGCCAATGATGCCAGAGGATGGGGATTTCTCATCTTTAAGAGGGATAGAACTGAAAGGTCTTATGTTCCATCTGTAAATCTATCATATTTCTGTTATGTTGGCTTTTTTCTTAAGATATACTTATTGTTTTCTTCCAAGAAAAAAGTTTTATATTTTTCTTTATCGATTTTATTCAAACCATTGGATATAGTTTTGTAAATTAATAATAGTTTAATGTAGTGGTCCAAGACTGATACAAGAAAATTAAAACTGTCATCAACCTTGGACCTTTATGGAATGAACCAAAGCTAGAACTCAGAAGGTGAAAAAGCTACTCATACTAACTGGTTAACTCCATGAAAACAGTAAAGAGTATAAAATAGTATAGAATATATCAAGAGTTAATTGGACGATATTCAAGGCTATACAGTATACACTTTGTTAGTTATATAGCTAACTATTTATAAATACATGTATATATCTTTCTCATTAGGAAAGCAAACTCCATACAAATAACAGATATTTTTATTGCATTTGCTACTCCACTCCCAGGGTTTGATGTGTAGAATGTGATAAATATTTGTTTCAATAATTCACATTTGCTAGTATGTTTTAGTTGAAAGAAATAGAATACCAAATCAAGAAAGTCTAAAAGATGTTTATTATCTGGGGATTTAGCTCAGTGGCATAAGTGCCTGCCTATCAAGTGCAAGGCCGTGAATTTGATTCCCGCCCCACCCCACAAAAAAAAGCTCAAAAAAATTCACGTTTGTAAATATGAATGTAGAACAATTCTAGGGTAGTCCATTACTACTTCTATTTTTCCCAGGCCACTATCTTTATATTGCTGGAATACTTTCCTTTATATTCACAACACAAATAGAAACAAGGAAAATCCTCCCACTTGGCTTGGTTAATTGAAGATGAACCATTTTCTCAGCAGGATTATTGTTGAGAATTAGGTCACTTTCCCCATTCTGTTGTTGTGAAGGCATTAAAAATGTGCTATTTTCATTTTTAGTTATAGAAAACTAGCAAAGGAAAATTAAATAGGCAAAACCAAATGACTAGGGCACCAACAAATTCATCAAGTTAGCACAAAATGATTGCCTCTTAGTGACTGCATATGGCTTGTGTGTTTTCTGGGTCATGACATACCTGAATTTTGCCAATTCAATTGAATTATGGTGTAGATGAAGAATTCTAGTTTTGCTGCATTTCATCTTGCCCTAACTGTATTCTTTGTCAAATATTTAATTTTACAGCTAATCTTTATTCCCCTTGAGGCATTGTAGAATTCTAAATTTTTTGAAACTGAAAGTTTCGTTATGAGACACACATGTCTTTGTATGTGTATCTGAAATATTGCTTGCCATTTGACCACATTATTAATATCAAGAGTAATGTCATTTTTCAATCTTTGAATAATTTTCAGGAATTATATCTTTAGTGATTTCACTAATTTCTTATATTTTCTTTGTCAAAGACTCTACTTAAACATAATCTGAAGCCAGGGATTTAGCTTAGGAAGCATAAGCACTTGCTTGGTGAGTGTGAGGTTGTGCATTTGATCCCTTATACCCCCAAGTGTCTTAAGAATCTAAAAGTATTTTTTTATTAAATTTAATTATTGTCCCTCTGTGTTGTAGTTAGGGTTCGAAAAGGAATAGATTAAATACAGGACATATAATTTATAGCAACGTTTTATAGTATTCCCTCAAACAGTCAACTGCAGAAGAGTAGAAGAACTGTCCGTACATGAGAGACCCAAAGATTCTAGCTGAGGGCCTGAATCCCTTGGCAATGTCCTACATGAGTCCATCTGAAGAGCCAGAGCCCATGGCTATACCCTCTATGAGTCTAGGTGAGGACTACAGCCCACAACAAGGTTCCCTGCAAGTCTGTATCTTCACTGGGAAGGCCCAAGGTCAGTGTTAGAAACCAGAAAGTCTGAATTGGCAAGATGAAGGATCTGTGTGACCAGGCTGAGGGATCTGCACTGAAGTCAGGAAGTGATGTTTAAGGACCAGAGCTCCCCCTAAAATATCTTCAACCTTCCTCAGTGACAGTGAGGACCTGGAACTCCTAGGAAAATGAGAACAGCTTAGTTTGCATCAGGAAAACCAGCAGGACCAGCTTCTCCAGGAGAATCCACAGCACACCATCCTCCTCCACTTGTCCTTTCATGCTGTTGACAGAAGTCCTCAGGGGGCCTTCTGCATGCTATTCAGTCCACCCTGGAGTTACAAGTTAACCATTAATTAACCCATCACACCATTTTTCCACTTGAAAATATGTTTTGTATTTTTTTCCACAATGCAATTTGGACAATCTATTGAGATTTATCTGACTCTGCATTGTTTCTCTGTGAAGAAAATTGTAATAGAAAGTATTACTCTCTGTCCTGTATGTTGGTTTGTATCAAATTCAAGCTGTAAGACCCTGTTCACAGAACTTGCTCTGTGTCTCCCATATATCTTTTCTGCCCCTCTTTGTCTCTTCCTCCTCTTTCTCAATGATCTCTCTAAATTTTTATGAACACATTATTTGTCTCCTACTCATAAGCAACAGATATTTTTATTCCTTGAGATTGTTGTCTATTGGTGATAAATTTAAAGAACACAGGTAGAATTTTTATCCTGAGATTAATTCACAGTATCAAATTAGTTTTTTCTTAGATTTTATTTCCAATATAAGTACCATAAAAATATACTATTGTATCTGAAATTCTAATAATAATATCACTCCCCAATTTTCTTTATATTACACATTTAAAGTACTTTTTGTACAATAATATTTGGTTTTAATGTAATTGAGATTTTACTTAAATTATTATACTTATTTAAATTGAACTTCAATGCTAAATTGCAGTAATATTTTAATATAATCACTGAAAATGATCTTCTAAAAGCCACCAGAAGTTACTTTAATTCTGTAATGAATGTCAATGCAAATCTTTAAAAATATTTTATTTAAAAATAAACATTAGTGTGCATTGAAATTATTATAGGAAAAGCTTGTGTTTGACACTGTTGGTAATGACAATAAGAAAGGTAATAAGAGATACAACTTTTTCATTTACCATGTGTCAGAAAAGTCAAAACTATTATATTTGATTTCACACCAGCTGTATGAAATGGGTATTATCCTTTCCATTTGGACAAAAGAGCACAAAATGGTCAGGTGTTGTCTAGGATCACAGAGTCAATTAGTAGAACAATCTATTTGATTTCCAATAATCACACTTTCAAAACCTGTGTAACTGCTTCTCCAAGGTTATGTTCCCTCCCTTCAGAATAGTGGATTATTGTTACATTGTATTTTCCTATAATAAAATTAGGGAAGGAACCAGCAAAACAACAACAAAAAAACCCTCACAAGATGTAGCAATATGTATCATTTTTCAGTTTATATGATAGGAATAGTCCCACTAAATAATTTCATGTGTCCAGCTTGATTTCTCTGAGATGTAAAAAGAAGCTCATCCATGTAGCTCTAACTAGCTAGGGGATCCAGCTCCAGCACGTCAAGGATTTAGATTTTTTTTTGCCATGTTAAAAAAAGTGAATTAACTCTAATTTCTTTTTTTAGAGTAAATTATTAATATTCTTATTATTTTTATTTGAGTTAGGGTTTTCGTATGTAGCTCAAGCTGGACTTAACTCACTCTGCAGCCTAGTCTGGCCTTGAATTCATAGAGATCCTCCTGCCTCAGTCTCCCCAGTTTTGGGATTACAGGCATTGCTCCACCACATATGGATTTAAAGTAAAATGTTTCTATCTTTTTTCAGTCTTTCAGAGTTACTTTGAGAATCAAATGAAATTAATTATAAAAAACAATTTAAATAAAATTAGTCATATTAGCATTAGTTTTTTTCAGTTTTAGTAATAAAATGCATTGAATGCTATTTTTATTGCTGGCACATATAAGCAACCATTCTACAATGCTGGAAATAAGGGAATGACTATTTAAAGAAGAATTTAGAGTTGTCCTGATTCCACACATTTCTATGTTATTAGTGCTTCATAATGCTTGAGTTTTAGGCAATAAAGCTAAAAAGTAGTGCCTTGGTTACTTTTCTCTCATTGCTGAGACAAAACATTTGATGCCTAAAAATTCAGGAAAGAGAGATTTATTTAGTTTACAGTTTTTGGAGGTTTCAGGCCATAATCAGTTGGCTTCAAGGCAAGGTGGTACGGCTCTGGAACAATACTTCAAGGCAGCAGCCAGGACAAAAAAGGGAAAAGCAATCCTCTTTTCCTTCCTTATAGTGTATTCATCCTCCTCCCCAATCAGTGCAGCACTCACAATATCTCTGTGCCCGACTCTTGCGCAGGATAAGGATATTTAAGATGTAAGGATCCTGGCTCCCTGCTGAGTCTCTTAGATAAACTACTAAACTTCTCAAGGTGACATAATATATCAGCCATAACAATTCACTCCTTGTCAACTTGGCAAGTGGACATATTTCTTTAAACCAGTTTCCAGATACAAAGACATGTTTATTGTTAACATTTTGCAACTTGAACATTATAACACAGCTTAACAATCCTTAAGAACCAGCATTAAGTCTATCAAAATTATATTACATTATAAATATAACATTTTGTCCTTGGACCCCCAAAGATGCATGTGCATCTCTTTATGCAAAAGGCATTTAGTCCATTTGCCAGAGATGACAAAGTTCTAACAGTTTCAGCATTGCTGAAAGTTCAAGACCCAAATCTCCTCTGAGATGGAAGGCAAACTCTTATCTGCAAGTCCCTGTACAAATGCAAAAGTATCAATATACAATGACGATAAACAATGACACAAGACAGACATTACCATTCAGAAAGTTACTAACTGGAGAACAAAGCATTGGAACCAAAGCAAGTCCAAAATCCAGCAGGGCAAATGTTAAGTCCTATAGTTTAACATCCAGCCTCTGAATCAATCTGTGGCAAAGTGTGAGAGTCAAAGGGCTTGTGTGTCTCTATTGTCATGGCACTTCTGGTGGTTTTAGCTCCCAACCTTCTCTTATAGGCCTGCTTTGCTCTCTCCTTGCAGGTTTCCTTAGATAATCCATGCTCCTAGCTTTTCCAAACTTTGGGGTACTCCATTGCATCTTTGGCTTGACACTCACAGCTTCCCACACTGTCCTCTCAAGGGCACACTGCCTGTTTTCCAGGCTTTCTGAAATTGGGGTGGAAGTCTTTTTAACCTCAGAAATCTTGCATTTTGCATGTACCTAAAAGCAGCACGATGTGGATGATGGCAAGGTCTGCGTGCTAGCTGGAGGAGTAGCCTGGCTTTTCTTGTTCTTGGCTGTAGGGGTCGAGTGCCTGGATTGCTGGGCACTCTGAACCTAATTGTGAGGAATAAATTCTCTATGCACTACCATTCTGGAACCTTATGGACCCTGTACCACCATTCTGGAACCTGGTGCTTTAAGGCTTTCTCCTCCAACCAAAGTCTTTCACTTTTGCAATTTCGGGGCTGAAAAGCATAGGGATCTGCTGCTTCCCATGATGTCTTCTTCCATGTATGTGATTCTTATTATAGTGTTTTAAACTTGTTAAGGAACAGGCAACATCTTTATTATTTTAGGATAAGTTCTTAGCTTATTGTACAAAGTGTGATAAAATATAGAGAATAGTTACACATTTAAAAACCATTACAGTAACATACACATTGCCATTGATTACTCTCAAAAAACTTACCTCTTCCTTTCTTCCAACAGATTTATCTCCTTCTTTCTAACATTTTCTGAAGGAGTTCCCGAAGTCCTTTTTGTTGTGTGACTTTCATTGTACCATTGTGGCTGTCTCAATTCCCTGAATCTGTTCAAAATGTTTACCTTTAATAACTGTTTTCTATCTTGGGAAGGAACCAGAGGTTTCACGGTGCCAGATCTGGTATAAAAAAAGTGGATTGAGGACACACTGTAATATATTTATAAGCCCTTCTTTTTGTTCGATGACACTTTGTAGCATCATTTACTGGATTCTTGATCACATTTTCTTACAGATCTGGGAAAGAGTACTTCTCAAACTGTTTGAGAAAATAGTAAGAAAGGTGTGATGAGTGTGTCTGCAATGACGGAGATTGTGGGAAAGATGTTCAATGTATCTGTTTTAGCATAACAAATGTTCTATACTTAAACATTCACTGTATAGTTTGATTATTCCACTATAACATATTATTCACAGAAGCCCTTCAATTCATATAAATCTGTGAATGCTATTTTGCATATCATAGCTACTGAAAAATTATAAGACCTGAAAGGCAGAAAACACACATTATCTGTGAAGACTTCTGTCTGCAGGAGTTATCTGACAGAACACTGTGATCACACTGCTGTTCTATGTGCTATTTGCTGTGGGAGCCTTTAACCTATTTCACCAATTAGACACTTTCGCATTGCTAAAGTGATGAGAAACGGAAATATTAGTTTATTTATTTAACTATACTGAATTTTAATTAATACAGACCAGTGGAAGTCTTAGCTATGACACTTGGTAGTGCAGATCAGATTCAGCATACCAGGATGAGTTCACAAGCTACCACTGAATGATACATCTCCCAGAGTGATGCACACATAATGAAACTTAGGGTGCCTGGCCTTGTGCCACTAATTACCTGTGAACGCAATTAGGTGGATGTCAGTGTAAGTCTATATTTTCTCAAGAAATAATTCCATGGCTCATATGTTCCTCCAAATTGCATTTGCTTCACTTAAAAAAAGTATATATATATATATATATATATATATATATATATATATATGAAATTCATATTTTTCTGAAAAATTCTGTTTTGACAAACATATATAATTGTACAAAAATCAATGCAAACAAGTTATTGAATAGTTATATCACTGAAGAAAAGCTTCTTAATGCTTATTTTGTATAGAAATCTTTACTTCTGAGGATCACGTGTTCAACAATATATTGGAAAAATTTTTCAAAAATTCCCAAAAGAATATTAATATATATCTTTGAAACTGATTTTAAAGAAATATGAAAACACTGGATAAATATCTAAGTAGAAATAGATAGGACACTGTTAAAAAAGTGTTACTGGCAAAGTACTGTATAAACCACAAAGGAAGGGAGGAAAGATTTATTTTGCACTGGTGAATGAGGTGAAAGACTGTATGGAGAGGAAAAGTTTTCATCTGAGAGGAATTGGTGGGTAATTGATGTATGCATTCATTTAAAATGAATGGTCAGTCCTGAGAACACATAAAATAAGTATTATCTGTGTTTACTGCTTTTGTTAATGGCACAATAATTATTTGAAAGAATATCTTCTTAAATAACCAGAAATGTGAAAGAAAATGTTTGAAAGAACTGTTTCAATGTTTTGAAATGAATATAATGATGAAAACTTACTGCACAATTATCTGAAATCTTGGAGTGCTAGCAGATACTTCCAACCCCAGGAGTTACTGTTTGCCTGGGACTTTTGCCAGTGCAATAGGAATCAATGTAATAGCTAATAGGCTAGCAGACTAATAGAATCTGAGGACCTTATCAACTGTTTTCACAGTTTTGTGAAGCTAAAAACATCAGGGATCTAGCATCCAATAAAATATGCATAAGCTTTATTGAAAACTCCTTCCATGGATTAGAACTTTATCAATAGTGTACCTTGGGATTACGACTTTGGCTAAGCCACTTGCAGTGAAAAATAATGTTAAAATTTGAGACTTAATTTTACTGTCCTAACAACATAATAAACCTTTCTTGTTAGTGCTTCATGTATCCTTTCGGGTAACACCAGAATAACAATTTCAGAAACAAAAACAAATTATTATGGTGCAGCAAACATGGAATTCTTCAGGTCTACTTTAGTTCTCCATGTCACACAAGTCACAAGAGATGACTGGAATGAGGTCAATACTGTACAAGTAATACATTTCTAAACCAAGGAACACAAACTTTGAAGAAGACATGTTAGTTTTAAGCAGCATGTTTTTTCTTGACTCAGAAAGTGGCATTTCTCTACCACTCATGGTTGACTGTTACAAATAAGACCCTGAGAAAGGACCAGAAAAGGGTTACCACAAGTGGCATACTTGTGATGGAATTCAATATCATTTTATTTTCTGAATTTTGGTTAAAGTAATATTAGATAACGTTACTTAAGACACATAGAAAAAGCAAGCATAAGTTGTTGCCAGAATGGTATTGCTTCACCTGAGCACAGAGGTAAGCTAGCAGACCATATTGTAACAGTGATGTCCAGAAAACAGTAACAAATAAGATTTGGAAGAAAGAAAAATGTATATACACAAATACATTAATTAGAAAAAATGCAAAAGTAGAAAAATTCATTAGAAAATTCTAAGTATACAGTTGAAACTCACCCATAGAAAATTCACAAAGCTTTTTTATTTACACTGTCATAAATGATGTAAAAATGCTTGTTTAAATTTTGTCAATTATAAGAAATTTCTGAAAAATTGAGACCTAAATCTTTAAATATAAACACCTAGTTTTCCAAACCTCTGGTAATATTTTAAGATTGAATTATACATGGCTGCAGAAGGAAATATTGAACTAGAAAATACACCAGAAATAAAAGAAAATATAATGAAATTTATAGGACAGAGTTTCATAGAAGTTACAGCATGATGGTTTAACAGACTGCAAGAGGGGAGATTAAGGGTTTTAGAAGAATTTGAACAAAAGATGACTAAAGAGCATCAGGTCATGGATTCAGCAACTGAAATGTTAGACATCTGATGCATTAAACAAATAATCCACTCCTAGATGCTTAATATTTAAACCACAGCAAAACATCTTAGAAGTGTGAAAAGCACAGTCCCAGGAGCTGAAGGCACACAAGGTCATTTCCAGCATGCATAGGGGAAGCTTTGGACCATCACTGCCAGTGGGTAAGACCCTGCACAGCATTCTAAATCACTGGAGGATGCACAGGAGGTCCTTGAAACCTGACTGGGCCATGCCCAGAAACTTCCATTCAGTCCTGGGAGCTGAAGGCACTAAGTGATTTCTTGTCCCTGGAAAGATTTAAGGAAATATTTGGACCATGGGTCTCAGCACTTAAGATCTCATCCAGCATCCTAAACCACTGGAGGACTAGAACACACGGGAGGTCCTCCAGGCCCAACTGGGCCATGCCCAGCAACCTCCAGTCAGTCCTGGGAGCTGAAGGCACACGAGGTGATTGCCAACCTGGTTGGGGAAAATTTTGGACAATTGTTCCCAGTGGTTAAGACCCTGCTCAGTGTCCTAAATCACCTGAGGACACACAGGGATCCTGACTGGACCATGTCCTGCAACCTCCATTCAGTCCTGGGGTGATTCCCAGCATGCTTGCAGGAAGCTTGGGAACATTGCTTGAAACCCAGAAATATAGGAAAATGACAAAATGAAGCACCAAAATCCAGTCTCAGTCTTGCCAGTCCATCCCAAGCAAGCCTAGGAGCCTTGTACGTAGAAGAAAATATAATTCATACACCTGAAATGCTTGAAATGATAGCAACTGAAATAGAGAAACAACTCTGGGAAGCTATAAAAGAACTCAAATCAGAAATCATCTCCCAGGTAAAAGAAGAAATGATAAATGTAATGAAAGAAATGTTGAACATACATATGAAAACATAGATAAATATTAGAGAAACAGTGAAAAAGATGGAACCATGGATGAGCAATATAAGAAACAAACAATGAATGAAGCAGATTCAAAGAGATACTCCATTAAAAGCTGGCAAAACCACTTCAATGAAAGTGAAGATAGAATTCCAGATCTCAAAGATGGAAGGAAGTGAAAAGGAAAAGAAAGATCTTTTAAAAATAATAAGGAATCAGGAAATAACAATTCAACAACTGCAAGATGATGCAAAGAAAAACAAGATTGATAGGGATACATGAAAAAGAAGGGTACAACATAAATGATATCAAGAGGCTGCCTACAGAAGTAATAGCTGAAAATTTCCAAAACATGAGACAGATTCACTGTGGAATTCTACAAGAAATACAAAGAAGATTTAATGCCAACACTCCTCAAACTCCTCAATGCAATTGAAAAGGAAGCAGTTGTTCCTAAGTCATTCCTGAAAGCAAATATACTTTAATACCAAAACCTGAGAAAGACTCAACTAAAGAAGAGAACTAAAGGCCTGTTGTGTCTTGTCAGATTTTTTTATTGTGATGGTATAAACAATTTTTTTAAGGAAAATAAGATATTGTAGTGGCCAATGTTCATTTCCTGTTATTTGGTTTTGAATGTCCTGTAATGCTTTCATTCTCCTTAATGGTTTCATACTATGTTCTTATGTGTGATATCACTGTGTGTGAAGGTATGCTCACCTATTTCAAAGAAAAGAGACATTATGATAGCTACTGTTGATATCTAGTTGTCGTTGTTGTGAAGGGCTGGGTTGCTTGCATTGTTCTGTTCTGATTTGCTTTGTTTTGTATTCTTTTGTTTAATTATCTTTAAATTTTTTTTTAAGAAGTGGGAAAGGCAGATTGCAGAAGCAGCACTTAGATGACCTGTTATTTTTCAGAATGAAAAGAAACAGCAAAACAATTTCAAGAGGAAATAGAATAATATTTGCAAAACATAAAATCAAATAATGGAAAACCTCCGATTATATACCAAAGCCAAATAGACATTTTGAAAAATATGTTATATTTTCTGGTCAGTGAAATAATCTTAAATGAATAAAGTATAAGTATCAGAAGGGAAAAGATAGCATGATAATTATGTACAGGTCATAAAATTTAAGAAATACAAAAGAATGCATAGGTACCTTACTAGAAATTAATAAGCACTTAGTTAAGAGTAACGATATTTTTCCATAGCTCATCAAAGTGGCCATTAATGTGGAAATCTGGACAGCATGCTGTCTTAGTCATCACATATAGAAAGTGGAGAATCTCATGAAAGAAGATTAAAATCCCACAAACTTTCTTTTATTAACATTCTTAGTTGTACAACTTGTATTTACAAAAAAAGACAAATCAAAATTGTAAAGGTCAATTACCTGTCTGAGTGAATTTTTGTGTAACAAATTCTGAAGTAAAATTCTTTAGAAGAAGATGATATAACATGATTATCTAGCATTTGTCTTTTCATTGAAATATTAATTTGAACAACTATCTAGACACTAAAATGATTTCACATAAAACACAGGTCTGAGACCATAGCACTGGAATACAATAAACAAGCTAGAAAAGACACGCTGAAGAGGGTTAGAAAGGCAGTTTTCTGTCACCCTTTCCTTTACAAGTACAGTATAGGATATCATATCTTCCTGTTAGGGGAAAGGGTGGGACATTAGTGCCAGACTTTGTCTTTCAAACCAGCGGCAGATGGATCCCAGTAAAACTTAACCTTGGGAGAATGCCCATGACAGCAGATTCAAACAGTTTCCATGATTGAATTACCACACCTGCTCTTATGTTGTGCAAAATCTTGCCAAACCTCTGCACCTTCCATAGACTCCCAGCCATTCCCAAATGTAGGGTGATTGATTATCATGTCTTCTGACCTCACTTATAACTAGATTTTCTCTTATTAGTTTTAGTTACTAACCCAGCAACCAAATATTGAGTTTTCAGGTTTGCCCCTGAAGATGTGGGATCCAGGCACATCTGGCATATGGCTAGTCTTTGGGGATCCTGGCTTCAGGCCAGGACTTATGATTGAGTCTTTATGGCTTGCCTAGATCCAAGAGAAAAACTCATTCAGGTTGTGTGACATGACTGTTAGCTCCAGGACTGTCCAAGATAAGGTGACTCTCTGTGATTTTGTATGACTTCCAGACAACCTACTGAGGTCTCATTGGTGAAAAGACCTAGAATCCTTCTATCTCAAAAGGCCCAGAACTTCAGCTGTTATTAGAGGCTAAAGCTTCGGCAAACTTTTTGTACCAGGATCAAGGAGGACCTTGTAGCTCAGAAATTGGAGCTGTTTGCATGAGCAGCACCACACATTCAGTCTCCAGCTTGTTCTCACTGGTTCCCAAAACACTAAACTATGCCCCATGGCTCTAAGGATGAAAATTCAAGAATCTAGACTAGAAAGTGGCTTGAGAATCAATAAAGGCCAGGTTCCAGTCCTGCTTCAGCAGTACCAGACTGTAGTTCTACCACAGGAGATCTTGTAAGAGGCCAATTGTTCTTTTGGACTGAAGAACTGAAACCAACAAATTGTGCAGATCTAGATCAAACTAGGGTACTGTCAAACTAGGATTCATTCTTACTCTAAATGACTCAGACTCCAAGGGCCAGCTACTACAAAGCAAACTTTCATGGTTACAGTTTCCAGGCTCACCTAGTGGACTTATGGCTACATCTATTCCCTCAACTGAACAGCCCTTGCAGATTCACAATCAAGGCACACCTAAACACTAGGTCAGACTTGAACGACGTAAGATTCTGACTGGCCCCAGTGAACACAGATGTCAGACTTGTGCTTGTGCATGTAGAGTGCATGCCATCTTCAAGAACCAAATAAACAAGTCTACACCAAAAGATCCACGTTCCAACCCATTGCTTGAGATCCTCCTGTTACAATTTCGTATCTGCTGACACATTCACCCAACTTCAGCATCAGTACCACCCACCTCCACCAAGTCATGCTATATGGGCTACTCAGAATCTATGGATAGGCTATGTGATGAGGGCATTTCTCAAGCAAAGCCAGTCATCAAAGATGATATATTTAAATGTGAAGACAGCAGTATAGGACAACACAAAACATGAAAAACCTAGAGACAGAAGGTACATCAAGGTACCCAGTGATCACCCAATAACTAAGCCGAAAGAAATGGATGTATATCATGTATATGGGAAAAGTTTCAAAATGGCATGTATTAAAACGAAGCAAACAAAGAAAATATATATAAACTATTTAACAAAGTTAAGAAAAGAGGAATTGGCTAACATTATACATTTAAGAGACAGGTAGAAAGCATACTAAAAAGCCTAATTACAGTTGAAACATAACAAATGAGAAGAAAATGCAAGGATGAACATCAACAGCCACATAACCATTATGTGAGGAAATGTGTATGAATTAGCTCGTTGGCCATTTCATAATGAATACGTATTTCAAAATATCATGTAATCGTTATTTGTTGAGTAAAATAAATAAATAAATGGAAAATATTCTTTACCCTGTCAATAAATATATGGGCTACCCAGACACTTAATTCTAATATTTGGTTATAATAAATTCTATTAGCCTAGCTGGAGAAATATTTTACTAATACATGACTTGCAAAATCATGGAGTTGTTCGAAAAATATTGATTCTTGGTACAATATAACTATAAATATTTTCACCCAATACATACACTTTTAGCACATGTTGAGATTCTTAAGATGCCTTTTAAATGGAAATGTGTCTATTAACATTTTCAATATTAAAATAATAAAAGACAAAATTTAAATATTTGGCTATTAATCCTTCATTTAAAACAATACAAACCTATTTTATATTAGTTATGAATAACATACATATTACAAATTGTTACCTTTTCCAAAACAATAACATAAAGTATATATACCTGCTTATAAATCCCTTATTGCTGGGTTAGTAAAAGATAATTATTTAAATATTTCTGTTGATTAAATTATGTAAGTAGGGTCAGAGATACAGTTCAGCAGCACAGTGCAGGTCTGGCAAGTTCAAGATCATGAGTTTGATCCTCAGTACCTTAAAAATACATATAATAATAATAATGACGATAATAATAATAAAATAATTTATATGAGTAAAAGTAAGTTTTTCATGTATTTATGGACAGAAAAGGAATGTTATTTTAGCACTTATTTTACGTAGCAGTAAACATTTTTGATACTTTATCAAACAGATGCAGTAATTTCTTAAAAATAAGATGAAATGGAGTATATAAAAGGTTATCACTTAATTCTAATATTTGTTATAATAAATTCTATTAGCCCAGCTTGAGGAATATTTTACTAATACATGACTTGCAAAATCATGGAGTTGTTCGAAAAATATTGATTCTTGGTACAATATAACTGTAAATATTTTTACCCAATACATACATTATCAAAACAATTACATGAATGCTCCCCTAAAAACTCATCTGCTCATAGGGAGGCTTTGGAAGGTGAGAGAGTCATAGAGGTAGCAAACTCTTCAGTAGATTATCCATTGATCAGTGTGGCGAATGTGGCAACATGGTATTTGAGAGGAGTCCACTAGTAAGTAGTAGCTCCTGGGGTTTTTCCTGTGTAAGGTGTTTGTCCTTATCTCTCTGCTTTTGGGCCAGAATAGGTTGAACATCTTTCAATTACTAGGCACTTAGACCATGCCATTTCTATTTTTGAGGACCAGGAAATTGTGGACCAAATGCTCTATAAAAATAAACCTTTCCTCCCATAAGTTGTGTAAGTATCATATACTTTTTTGCAGCAATGTATCAATATCACTTCTGAGATAGTTATAAAAATCTGTAAAGAATTAGGGTGGTATTCAATTCATGGTGACAGACAGATGTTTTACAAAATTCTAATTTCCTCTTAAAATCTTGTTTTATTCTTGTAAACAGAGGCATATGTTTTTTCTTAACTGACATCCAAATTTTGTCCGCTTTTAAAAGCATATTTGCCAAACATTGAAACTTGAAATAACTATAATTTTCTTAAAAGTAGAATTTGTTTTTAAAAGTATATATATATGCCATTGGTCTCATGGTTACCACACTTTCATTTACTCTGCCTTGTAGAATCAATAGAAAAAAAAAAAGGAAAACAAAAACTTAAAAAAGAAACAAACAACAGTTGCAGTGAAATGATTTTGATAGATGGGATGTACTGAAAATATTTCATGACCAATCCAGAAATATAGCAAGAAATGCTCACATAGTGAAAACTAAGAGCTATTATACATATTTCAATTGGTATGTCTTGTTCATTTCTTTGGTATTTTCTAGTTGGAAAGAAGATTGCTATAAATCATAGGAATCCTGTTTTAGGCAAATAGAACTAATTGTTTATTATTTGTGAGAATTAGAATCTAGGAGGTTTAATCTGCTCATTGATAAGCATGTTGTATTTCCTGAGTACAAAGAATAGAAGTAAAGACATTTTAAAAAGGTAGAAACCTTAAATATTATTTGATATTTAATAATTGCATAGCTTATACTATTTGCAAAAACACAACTGCTAAATGTCATTTTATAGCTGTGAGTGCTTATTGCACAACATAGTTCTACATGAAATAAAGAATGAAATGTTTCATTATAAGAATGTCAGTATGATATAGATGATTACAGCCTTTATTTTCTTTCTTCAAAAAGTTATCCTAGTTTGGTAGTACTCTTGCTATTGAAGTAGTACTATGAAATCAGCATTTAACATAGTTAAAGTTTAAAAGTAACACAGCATAAATATCTGAAGCTTACATGTTGGTATTCATTTTCACAGCCCCTTTTTATTCACAGAAATAAAATAGAATAGCCAATATACATAGATGTTACACATTGTTTGAAAGACATTAAGTATTGATGGTCTGAAATATTTATTAATGAAACTCCAAGATGTAAAATAAATTCAAATCAACAAAATGTCCTTGAGATCTATCTGAAGAAAGAAGTGAATAAGGCAAAATTCCCCAGTATAGCTATTCCCATTTAAAAATTATAGAACAAATTGAAAGAATAGAATTTTGCATGGGTTATAATACATTTATTGTTAATCAAAAAATATTGAATATAACTTGGCCCATGTCTAAATTACTCATAGGAAATTAGTTGTTTTAATATTTATTATATGGATTATGTTAAAATTGCTTAAAGGTTTTAAAGGATCAAACTTATGAATAATATAAAAGTGAGGATTCCATTGTATTATTTCAAGTGAAAAACACATTTTATATCCATAATTTTACATATATCCTTTTTTTAATGGTTGTGAATTTTAAAACTAAAATCACAATTTATATATTTCAATCATAACTTCTTAATATTATATATACATATCTAAAAATCTATTTCAATAAATATTTCCTGTATCATGCTTTAATATTATTATTTAATACATTTGACCATAAAATGTTAAGATCAACAAATTTTTATAATATCCGATAACTTTAAAAATTGATGTCAATTTTTATCCTATGTAACTTTTTAAATCTAATTCTGATTATATTTTATCTAATTGTATTCATCATCAACATTTCAGTTATAGAATTTCTCTATCATTTATTTGAAACTTGTGTTTCCCTATTGTCCATTGATTTGTTTTCCCTAATTTTTAATACAAATGATTCTTTGGGAGGAGGAATGCTGCAGACCTCAGCACTGCAAAGTGAGAAAAATTAATGACATTGTTCATCCACTTATTGACCATGACTTAAAACTGAACAAAGGTTTCAGGAAATCAAGTGCAAATTATCGCAAAACATTATGGTACAAAGTAATATAACTTTGCTTTCTTCTAAAGTGTGGGAAAATATACCACCTCAATGTATATCACTTTGATTAATGATTACTTCCAACTGCAGATACTTGGCAAGAACAGAGGAATGAAGGGCATTGTGATCTTCTTCTTAAAAACAGGAAACAAAAGTTCCCATATGAAAAATAAAGTCCTTTTACAGGAAAAAAGGAAATACTTTCAGATACAGCTCTACAATATGATCTTACTAAAGTAATAATCTTCCTTAGACTATATACATAATGTAGCTACTTTTCCATACTTAAACATCTATTTCTTGGATTTAATACATTGCCCTGGAAGTTTTGTCCTTTACAACAATTTATTTTTCAGGTGTACCTGGAACCCTTGAGAGTAGATGAATTTTGCTTGCAACATTCATACAGTACAAAACAATCCACGACTTATAAGACTTAAATAAAATGTACCTTTGGGACTTTATTTTCTCTTGAGTCATTAAGGAATAAACAATTGTACTAGCCTATCTTTCCATTGCTAGACAAAATACCCAGCACCCAAAACCTGAAGTGAGGAAGGATTATTTGACTAACAGCTTTAGAGATTTAGTCCATTATCAGCTGTTTCCAAGGCAGAAACGTCATGGTCAAAGGAGGTAGTGAAGAAAAGCTCCTTATTTCACAGCAGAAAAGAAGCGGACCAGAGAACAGCAGCAGAAAGTGAGAGGCTGGGGAAGAGATCACATCTACTTGTTGTACACAGAAACACTCACGAGTGCGCTGTTTTCATCCTCTAGGCAACTCTTGATGCCAATCAAGTTGACCACAGCAGTTGATTCCTATTCATTCCAGCTTCTGAAGTCGGCTAATGTGTTTTGACTGATATTCCTTTTGCTACATTTTTAAAACCAGAGGATGAAGGCTGGATATTTCTCATAACTGACCCTTTCAGTTTTCCTTCTGGGAATACATCTTCCTCTAATTCTGACTTTTCTATGTCCTTAAGAACTTCAGGAAATTTGTATGATCATACTGATTTAGCAGTATTTAAATCAATGATGTGCCACATAGAAGATGGTCATCCATTATATTACAATGAAGCCGAAAAATTCCCGACATCAGGTGACACAGTTTTCCTTACATCCATAGCACGATGCCTTACCCAATGAATTATTGTGATTCTGGTATCAATAAAATTGCTATCCTGGCACTCATGCAAACATATAGTATATATAATTTTGTATAGTATGTAATACATGATAATTATGAAAATATATTGCTGGCTTATGTACTTCCTGTATTATGCCTTTTATTGTTATTTTAGAGTAGTGCATACAACTGCTTATAAAATGTTTTCCAGTGTGCTGCAGATTGAAGCTTCATATACCTCATATGCATGGCAGTTCTTAATTATATGAAGAGGTCATGTCAAGTAATTGACTTTTACCATCTAAGCTTCTGTAAACATACGTTATGTTGCTTACCCAACAATGAAATTGTCTAATGGTGCATGTTTTGTAAAGTATTCCATCATTAAACTGTATGACTGCAATTACATGCAAAACAAATTGATGACTTATTGAAGATCAGCAGGTATGTACCTTTAATATCATCTACTATCTTAATTGCTGTTAACATGTAATCTAACATATTCACATTTTCTGGCAATTAAGATATATTTATCTTGATTGACAGTTTCCTGTCTCCCACAGAGATGCTCTATTTCAGACAGTCTAGAATCTGTATCTACTTTTCTCTTCTTCCTTTCTCATACAGAATACCTGCTTGTGCCTTTGCTATGTTCTTTTTATACACCCCATTCTTTCCATTGTCCCTAATTGTACAAGGATCTCTCTGTAAACTCTAACCATTTCTCTTCTGTGAGACCTCATCCTATTTTTCAGCCTGCTCCTGGATTTTTTTTTTTTACTAAAATTTGAGAATATTTATACACTGCTAGGAAATTTGCAATCTATACATGATGCTTTGAATTAATTAATGCATTTATTTATTTGCTTGTTTGTTTCATCTCCTTGAATCTCCATGGATAAAATATTACGATATAATGTTATTCTTGCTCAGTGTTGCTCACAAACTGGTAATAACTGTTTTTCTCTAATAAGATTACATTTTTGACTCAGTTGAAGAGAATAATGTTAGAGAAACCTGGCTTGTATTATATAAATATTTTTGTTCAAGTAGAAAATTGTAAGTCTAAGAATAACGTGATAAAATTTTCATCCAGTAAATTATAGTACCAACATACTGTTTGTGCATTTTATGATTTTGAAAAAAAAATTCTTGGTAGTAATCCAAGATTAGAATTTCACAGACTGTGTCTGAACTTCACTTACACATTTTATTCCTCTACTTAATTTATTTTTCTATAGTTTTCTCATGGTATCTGCTCTGTCAGCTGCAATCCTTGATGATGTCAAGTAAAAAAATGAAAAGCAATTTTTCAAACAGTAAAAAGGCATAAATAGTATTAATATCACATCCCTTTAGCTCTTTGGGGTTCTTTTAATGACGGTGATCCAGGATGTAATTTTGCCTCTCAAAAAGTGTTGACTAAAGTCGCTAGAGAAACAATCCCTTAATGCTGCCGCACAACACTGAATGTTACTTTGCTTGTTGTACATCAAGCAATGTGAGCTTACGACTACCACTTGGCAAAGTTGGCACAACTCAAATAACTGACTTGTTCTTTCTTCCTACTGTAATTTTCTCCTTTGCTATATAACGAAGTTTGAGAGCCCTATGGACTACTGTAAATATATTTTTAATGCTCAGTATCTAGAATGTTCAAAATATTGTATGTCTTCCACTGCTCATTTCTCATTAAGTAAATAAGCCTAAGAAGCTTGCAAACACAAGTAATTGCCTCAGTATGTGTCAAGATAATGATGTATCAGTGATAGAAACCACACATAATGGACATCAGGAATTTATTGTGAACAGAAATAATTAAATACCAACAAAACATATCTTCCATGTATGTACAGTACTGTTATGTGAGAGTACTATTTGTAAAAATGTTCTGATGCCTAATTTTTAAAACTTTTGGAAGATTTTGAAAGAAATCCTCCTGAATTTCAAACACAGAAGAAAATCTTGATTATTTCTATGACCACAGAAAGAAACTCTGTGCTTCAGCAAGTTGAGAAATTTGTTTAAAGGAAGAACAATATAAATAACCATAAGATATAATACTAAGTGTGTGTTCAGTTTGGTAATGGTCAGTGGGAATAACTGCAATTATTTAGAGAAAACAAGATATTAATAATAAGATAATAAAGAAGAATTATACTACATTTTAATCTTGTTTGTTAGTCTTGAGAGCACCTCCTAACACTGGTCTGGGAAAGCAGAAATTCTGATCTCTCATCTCACTGACATTTAATTGTTTATACACACATACACTGCTTCAGATAAAAGAGATTAGGCTATTATTAAAAGAATTCATAAACTAAAATTTAAAGAAAACTAGATATTAGAATCCAGGTCAGATTTACTAGGAATTAAATAAAGAAAATTGATGTGAAAATTAGTTTCAAGAACTTTATTACTAAGCATTTAACCAAAAGAAATCAGAATTTGTAAGGTATCTATATCCCTATGTTCATGACAGTACTAGTCATGATATCCAAGATATGGAATTAAAGTGTATATCAAAGGTTGAATTGTAGAATATATACACAATAGAATATTACTCAGCTTTTCTTTTAAAGTAAATCTCATTCCTTGTGACATTTGTGAACCTGGAGGATATTATGCTCTGGGGAATGAGCCATGCACTAAGTGACATAAACTGTTATATGTGAACTGATTTCACTTATATGAGTCTAAAAAATTGAAACTAAAGATTAGAATACTGATGACCCTTGGTTGGGGATACATACAAAGTCTTAGGAAGAATAGTTTAATAGATCTATTTTGCAACACAATAACTATAATTAAAAGCAATATGTCATACTCCAACATTTCTAAGAGAGTAGGTGTCAAATGTTTTTAAGTATAGTAAACAAGTTTATTAGCTGATGTGTATTAATTAGCTCTAGTCACTTTTCAAACATATTTTACATGGTATATGTATATTCTCATTTTGTTAATAAAGAAATAGCACTTGTCAAATGTCATATGTGTTTAGCAAATGTTGGACCAAAGGCTAAAATCTATAAATGAATACAAAGATATTTAAAAAGAATTTGTCTTAGTTACATTTTACTCATCATGGAAACAAAATACCTGAAGCCCAAAGTTGGGAAAGTTCCTACAGTTTTTGGAGGTTTCAGTCCATACTCAGTTGGCTCCAAGGCAGGGTGGCATGGCAGGGCCGTAGTTCATGGCAGCTGCCAACAGCAAGGTGGAAACCGGCAAAAGAGCAAGACACACTTTTTTCCTGCATTACATTACATCCTGGATCCACCCATAGGCCAGTGTAGCATTCACACCCTCCATCCAAGTGCTAGACAATGAACCAATCACAAATGCACAATGTAAATTCATGAGGCCTGGGAGCCATCAACATAAACCATGATAGCATTCAATACCTCACAAGTTTTTATTGTCATGTTAGAAATTTTATGTCATTCATATTGCCCAAAAACTATGGAGTTTGTATTATAATTTAATAATAATTAAATTACAAATCAAATATGTCAAGTAACTGCAACATTAAAAATCTTAGAAGTTGAAAAAGTTACAATCCTTATTTCATTAAATAAAAAAAAGAACACCAGTTGGAGACTGGATGTTTAAGGTAGAAATTGAGACATCAAGGACTTTCAAAGACCATAGAGTGATGCAGTAACTCTTGATCTAAAGCTGTAATAGCTTTAATACAGATTCTAAACCTTAGCGCATAAAGTAAACAATGAACATGGCAATGATGCAGGTTTTATCATGGCAACTAGATAAAAGGCATAGAGAGTTTACCTTCAATTATAAAGGAATGTGATGTTTAAAAGGCATCACATAGGGATACTATGATCAATTATGATTCACTTCAGCCAGATCATCACCCAATACTCCCTCACAGAAGTTCAGGTTATTGCTTCAGAGGGGAGATTTTTATAGGCAACTGAATTAGATAGAAATATTATAAACAATCAGACAGGGCGGGGCCCTTGAAGAAATCAGTGCAGAAGGGTAGGTATCTTGCAACTTTGGAGGAGACAGACACCTCCTGCTATGGGCCAGACCTCAAAACAAAAGATCAAACAAATATACACACATCCTAAGGAT
This sequence comes from Cavia porcellus, assembly GCF_034190915.1. Lineage (NCBI taxonomy): Eukaryota > Metazoa > Chordata > Mammalia > Rodentia > Caviidae > Cavia > Cavia porcellus. The sequence goes on along the minus strand of NW_026947498.1, from coordinate 50,815,400 downwards.
TGATATTCTAAATAGGTCTCTATCACCTTGAGAAAGTCAGGAATCATCATCTCAACCCTATACAAAGTCACTGTGCTGTATTCATGCCCACTTGCTACATTATTTGCCTCCCAATTTGTCCTATTAATCAGCTTTACTTGTGTAGTTAATCTTATTGGTTCACTATAGTTTTCCCCTACATCATGCCCACCTTGCAAGCTACCATGTCTTCTCCACCTAAGTCCTGCCATACTTTGTGGTTTTGCTCTATAAAAGTCCCTAAGAAAAGACAGTCTTTGGCAGCCCACTCAGGGCTTTCTGAGTCTCTCTTAATATATTCTGCTTTTAAAAATAAATAAATAAACTCATACATACATACATGCATGCATATAAATGGTAAAAAATTGGTAAAATGAGAAACATGCTTTTACTCGTATTATTGTATAATCCATAGGTATAAAACACTACCTCAAATTTAATGATTTTCTGGAAGACAGAGTCCAAACTAAGTGACGTGGGGGGAAAGTGTGATTCCCACGCAACTCTGCACAGGAACTCAATCACTTTGACTCAAGTTGTCCACCAAGTTGGAGAATATCATTATGTTTGCTAGAATGATTTTTCCAATTACAGATGTGATTTTAATCTACTTAAACTTTTTTTATTTCTTTAGTGATTCCACATTAGACCATGATTTAATTTTTGTTTCAATCATGAGAAATAAATTTAAAAAGCAAGAGAAGAAAATTTAGTGACTTACCCTCAGTTTTGTTCTTATTATACTCTTTCTTTCCTCTTGATGTTTCAAGACTTTCTTCATATCACTTTTTTCTTTAAAGAGTAAGAACATAAAAGAGCATGGTTATTTCATTTTCATTCTCCAACATTGTCTAATTTCCTGTTTGTGACTACAGATAACCTCACTGGATACGGAATTGTGTCAATAGTTTTATTCCTTTCACTATTTGTAAATAATGGGACATTTTTTGTATCTCTCAGTTTGTAATTAGAAATGAACCATTATTGAAATTATTTTTCAATCATATGAAACAATTTTATCTACAGTCACACTCAAGATTTTTTGTCCTTAATTTTTAAAATTTTTTTAAAATTTTTATTTTAAAGAGATTAAGACAAAAGAGGACATAACAAAGCAGATCAGATCAGAACAATGCAAGTAACAGCATTTTACCACAAGACAACCCATAATTAGCAGTAACTACCATAATGTCTCTTTCTTTGAAATAGTTGAGCATAGCTTCATATACAGCAGTATAAAGCATAACAAAACAGTATAAAACCATTTAAGAGAATGTCTGCTATTTGGTTCTGAAAGCCCGTAATATTTAAAATCTTGAGTGTAGTGAATGTTGATTTAGATTTCTTTTAGATCATGCAATTTGAAATTGTCTAGCTTCTTGAAATGTTGATGATCAGTGTATTTGTAGCAGGGTTGTAAGGAGAACAATTAGAATCAGGACACATAATTTATAGTATTATTTTATGATGGTCACCCAGAGTGAACACAAGAAAGTGCCTGAAATCTTTCCACAACACTAAAAACCCACAAAATTCAGCCAACGGCCTGGATGCTACAGCAATATCCTGCATGAGTCCAAATAAAGACCTATGACAATGTCTCCCATGAGTCTAACTGGAGGTCTAGAACCCACAAGAAGGACTCACACCAGTCTGTTTTATGGATCTGTGCTGGGAAGGCCCAAAAATCAATGGTGGAAGCTAGAAAGTATATGCCGTTGGGGTGAAGGAGATGTACTGGTAGGCTGAGGGTTCTACATTGGAGCTGAGGAGTCACACACACAATAAAGACCACAGTTGTCCTGAAAAGTACCACAGCCATCCTCAGGGACATGGAGGTCCCAAGCTCCTCTGACAATAAGAACAATCAAATACATGCCAGAAAGCCAGCACAATGAGTTTCTTCTGGAGATTAACAGTACACATCTTTCTCTCTGGAGCCAGGAGGCAATGCTTGATGTAAGGACCAGAGCTTTCTCAAAGTAAACCACAGCCATTCTCACCAACAAGGTCCCAAGCTCCTCTGATGACAATGGTTGAACTCACACTGGTGAAGCTAGTCATGATGAGCTCCTCCAGGAGGACCAAAGGCTCAAACAGCAAGACTTAGAGAAACCCACAACTCCTCACTCATCTTCTGCATATCTCTATTTATGCTGGCAACTTTCCTCAGGTGGAGCATCTGTGCTCAGCACCATGCTGATTTAATTCAGCTGGTGTTAAATTGAGCACCAGTTTTTAATTCATAACAGTGTAGCTATTGTTTGTTATTTTTGTCTAATGTAGGGACATTTCAGCCGTCCTTTCTTTAAATAATGAATTAGTTGAGATAAAATACCAACCATCCAAAGTTAAGGAATAAAAATTTATTTCAGCTCACAGTTCGTAGAAGTGCCAGTCCATGCCCAGCAGTTTCCAAGGCAGGGCAGTGTAGCAGAGGGGCATCGCAGAGGAACAGTCCATCGGGTGAAAGGGTAGCAAGAAGATAAAAAGCAGCAGGAGCCAGCCTGCCTTTCCTTTCTCTCTTTACATTCTACTCAGGCTCTAAACCTTGATTGGTGTCATCCACAGCCTGGGTGTGGCTTCCATTATCAACACCTTTAATCTAGAATCACATCCTTAATCCCTATTCACAAACTCTAATACAGTCACCTTCAAAACTTTCTCACTATGACCACATGACTCTGGGGGATATCTAGATACAAACCAAAACAAACAACTTAAACCCACATTCTCCTTTTAAAATTAGAGTGACACCAATATTATTATTTCCATAAGAGTTAAACTTACTCTTCAGGTTTTGACTTTTAAAATTTTCCATCTCAGTTGGACTTGACTGTCACTATTATTATGTATTTGAGTTCACTGAGTTGTTCTTTTCTTTTTGCCAGTAGATTGTTGAATTCATCTATCTAATTTATTTTGATTTTGATTATTTTACCATATTAAATGTATAGCTTCAATTTATTTTTCTTTATGTATTTTTGTACTTGTTGAAGAAGCATGTTACTAATCTCTCTCTCCATCTCTGTCTGTCTGTCCCTCTCTCTCCTTCAGTTCCCGAAATCAAACACTACCTCATGCATTCTGCTCTGAGCTACCACCCTTAGCCCTGGAATTGCTCATGGAAGCACCATTAAGAAGCACACTTTACAAATCTTGTCAGACATTTTAATGACTACACAGTCTTTATCTAGGCATCTATTGATTGTATTTTCTTATTTGAATAAAAATCCCATTGTTTTTGGTCAAAACTTGCACATTTGTAGAATTATTTAAGACTCTAGACTGCTGTAACCATAGCACTCTGAGAGACTGAGGCAAGAAGGTGGCAGGTTTGAGCCCAGCCTAGGCAATGTAGCAACTCATTGAGACCCTGTCTCAAAAACAGAAGCAAAAACAAAAAAGCAATTCTGGACAGATATAGAGATACAACTCTGAGAACAACATGAGTTCAAACACAATTGCTGCCCTTCCTCCCCTCAAAACGACTTTGGATCTTATTTAAACGTGATGTTTTATCAATAGCCTCCACCTTCTTCTGATTGGCAAATGGAAGAATAAATCTGTTTTTTTGTTAGGTGGAATGGAGCTTCTAGTTTATTATCTAGATATTTATTGACACAGGGTATAACAGAGTAGTTCCCTTTATTGCTGTAAGTTGCATGAAATTTCAAGTTTCCTTCAACATATAACTCTTCAAATAGTACTCTTGTGGTAAGGTTACATTACAACTATTCTCAATGAAGCTTCCACTGAAAACACAGAAAAAGAAGATGGCTTATTTAAAATGTAGGAGGAGTGAAAAACCGAACTTTCCACTAACCCTACAGAAGAAGGACAGAGCTGCCTAATTATCCTCTTTAGGTTACTTTGCAGATGAGAAGTGTGGTATGGTTTCTTCTGCTGTCTCTGTATTTTTCACCTGTTTTCAAGGTAGTTATTATTCCATTTCAAATTCCAAGTGAATTATTGGGCAATTTTCCTAGATGCATTCACTTGTCTTATTTTTATATATCATTATCATACATATAGTTATTTATGATATAATTTCTGAAATATTTTTTAGAAGAAGTAGCAAAATGGAAAAACATCTATTTTGCTTGGAAAACAAGAAAATATATACATATTTTCTTAAAAATAGTGGTACAAAAGTTCTACTTTTTTAAAGAAGCAAAACTGTTTATCACAAGTTTATAGTAAGAAGTTTCCCTTTTTATTTGCTTAACATGATTACAATTTGTTCTACTTGTTTCTGTGAATATCATTTTGAATTGAAATTGACATTTCATGAGATGAGAGGACAAATAGTCTAATTACTGGGAGGCTTTTAACTTTGCATGTAACTAAAATAAATATCTAAATAGTGAACCATCTGTAAAAAATCTTTGTAAACATCAAAGCTATATAGCAATATAACTCTTACTAAAAATAACATCATTTGACAATTTGGTGGAGACTATAAACTAAATTGTATGTATACTCACTAAAAAAATCTTCAATAATTTAAATATTGTTAATGTTTATTATTTGTGCAATAATATTTTATTATGATGCAATTTCAATACAGTAATTGGACTACTTGGTCAAAAAAAACCTGACAACATTTAAAGTCATGTAAATGTAATAGTAGCTATGAAATTTATTTCATGTAACCATTAATAAGAAAGGTGAAAATATATAAAGTCATGTGTTAATAGATCTACTGTGTTTTATACACTGTATTATTGGGGAATTGTACTTGTATATGTTGGATATAATAAAATAGGTATACAAAAAAGTATACATAATACAAATGAGCACGTATAAAACTGGTGGAATCTGGACAATATTGGTGGGTTGGGCAGAGTCCAAAATTCTTGGGATAATGTATAATAACTTTTGCAATGTATCACCATTAGTGAACCCCAGATAAAAGGTACATGGTATCTGTCTACACTACTATTTAAAGCTGTTGATTAATCTATAGCTAACTCTCAACAAAAAATTTGATTGAAAATCTCCTTAATAGAAGAAAAATTCAATATTGAAACTCAAAGGAGTTCACATGTGACTGGATTATTTCTTGTGTGTAAGTACATTATACATACATTGATAATATTCATAAATTCTAAATTGATCAATAAATCTAGTAGGATTAAATGGAAAGAAAATGTTGGATTATTAAGAAGTTTTAAAAAATAAGAATATTTTGTTCACATTGTGATTAAAAATTCTTAAAATTAGAGGTGGTTTCCATAATTATACATGTCATAAAATAATGTACAAATATAAACTTTTAAATAAACATTTCCCAAGCATTGTAGGAAGTAAAATTTGCTGGTAAACATAGGTGAAAATTAATATATTGTGATCCAGTGAAATAAAAATCCTCTATTTCAAGTTCCTCAAAAAAGCAGATTGAGAAAATATTATAGTATAATAACAAATGAATGCAAAGAATTCAGGAGTCAGTGATAGTCTTGCTGGGCAGAGTGAACTATTAAAAGGGGTGACAAAGAGGCTGATATCTATGAAGATTAACATCTGATGAGGAGCAGTCAACAGTGGAGGAAGATAAGAATCCTTGTACTAGAGCTATAGGCTCCTGAGCTGTATGCTGGGCTACGTGCTTTGATAAAAATGTGAGAAATATTTAAATTTTTAAAATTATTACAACAAAAGATATGTTGGCATTGCATTAATCCTCTTCAAGTTGCACCCCTCTTAAAACACATTTATCCCATCATTTTTGGCACTTTCTGAAGCAGTGATGGAAATTCTTTTACTTCAGTGTCTCTAGTTAAGCTGTTTTGGCTGCCTTAGTGTGCTTATTGTCAAAACGTTGACTTTCTTGGTCCTTCTGACTCTGCAGAAGAGCCACAGAGTGTGCATGATGTTTGATTCAGTGAATAGGTGGCAGGGAACATTGCTTTTAGGGGACAGAAACTGAAATTCCAGAAGTGAAGTGTGACATAGAGTGTTATAATGGAAGATGAAACAATTTACCTATTTCTCAAGCTTCCTGTCTCATCATTTCTTATATATTTTGGTGAAGCCTTATAGTGCTCAAGGTTCCCCATAGTGTTCCTTGTTAGAAGGTAGATTCCATAACATCAAGAAAAAAAAATTCAACATCTTCTGTATTAGATCTTAATTGATACCCCCCCCACACACATACACACAAGGAACTGGGTGATTTCCACTGAGAACTCTGTATCTTGTTCTCAGGATGGTAACCATGGCACCAAATTCATACTATGGCATTTCTTAAGGAGTTGAAATCTGAAGTGACAAAATCATTGAATGTCAATAAAACCACAATCTTTCATGTTAATAGGCTTTTAGTTATTTATAATTTATGTCACCGTAAAACACACTTTCTCAATTTCAGTTCATAACTGACTGACAGTATTGTAAAGTTGAAATGTGTCATATTCTGTTATTAAGGTTTGGTGTTCCACTTATATTGAAGTAACTGCCTTTTTGTTGGAGAGAGTTAGCAGTATTAACCACACTTTTTGATCATACTGGGAGACCTCTAAAACCTAAGATTATGTGATTCCTAGCTGAACACATTGGAAACTGCGTGGATATATTCGAGACACATCGATGAGATATTGGAATTTTGAATTTTGAATTTTTGTGAGAAAACATAAAAATTTCAAATCTAAATATTATTAGCCATGTACAAAAAGAGAATAGGAAATAATAGACAGAAAAATATTTTCAAAATTGATGAAAGGGATCAACTGAAGACCTTAAGAAATTCAAGCAAAATAGACAATTTAAAAACCACCACTAAGCATAACACATCGAGGCTGCTGAAATTACAAGTTAAAGAGTATTCAACAAGGTCAGAAAAAAATACACAAGAGGCATTCTAAAGGGAAAAATTTAGAATAATGTCTTCTTTGTTTGTAAAATACAATGGAAAACAACCTACTGATATGCTGAAATGAAATCAATCTAGAATTCCATATTTAATATCTCTTTTATAGTGGGATATAAAATAAAAACAAATCTAAGTTCACAAAAATTTGAACTGCCAAAATACAACACAATAGCTTCATTTTGAGAAAAACAGCTTCATGTGGCTGTATGGATCTGAAGAAAAAAAATTGAATGTAAACTATAAATCTGTAGATAAATAATAAAGAGGATTTAAAAGTTGTTCAAAATATTGTTGAATAAGACTAACAACTTAATAACAGTGTAGGGTATATTTATAATGTATGTAAAATAACTAAATAGATTGCAGAGGAAAAAATTAATCAATTTTAAAATTCTTACATTCTTAGGAAGTGATATATTTAGCAGTGTTGACTTTAATAAATTGTAATCCCTACCTGCACATCTAACAATTAATGCAAAGAGATATACATGAAAAATACAGTAAGGAAGATGACATCAAATTTAAATCAAATACTTCATTATTTTAAGAAAATTCAATAAAGAAAGAAAAAATGGGGAATGATTCATATTTTGCTTAAAATAGCTTCACATCTTTTGACAAGAATATCTGTGTTTTTCATGCTGTTTCTATGTTTTCAATTACTAAAAACTTCTAAAAGAATCATATAAGCTGCACTGTGAAAAGCAATGCTTTACATATAAGGGGATGTGACCACGGAATCAACCTTTGTGTAGGAGTTGTAAAGTACCATCATATGTTTTCCTTGACAAAAGGTTACACTTAAGTTCACTAGATTTTAAATCCCACTGTTAAAATATCGACTGACTAGAGGTATTAGGAAATTGTATAATTATTTTTAATTGGATGGATTTTTTTGTGGTTTATTTTTCAATGGTTTAAGGTCTATGAGTCACATACTTGTGGTTAGAAAATAAAATGTTTTCAAATTTGAAAAAACACACATATGACTACTATTGGATTTAATGAGTACATTATATTTCCTTACATTTCTCAGTCAAAGCATGAAAAATGTAAAAAAAAAAATGCACTGCTGTAACATTTTTCCAATAGAAAACCCAATTCCCATCCCTTCCCCAAGCCAAGGTAGACACTTAAATAAAATGTTTGTGAAGTTATGTAGTAAATATTATTCTTTTCACAACAGTAGATAAGCTTTCCGGTGAGAAAATGTGAAGTTAATAAATTTCATTTTCAATGCATTCTCCATTTCTTTAGCCAACTTCCTAAAAAAGAAAGAATTGAACTTACAGGATAAAAAGGAAGCAGATATTAAATTATAAGCATAACTACAGACTGCACTATTTACATTTTCTAAGAAACATGTAAATAGACTCTATATGCTATTTTTTCACAATCTACTTGGAAATAGTCTCTATTCTCTTCCCTTTCTCCTTTCTTCTTCTTGTCCTTCTTTTTTCTTTCTCTCTTCCCCAACATCTTCTCATTCTTTAGTTAACTGACTTCTCACTCTTTAAGTTTTATTTTAGGGACTTTCAGGTACACTTCTATCCTTGTTAGAAAGTCTATAAGGTTACATGTCAAATATTTGGTGAATGACTAAAGATATTATTTCTTGGAATTTGACTCAACATCACATTTATTTCAAAAGGACAGTGTATCAGATGTTTTCTTGCTTTTTTGTTTTGTTTTGTTTTTTTGCTTTCTGAAAAAATTCGTTTCCAGAAGAGCAAATGGCTTTAACACATACTGACCCGCCTACTTCTAGTTCTGCACATGTTTTTCTCTACTAGTAGTTTTCTGCAGATATATAGAGGACACATCACTGTAATTCACCAGGTCTGTAGCTTTTCTCTAGTCAAACTCTGCTTCTCTGTTTCTTTTCCCTGTTGTAATAGCAGATCCATCTGAGGCTATGAGTGATGATCCATAAAATCTTCAAAGGACAGTTTGCTGATCAGACAGAATAAACAGGTTACAAAGAAAATTAGTTACAAAGTTACAAAGAAAATTAGTCCTCATTCTTGATTTTAAAACTTTTAGAAACAATCAGAATTAAAACTGACTATATTCTAAAATACGTAACATTAAATATCAAACATGTACTTTAAAAAAAACCTTAAGGAGAACAAAATCAACTCTCTCCTGGTAACATTAGGGAGATATGTTATAATGTATGATATTGGTGTATGTATTGTATTGGTGCAAATTTCTTGCGGGAAGTAGATATAGAGGAGAATAACTTTTAATCCAAAATAAGAGCTTCTATCTCATTTTCTCTCTCTCTCTATCTTCATGTCAGGACCTTTTAAAGCATTCATATTACTTTATACAGAAATAACAATACAAAAGAAATGAACATATCATTTAAGATGCTCATTGGAACTTTTTTGTATTCAAGTAGATATGCTTCACTAACAAACAAATCACAGTGCATGCATAATCTTATTACATAGTTACTACAATTCAGTGCACGCTATCCTAGAACAGGGTACAGGTAAGCCCTTGAATGTTTTAATTCATCACAACAATAAAATAATTTGCTAGCCTAGTGCTAAGGAGTAATTTCTAACAGATCACTAGTTGTTTTTTCAAAGAATTTGTTGCTCAGACCTGTAGCCTTCCCTTGAAACAGTGCCCCACACGAGGTGCAGGAGATTTTTGAGAGTATGTTGCTTGTGCTTCTGTTTTTAGAAGCACACACAACATTTACATAAAGGATTATAATAGCTATTTTAAAAGTTTGCTATTTAATGTAAACTTGGGCCATTTGGCATAAGGAAAGTGAAATTTAGCCTCTTCTTCTTTAGGGGAAGATAAGCATCAAGAGGAAATGTATACACAGTAATTTAATAGACTTTTAAGGTGACAGGGACAGCCTCTCAGGAAAAGAAGACCCCAATTGAATTGGACAGAGGGTAGAAAATCATAAAAATGTGACCAGGCAAAAAGACACAAGCTTGGGTACTAATTATAAAGGCGAAAATACTAATAAGATAGGGGTGAGTATAGCAAGGTTTGCTTAGACAAGTTTCTCGGGGCCTCAACTTCCTGTCTTTGATCATAGAATGTTATTTCTGATATGGCAGAGAAAAAAATTTTTATATGCAAAGTCCATCTCTCAACTTAGGAAAAGAATCATGAAGGGTGATCTTGCACTTATTGTTTTTCAAAGGTTTTTAGGTGAAAACTCACCAATTCCTCAGAGCAGTATAGTTTAGTGTGGATATTCTTTACTCCTTCATCATAAATGCATTCAAGAAAGGTTCATGAAAGTTCATTAAAATTTCTTTTAAAGGACATTAAATCTACCATTTTCTCGATATGGTTTCCTTGATACTAGACCATTCTTCACATAAGAATTTAACTGCAACAGAAAAAAATGAATAAATTACTGGAGAATGTATATTTCCATTATATATAACTCTTATGAGACACGTGATCACTTTTAAACTAACCTTAGTTTTATGTTGAAGTAAGATCTCTACTATAACCCACAAAATGTGAATCTGAGTTCAAATTACAATGTTAAGTAAGTAAGGTCATGGCAACACTAATCATTGAAGGTCATAAATCAAGTTCCTAGTTATGAAATCTCTTCCCTTAGAAACTGTGGGAGCAGGGTCTACATCTTAATAGGTGGTGGATATCTCTAGTATATTTCTTTTATTAATAGTTTTCATTAAATTTCTCATATTAGATAAATTTTTTGAATCCAATAATTAATAGCAATCTATTTAGAATACATGCATGCTATTAAATTAATACAACTTCAGGATCAGATGAGAAGAAATCATAAGCACATGTCTGGAATGGAAATTCAAGATGAAAAAATTATGCAAAATGAAAAGCAAAGCACAAGTATTATAAATGAAAAAAATAGTATGAAGCAGTATAGGCATAATACTCAATAATCAGTCCCTCATGTCATTTTTGATCAAAATACATCTTTCAAAAAAATATAACCAACTTCTTTTGAATCATGCTAATAAATGACTGAAAAGATGAGGGGAAAACTACTGGCAAACTCTTGACCCTTGAAGTCATGCTGTCACAAAGAAAGAGGAATAATCTGAAACACAGCTGCCCTGCATGGCTGCACAATAGCCTTGTTGTGAGAGTGAACTCTCCTAGTCTTGCCACTGAGCCTGAGTCTCTGCATCATGTCAGGACCTTTTAAATGTCAGAATCTAAAGAGGGTTTTGGTTCCCTTCACTCAGCCCTATTTGGCTAGATTGTAATAAAATGATATTTGCTTGTTTAAAAAGTTTCCTGAATTCTCCTTTATCATCAGAGATCACATGAGCCATATTAAAAAAAAAAAAAAAGTAAAACAAAGATGGAGTTTGAGGCATTTAGTAAAGAAGAGCAGTGTTGGAATTTTGACCTTCTATTAACCTCATAGCAGGAAAGAATTAAGGCCAAAACTCTACAACAGATTTCAAAATAAATAATTGAACTCCACTGAATTCATTATAAAAATATAAGTACTTTAAAAAGAGTACTCCCACATCAAATATTTATTTGTTTAGTGTAAATGTGATTTCCATTGTTGGAAAGTGGCAATAATTAAAATTTAACAAATATGGTTACTTGGAAACATATCTTTAATATCTTGATTGGGCCTGTTAATCTCTCATTCTTTTTTTCTTTCCCTAAACACATCCAATTCATTCATATCATTCAGTCTTACTGAATATTGACCTTGTAATTTAGACAATTGGATTCTTTGCACAATCTAAGATTGAAAAGAGAGAACTCCTATAGGATTTTCATGAAACATACATTTAATTTAAAGATAAGAGTATTCTTTTTCTTTCTTTCAAAACTGTCTTAATATACTTCAATTTCTCTTCAAGAATTGAAGGCTTTTATAAGAGTTTCCTTGGTACATCATCTCTGTTTTGTGAGATCAAAATAGCAATAATCTGGTGGAAAAAACATACATTAATGAAAAGCAGTTAAACTATTTAAAATCTGAACATTAACTTTAAAGGACTTAAAGGACAATTGAAATTAGAATAATGTGAACAATCCTGATGCATGAATTTAAAGTTCACATTGGTTTGTAAGTATGGTATATTATTACTATCAGTTAACAGGATTCCTTTATTTGAACTATATTGCAACATGGACGTCAGTGAGTTGATGGATATGAAATGGAGCGGAATACAACATTTTATCAAAAAGAGTTACACAAAAATGAAAAGGAAAATGATTCTGAGGTAACAATTATTTGAATGCTTTTCTGGGAATTTCTAGGTCCTAAAAGGCATAAAATAATGACACACTTATTCTAATCTTAATATTTTTATTTTGTTTTATTTGAAAACAAGTTAAAATTCTGAGAGTAAAATTTTAATGTTTAAAAAATTCTAGTAGGAGAATAAATTTTCATATTTAGTTGAAAAAATTACAAAATTAATTGAGCCTTTTTTTTCTAATAGTTGTTGGTAATCAAAAATTAATTATGGCCTTTTTGCTTCTTTTTGGTCAAGATTTTGACAAAAAATGTTTCTGTTAAAGGAATATAAAACTACTTAGTGACCACTGCTCACCACTATTTGCAATAAGGTGAAAAATAAACAGTAGTACAACTTTCTGACTACTATAAAGTTAGTTTCCTGTAAACAGTAACCTGAACACTGAAAAGATTGAGCCTACATGTAAGGAACAACTTGAGGTCAAGAAAAACATGCAATAATTTAGATTAGGAGTTTGTTCACTCCATTATTCTAGCAGGTCCTACATTGTGAACACTTCTAGCCATTCAGTAAGTTACCATGGGCCAAGTCTTTAGAAATCCACATATCCTGACTTTTGAGTACAGATTTCAACTTGTTGCAAAGCAATGGGTCGTGAGGAATCTTTAATCTTCCCTTACCAAATTATTAGCTAATTACAACAAACTAGGTTTTGACATGTTACCTTATCTGGGTGGGGAAGTTATTGATAGTGATAAGAATTTTTCTTTTCAGGAACTTTGCAAGTGAGCCATTGCCTTTTGTGACCAAAGACATAGATGTGCATTCTGATATGGCTGCTTTAAAAATACCCACTTTACTGGTACCGATAAAAAGGAAAAAGACAAGAAAAATACCCATTTAAACTGTCCAATTAACCACAGGATAATCTATTTAACTCGAAAGGTTATGGCTTCAAGGAAATTTTTAACTGAAAGTGATTTATTTCTTACATTGTTCAGAGATGGCATCTCAAACATGAGTTTATCATCCATAATTTCTTTCTTTTTTTTTTTTTTGGCACTGGAATTTGAACCACAACCTCACACTTACCAGACAGACCCTTTAGCCACTGAACTGAACCCATGGTCCGTACCCATAGTCTCTGTATTAGTGACTGTTTAAAAAAGAAAAGATGTACGGAAGTATTTTATTTATACACACACAAACAAAAAACAGAATAGTCCTTAAGCATGTGAGCTATAACATGAGTTGATTAAGTCTGATTATGGGCAATTCCCACAACATTTAGAAAAGCAGAAGTACATTAGACTATCAAATGATCTTTTCTGATAAAGGAAACAACTACCAAAGCTTTCATTTGTTCAAAGTTACCAGTACTATAAATGCAAAACAAACAAAACCCAACAACTCTCCGAATTGATTTCAAAACCAATATATTAAACTTGATTTTCATTAGAATGCTGTTTTATTCACACTAGTAAATAAAAATTAAGACATATTATATATGATATGTTATATAATATGATAAACAACATATTATATATGACATGCTATAAGAATTATATATTTATGACATAATATGTTATATATATTATGCTCATGATATATATTTATGTTATATAATATACCACATTTATGATAGGATACATTTATGATATAATATATTTATGATATGTTATATATTATATTTATGGTATATATATATATATAATGTAAGTTATTGAACTTCATCTTCTGGACAAAAATGTGAAGTTATTCTCTCTTTATAAAAAGCCATTACAATTTAAGGACATTTCATATGATTCCTTTGCCAGCACCAACTCAGTCTCACCTTAATCTTTGCATTTCATAGAAATGTCAGTTCTCCACTGCTGTCTGGCACCGATTACTCGTTTGGGATCAAGACCTCTAGCAAAGCCTCCAGATTTGTCCGCAGCACCTCTTTTTCTTTGATTTGCTACCTTCAGATTCACTGTCAGATAAAGATTTTCTTTTTGCACTATCTTTTTTCTTTACCAGCTTTTTGAAAATGAAGAAATGCTTCAATTAACTCTGGCCAATCTGAGTTTTCTTCAGGTTCCCACTTACTGTCAGCAGCCTAAATCTCTCCACTGCAGAAGAGACTCCACCTTTCCACGCACATTTTTTCTAGCACAAATTCCAGTACTTTTTCGATCACAAATTCTTCAGGCTCCCTACTTCCTCGACTTTTTTACTTTTTCCATTTTGTTTCTTCCCTGCTTTTTGCAACGTAGTCTTCTTGGATGCTGTTTTTTATTGCACCCCGAGGAGCTGCTATTCACCATTTCGAATGCTCCTTCGCAGGTCCACAGAGTCTTGGCCTCTGCGCATCACAATTTGTTTCTTTTAAGTTTAGTAATTTTCCTCTTAATCTACTTGCAAAAATAAATTGAATATATATTAGACAGGAAAACACGCACCAATTGTAGAAAATGAAATCTAGAAATAGTACTAAGAACAAATCTGCTTTCAAATTACTTATCCTTAAATATATCCTAATGATAATTAGTGACCCCATTTTTTTCAACTCAGATAAACATAAAGTAGCACGTAAAATATTCATTTTGAGCTAACTAAATTACACAATGGGATTACACTATACTTTCTGAACTTAAAAAATTCTCCTTGTTTTCAGGGGAAAACATAGGAGATTATTAAAACCAACACAGATTTTTAAATTTTCATTTACATAATCCTTGCCTTGCATGAAACAGTTTTATACATGACCACTAAAAATTACAATCAAGTTAAGATACCTACGTTTTTCTAACAAATGGTTAATATAGACAAAATCTACTTGTAAAAGTTACCCTGACATTGGAATAAGTTTATACAGCTCTTTTGTTTACATAATGACCAAATACATATTATCTTATATGGTTTTCATGACAACTGACTTTTTTACTTTTTATTTTTAGAAGAGTTGAGTTAAACATAATTTTCTATTCATAACATACAATCAGATTTACACTCTGAATAGTAACTTTATTCATTTCATTAGCACCAACACTGTGTTTGTACCCTTATAGCTATTAAAGTTAGCCAAATTTTCAACTTATAAAATCACATACTTTCTCACATCCTCATAGATTTATCTGTTTCCTCTACACTATCTCATTTGTATTTTTTTTTCAAAATAATTGCACATTGCTTTGGTTACTAGGGATTTACTGCTTACATTATAGTGCATATTTTCATATTGCCCAGTAAATTGAGCTTTTGGTTTTTCTTTATATTTTATATATGGACTAATTTATGTTAATTTTGGACATTTTGAAAAATTAAATTCTCTAAGATTAATTTGTTCTTGATCTGGAAAATAACTATTGTTCTATTGTCCTTATATATTTAGACTTTTTATTGATTAATGTTTTTGTAAACAGAATATTTTTTCAAGGAATATTTTCTAAAAAATCTCTTATTGGTTTCAACTATAGAGGTTTTAATGAACCGGAGGGATGTTTCCTGCCCTCACATTAAGCAAATTTTTTGTTTTAAATTACTTTTCTTTGATATTTAGTAAGACCATTCTATTTTTATTTATTCAATTTTTAAAAGACAGTAAATTTTTAAATACTGGAGCTATAAACATCATGCCAAAGTCTTATAAAAGATAAAAGTGGTCATACTTTTCCACATGGCTCTTTAAAGATTAGCTATTAAGAGTACAGTAACTAATGTTATTTCTTTTCAGAAACAAAACTTTGCAATACCATACCTGAACACAATATTAATTTTCTTAAGACTGAGACTGAAATTTTAAAAAAAGTGAGAAAAATTTGATGTTTAAATAAAGTTCATTTTAAGAAAACCATAAATTTAAGTTATCATTACTACAAGTTTGCCATGCATAATTACTGCACTTATCTTGAGGAACTGGTTTATGTCAAATGAAACTTGCTAATTTTTCACTTTCCCTTCCCTATACCTTGTCTCCATCTCTTGGTTTCCTTGCCATTTGTAAAAGATTTTTCTCTTTGTTTCGCATGATCTGTCTTTTATTTTGCTCTTTAAGTTATTTATACCCAAGTTTCTCACATAAGGAAAGCACTGTTACATAGAAACTCATGGGTCTGACTGAATTCACTTTCCATAACGTATTTCTAAATACTATAAAAGTATATTTTCTTTTGGTAATATCCTTTGTGACAATTATCCATTCTTTAGGAATATTTTAAAAGAATTTTGATTATCATTTGGATATATTAATACTCATTGTAAACTCTCTTGGTGCAGCTTCTTATATCTATCTGGTTAGTTCCAAGTGTACTATTAATTATTCAGTCTGAGATTTATCACTATTACTCTTAAAAATTGGAATTCTTTTTATGTAAAATATTCTTCCTCTACATTCATTGTTTTCCTTTCTTTGTGATTGCCATCACATAGAATTTAAATTTATTTTCCCCTTGTATTGGTTCATGTTTTAGTACATAATGAGTGCATTGCTCCTGGGAGTGAGTACATGTACACAGCACACAGCATATGCTTTTTCATTGCCTGCCATCACCACCCCTCCTTGTGGACAGTCAGCGGTCCCAGTACCACTTGTTAAGAGACTGGCTCTCTCCTCTCCAGCATTAGTTGTAGTCCTTTGTCAAAGATCAGGTAGCTGAAGTCTCTTGGCTCATTTCTGTACACTATGTTGTTCTGCATTGTATTCATGCTATTAGCCTGTTTTATGGCAGGCATATGCTTTTTTTGTTTGTTTTTTGTTTTTTAAACCACTGTGGCTTTGCAGTGTAATTTGAAGTCTGAGATTTTGATGCCTCCTGCTTTCCTCTTATTTTCTAGATTTGCGTTTGCTAGTCTGTGAGGAATACTGTTTATATATTGTTTTCAATTGCATTAAATTAGTATATCTGTTTTGAAAGTATGAACATTTTGACAGTATTTGCTCTGTGTACTCATGAAAAGGTTATAACTTTCCATTTTCTCTTGTTACTTTCAATGTCCTTTGTCAGAGTACTATAGATTTCTTTGAAGAACTCTTCCATTTCTTTGCTTGGGTTCATTCCTAAGTATTTAATTTTTCTTCATGCTATTGTGATTGGGAATGTTTTTCTATTTTTTTTTCCCAGTGAGCTCATTAGTGGTATACAGGAACACTATTGGTTTGTGTGTGTTGATTTTGTATACTGCTATCCAAATACATTTGGTTATTATTTCTTGGAGTCTTTTGGTGGAGTTTTTGTGTCTTTTATGCAAATGATCATGTCATCTGCAAATAATGATAATTTTTCTTCTTTTCCTATACATATCTTTTTAAAATTCTTTCTCGTGCCTAATTTATGTGTCTAATATTTTGAATGCTCTATTGAACAGGAGTGGGGACAGTGAGCCTCTTTTTCTTGTACCTTATTTTAGAGAGAAATCTCTCAGCTTTTCACTATTTAATATGATGTTAGCTGGTTGTCACAAATGGCTTTTTCAGATTGAGATAAGATCTATATATATCTTCTTCAGAGTCTGCATTACAAGTAGCTTTTGGAGTTTGTCAAAAGCTTTTTTTCTGTATTTACTGAGAGAATCGTGTGATTTTTGTCGTTGCTTTGTTTGTGTTAGGTGTATGTATGTCACAGGCTTGATCATGAAGTATGATCTCTTTGATGATACATTGCATTCTATCTGCCAATATATATTTTTTAAGATTTTTGTATATGGGTTCATTAAAGTGTATGACATGTAGTTCTCTGTATTTGTTGGGTCCTTTCAGTTTTTGAAATCAGGATAATTATAGTTTTCTGGAACGACTTTGGAAGTATTCCTTACTTTTCAAAAAAAATTTTTTTTTTTCAAGAGGAATCAAACGCATGACCTTGTCCTTGCCACTGAGCTGTATTCCTGGCCTTTTTAAATTTTTGTACCAGGAAACAAACCCAGGACCTTGCACTTGCCAGGTAGGCACTTACAAAGCTGAGCATATCTCTGGTCCTCAGCTATTAAAGGAATTTGAGGATTATTGACCTTAAATCTTCCCTGAAGATCTTTGAGAATTTAACAGTGAATCCACTGAGTTCTGGGTTTTTCTTACTTGGCAGATTTTTAATTATTATTACTGTTTTGTTTTCTTTGCCTCTTATTGGATTACTCTGGGTTTTTGTATCAGTTTTATCATGGTTCAGTTTTGGTATTTCATGTGTCTCAGATTCTATCAGTTTCTTCCAGATTCTAATTTATTCCAGATTCCAATATATTGCCATACAGGCTCTCATATCAACTACTAATAATCTGAATTTCAGATATACACTATTATTTAGACTTTTTAAAATTGTAATTGTATTGATTTGGATTTTTTCCTTTTTAATAAGGTCAACAAAGGGTTTGTCTATTATTTTTGTGTTTTCACAAAAAGTTCTTTAATTCATTATTTTTTGTCTGAATTTATTAATTTCTACTTTAATCAGTACAATTTCATTTCTTATACTAGCTTTAGATTTAGCACATTCTTTGTTTTACTTTTAGTTTCCTGAGGCACAGTATTAGTTTATTCATTTTGGCTTGTTCTATTTTTCTGATATGTGTATTCATTGTTGTGACTCCTTTTGTTGTGTCCCATAAGTTCACCTATATTGTATGGGCATTATTATTTGTTTCTAGAAATCATATAATTTCTTTCATGGTTACTTTTATGATCCATATATTAATCAAGAATTATTATTTAATTTTCATTTGTTTGCATAAGGTTTGTGGTTTCCTTTGCTACTGATTTCTTGTGTCATTGCATTATAAGCTGATAAAATGCGTTGTATAACTTTGATTGTTTTGCATTTATGTAAGTATGTTTTATGAGCTATTATGTCACCTATTTTAGGGAAAGTTCCATGTGCTATTAATATGTCTATTTTAGTGTTTTGTCTGATTTTGTTTATTTGTATTCCTGTTTTTATTTACTTTTGTAGTTTTTTCATATATTTATCTTTTTCTATAGTTAGCTTTTAGGAATGATTCTTATATTGATCTGTATCAGTTCCAATTTTTTATTTGTTCATTTTAGTTTCATAACACTGTAAACATGTACAGTGTTATTTTTAACTCCTCTTTGATAGTATTCATTCTAAGAATTTTTATTATTTGATTTTTCTCTTAATTTACTCTGTTAGTTCTCATTGTATCTATAAAATTGATTAGGGACTTATTTAAATATTTACTTTTTTAGTTAATAATTACTTTGATTATTTTTGTGCCCATCAACACTTGCTTTTCTGAGGCTATCAAATAGATTGATGGAAAATGAATATTGGAGGACAATTATAAAACCTTGTTGGTAACTCTTGCCCTACTTAATTATTTTATGTGTATGGATACTTAGAAAGGAACCACCCATGTTCCACAGGGATTAAATCCCCATGGTAACAATAGAACCTTCGCTTTACTAGATTATTCTTCACCAAGGGCTGTTATTTTTTTATTATAACCTTTTGAAAAAAAGTAAAAGAGTATGTGCAAAAAAGAGGGTAAGTACCACTCTCTGTTTCCCCAAGGAAGCTCAGGATTCCTGAATTGCCCTGCAGAGCACTAGGGGGCAAAGAAAATGAGGAAGCATAAAGCTGTGCCCAAACATTTTGCCTAATGGTGTTCTGCCTTGTGGGCCCTTGTGAGGTTTATATCTCTCATCAAATCACGAATTACTTTTGCCTTTCCTGAAAGTTTTCAGTTTTAACTTAAGTTTTCATTTTCTCCAATTCCATTATTTTTTGATTTCGTTTTTCCTTTAAGATTTCAATATGAGAGCCAAAACATTAAGTAAATATATTTTAAATTTTTAATTCTTTATAAAAAGTATGCTTTTCACATGAGGTGTAAGCTCTGAAATAGTACTCCACATAATATGTTATGTGGAGTACTATTGTTTGATACTAATATGTTTGATAAATATTGGGAAATACTGCATAAGCACATGAAGATATGAACAGGTATGAACATTTAAACCTAGGGAAATTGTTTTACAACTGACTTTTGAGTCCAGATTACAAGTTTTACCAATGAAATACATGCATTTAAGCTTTATAACGAAATATAGGTAGAAATGAGCATCACACAGAACTCAATCCTTTGGAAAAGTTCTCTGAATCATGCTCAGTCTCATGTTTCTAGATCTCTGGTCTCACTCTCCCACTCACTCCCCTCTCCCCTGCTCTCTATGCTGTTTCTTTTCTCCTTCTCCCTCTTACTTGGCTACTCTCAATTATACTTGAAGCTAAATAAATGCTGTGCATATTATATTTGACTTTTCCCCACATATATATCTGTAGTCCCTTATTATGTTGATTAAATTGCTTGGGAAAATTGTGAAATTTAGTATCTTCTTTTCTGTAGAGCACAATGTCATTCCAGTCACTTATGCCTGTTTTAATAACTTTTCTTTTTTCTTATCTAATCTAGTTTTGCTTGGTTTTCTAGCATATTATTTCTCTTTGAGGTGGAATTCAGCCAGGGGATTGTGCTATTATTACATAAGAAAGAGAGTAGTGTGCCTTGTCTTAGTGTTGTTGGAGTTGAAATATGCCTCTTGAGTCTTTTGTGTGCTTTATTGGACACAAACAATTTTATCATTTGAACAAAATATTAGCATCAGATTAGGTCACTGTATGATTGTGACAATTCAAAACACTTTCATAATAATGTCTAGACAGAGGCAAACGAACACAGTCTAAATCAGAGCAATGACAAAATAATTCCTTAATTTAGCATGACTGGCTACTTCCTTGTCAACCACCATGTTAGATTTTCTCTCATCTGCTCCATGTACACAAAACTCAGTGACATTTTCTTGAATTTGTGATTTTACCCAATCTGGAACAGTTGCTACTTCCCTGAAATTACTAAAACGATATTCTGATATGTAAGTCTTTTTGACACACATTTAAGGAGCTACTGTAGCTCCCCAAGAGTGTATTCACTTTTGCTACAGTGACAAAGCCAATTTTTCCAAATTCTGTTTCATTAATACTCTGTGGTGGAGGCATTAAAAAGAGAAAAGAGAGAGAAAGATGGAGGAGAAAGGGATGAAGAGTAAAATAAAGGTAGGGAAGGGAAAGTAAGGGGAGGGGAGGGGAGGGAAGAGGAAGGGAGAGGAGAGGAGAGAAGAGGAGAGGAGAGAAGAGAAGAGAAGAGAAGAGAAGAGAAGAGAAGAGAAGAGAAGAGGGAAAGGAAATATAAAACTACTTGAAGTAATTATCAAAATTAGTTCAAAGAGTGATAGAAAAATACGCTGTAAAAATTTTAATTTTTATTGTGTATGTTTACAGTTTTTAATGATAATATTCATTGCACGGAATTAATGTAAGACTATAGCACATTTCAATTGTTTATTCATCATTTCCCTCCATTCCTTTCCCTTTCTTTTAAAAATGTTTGTGTTTTATAAGCAGCTATAAGAACCAGGTATACTATCAGCTTTTGTCTATGAAACTTACTTGCATATGCAACATTTTATTTTCCCACATGAAGCACACAGTACATAGACTGCTTTGGGGAGGAGATTGTTCTTAAATATGTCCCTGACTTTTCATCCCATTTAAAATTAAAGTACATTCAGTGAGGCAGTATTGACCTCTGAAAAATTGCTTGCTCCTTCTTACATATATTTGTGTTAGTGCTCAGGAAATAGCATTATGGATTTCTGACTTTTTATTCCCTGTGAATAGATTGGTTAATAAGCAAGCTGGGTTGGTTTATATAAAAAACAAGACAGGCAGATACTAATGTGAAATTGTGGTTTTAACAGAACAACTTTTGCTTCTGTTTTCATTTTAGCTCTTAATAACTTTGACAATTCTTGGCATATCTTTTTGCCACTGCGTCAAATTTGCCTGCTGTGAAACAGAGAGAGCTGATCTGCCTGATGCGGCAAGTGTGAAGATGATTAATGCTAAGAAAGGTTCAGAGGAAAAGCACCGCCCAAAAATGGAGCTTCATTATTTTACTAAATCAAATTTTTCTTGGTGTTCATATCAGTGACCTACTCTTTGTGCAGCAATAACTGATTCAGACTTCTTTTTATAAAAAAAAGATGAAAAAGCAATCAAACTTTTTTATAAAAAAAGAGGAAAAAGCAAGAAATAAAAGGAAAAGAATTCACAACACAGCAAAGAGAAATTACTGTAATATGAAATGTAACACAGAATTTTTTCATGGTCTAATACTTTTTAATCTTGAGGCATAGATGAAAAAATAATGGGGAAAATTAAAGTACAACTATTTTACTTTGTGTGAAGCAGGGGAGATTTCTGGATTTATTGCACCAAACTCTGGAAGACAGAATGCTTAGAATTTTGCAGACATGATTATTAGGGCTCCGTCTGGTGGTTCAACAGCTTCAGAGAGTACCAGTTTTCGGTTTCCAAATTTTATTTCAGTGTTGTGCTAAAAGTAGTCTGTAGTTATAGTGTTTCTTTTGCCACTTAAGGACTGAGATGATTTTGTTTCTGATAGGGTAAAAACTTATAAATGAAAATAAGAATATGATAAAAACATGAAATTGCATTATTATTTTTTCTGGTTTATATAATACAATCTAACTTTTATTGTTTTGCTATTATTTTCTTAACATTTCTATCATTTGAAAGAGCTTTGGATAAAAGTTGCTGAAAAATAAAATTAGTATATGTGA
Organism: Cavia porcellus; assembly: GCF_034190915.1. Lineage (NCBI taxonomy): Eukaryota > Metazoa > Chordata > Mammalia > Rodentia > Caviidae > Cavia > Cavia porcellus. Next base: position 50,792,665 of record NW_026947498.1, on the reverse strand, counting down.
TATTGATCTTTATAACTTCTTTAAAATATAATGAATATTTTCCTTCTTTATGCCTTTTTTAGACCATCTGAAATATAAGAACACGCAAACTAAACTAAATGATATATTCAGGATATACATGTGTATATTCATATTTTAATTACTCTGCTGAAATGTACACATTTTAAAAAATATTCAAGGATGAAAATTTCCACATTGTTTTTTTAACAATAAAGACAGGCAGCTAAAAGACAGCTGTGTAATGAAGGATTTTAGGCTAATATAAATGGCAGGATTTAATCAAGCATTTATTGTGAAACATCATATATCTATTCAAAGTTGTGTTCATAACAAATATTCAAGTACATTGAAATTTTCATAATATGAAATTAATTTTTTACAAAGCAAACAAAATTGAATGCTCTAGATACAGCAAGATCTTAAGTATAAATAGACTGAAACAGTCAAAGCTGGATAAATAATAAACCAGCCAGTGTATTAAAAACTGAATATCAGAAAGAAACCTGAAGAAAGAAGAAGAAAATAAATAAATAAAGAAGGGAGGAAGGAAGGAAATAAAAAAGGGAAGAAGTAAGAATGGAATTAAGGTAAAAAGAAAGTTTGTGAGGGAGAGTATAAAGAAGCCACTACAAGCAAATGATTTCAAGTATTACATATTGTCAAGTGATCTAATTGGAATTGATATTCAAAAATTTTGTGACATTTTTTAAAATATTCAGCTCAAAATTCAACACTTTATTATTCCTAGCTGCTATATTCATGCCTCAGGTATCATAGTCAACTGTTAAGATTACACTGAAGCACAAACATTTTGAAATCAAGGACCAATTTACAGAAGCTTGAAGCTGCTCCCACTAATCTGAATCTATTATTGGTCCTTACTTTGGCAACTCAAACAATAGTTATCTCAGTTTGAGCACAGGTAGATAGTGAAGAAATTAATGAAATCAACCTAGGTCTTCACAAATCATTATTCTCTTCCGTATACTTTTAATATATTTTTGTATTTCTGGTCATTAAACCTTCTTTTAGTGGTACCACATTTTGAACCTACTCTTATAAGACGTAGATAAGTGGATTTATGTAGCTACATTAGTAACCAAAGCACAAAGCTAAGACAGAATTCACTTAAATTTATGTTTTTGATTTTAGATTCTAAAGTAAAAAGATATTTTCACAAGTCTTACAAAGTTTTGTTTAGGCTTCCTGCTTCAGCATTTCTGCAAATTAGCCTACAGATCTGAATAAAATGAAACAATATTACAAAAGTTATTTTTAAAAGATCTTCCCTTTCATGATTGCTAGGTGTAATCCTGTCTTCATGGTCTGCAAGTCTATCTTCAGTTTCTTTCAAGCAGTTTTGCCAGCTGTTGTAGTTAGTAGTTGTAACAAGAACAATTACATACAAGAAATAGAATTAATAATATAATTTTATAATGGTCACCCAGGGTTAAACACAAGAAAGTGCAGGAAATGCGTCCACAACACTAAAGACCTGGATTCTACAGCAATGTCTTGCATGAGTCCTGCTGAAATCTTAGACCTTATGACAGTGCCTCCCGCAAGTCCAACTGGAGGTCTAGAGCCACAAAAAGGACTCATACCAGTCTCTTTTGCAATCTGTGCTGGGAAGGCCCAAAGGTCAGTCATGGAAGCTAAAAAGTCCAAGCCAGTGAGGTGAAGAATATGTGTCCATAGGTTGAGGGGTCTACACTGGAAACAAGAATTGATGCTCAAAATAAGGACCAGGGCTCCCCCAAAAAGTACAACAGAGAACATAAATAGGTGAGCAGTGCATTAGCCAATCTACCTGGTGTCAGCCCCTTTCCTGCTCACTAGCCCACTTGCAATCACTGACATTCACTGATTTTGTATCATAGTGATCATGAGAGAACTGTATGGAAATTCACCTGGCAGAAATCTCTATGTGGACCATCACTACAGTTTTCTTTTTTGTTACTTATTTTCTTTTCTTTGATTTGATTTAATTCCTGTTTATTTTCTCTTTCTTTTTGTCCCTACTTGTATTAGTTAGGGTTGACTATAAGAAATTATATATATATATATATATATATATATATATATATGAAATATAAAAGATTTATAATTATGCTTACAGTGATCATTTGCAGAGTCAGGTGAGGAAATATGCAACAGGGCTGTCTAAGTACTGGCCAGTCAGAGGATCCATTCAAAAGTCAAAGGCCTGGAGCTCACTGTAGAGTCCAGTGTGCATCTGGATTAGGAAGCCAACGTGTCTGTTTTAGAAGGCTGAAGAATATGCCCTGTAAGACTGGAGACAGATGTCCAAAGGCAATGGTGTAGACTGAAGTTCCAAACAGAAGTGAGACTTTTTCTATCTCTCTTATTCCATCCTGCCTAGAAGCCCAGAAGGTTGATGCCCCTCACTGGCAAGGCAGGTCTTCCCTCTTCAGTAAATCATTCAGCAATATGTTAAACCAATTGGGTAAGCATTTGTTATTCAAGTTGACACCACAGCCAACTATCCTATCACTCTTTTTTATTTTAACTCTAACATCTCTAGCAACACTATTTTCTTATATTTTATATATTCCTCACACTTCAAATTTTTTCTCTATATTTTGTTCTTCTTAAGACATTCTCATCTTCTTTCATGTTACCTATTTTTATCAAAGATTTTCTTTGTTTTATCTAGCCTCTTGTCTTGTCTTGTCTTTTCTCTTTTTCTAATTGTAGGTACACAAATAATCTAAAGATTTGACCAACCTGGCAGCATTAATCTCTAATCCAATTTACTTCTCTAACTTTCTGCTATTGTCCCCAGAAATATTTTCTTAAAGCAATGTGTTAATCTTTCATTCTAATCATGAAAGTCTGAACTTTATATAGTTTTAACTTTTTATTCTTCTATGTACTGCTTTCCTGTACTCCTCTTTTACCCATCCTCCATTGTTTCCTTCCCTTCTTGCACACTGCAAACTGCCATCAACAAAATAACATAGTATGTAAAGATAATTGATTAAATAGTAAGAGAGTTAATGCAATTTTTTCACATGAGATTTGTCAACATTATTATAAACAATATTAATTCTCTCCTCACAAATCAATGGCAAGGTTTAAACTATTTAAATTAAATAGCACAGGAGGTTAAAAAAAACTCTGGACACGTAAAGTCACAAATACATTGCTGGAAAGAAGAATCTAACTAAAAAATCTTCACATTAACAACAATCTCTAGCTGACCTCAACAATCACTATACACACACACACACAACACACACACACACATATACATCTTTGCATTGGATGAGTTTCTTGAATGCCACAGACAGTTTCATTTTGTTTTTGAACAATACCAATTTGTGTGTTCTGTTTGGGTAGTTGAGGCCATTAACACTGGAAGATGTTACTGAGAAGTATTGATTAATTTCTAACATTACATTCTTACATCCACAGACACATTCAGCTATCTGGTTTTTGACAAAGGGGTCAAAATATATTAAGGAACGATAGACTATTCAACAAATGAAGCTGAGAAAACTGACTATATTCAAAGACTGAAGCTGGATTAATATCTGAAGCTTGATCCAGCAACTAAATTCAAAGAAAAATTGATCAGTGATCTAAATATTAAAACATAAACAGTAAGTATACTAGAAGATAAAATGGGTAAAACACTTGAAGTCTCAATGGTAGGTAAGGACTTTGTGAACAGAATCTCAACTGTACAAGTAATAAAAACAAGTCAAGTATATAAAATTAAAACAAAGCAAAGGAAGTAATCACTTGAGTGAAGAGATAACCTTCAAAATGAGAAAATAAAGTCTGGCTATTCTTCCAGCAGAGGACTGATATATAAACTCTATGAGAACTCAAAAACTTAGACCAACCAAATAAAAGACTCTGAAAACACAGCCCAATGAAATAGAAGGAAGTACAATGTCCAATAACATGTGAAAAATGTTCAACATGTCTTGCCATTAGTGAAATGCAAATTAAAATAACAGTGAGTATTCATCTTATGCCAGAGGGAATGTCAACATAAATAGATCCAACAATAATAAATGCTAAAGGTGGTTGTGAGGGAAAAGGAACACATCTACATTTGGGGGTGGGTAACTAAACTAGCACAACATTTTCCAAAGAGACCTAAAGATATAATGATACATACATACCAGTGTTTATTTCTTTGTTTGTTTTCTTGTCTTTTTCCTTTTTATCGGTACTGGGTAGTGAACTCACAACTGCCTGCTTGCAAGGTAGGCGCTTATGCAGCTGAGCTAAATCCCCAGCCCCCCATACCAGTGTTTATAATAGCACAATTCACAGTGGCTAAGTCTTGAAAATGGTCTATATGTCTATTGACACATTAATGGATAAAGAATATATGGTATCTATAGGTAGTAGAGAATTATTCATCTGTAAAGCATCATAAATTTGAGCTATTTGTAGAAAAATTGATGCATTTGGAAAATAAAATTTTAAGTGAAAAAAAATCAGACATACAATTTTAACTATTGTCATAGTTTATGTCTGTGTCCCCCAGGCCTCATGAGTTTGAATTATGCATTTGTTATTGGTTCAGTGTCTAGTGCTTGGATTGATGGTGTCAGTGCTCCACCCACAAAGGGGTGGAGCCAGGGTGTGATGTAATGGCAGGAAGAAGGTGTGTCTTGCTCTTTGCTGGATCCTGCTTGCTGTTTTCAGCCATCATGAATTGCAATCCAGCCATGCCCGCCTGCCTTGGAGCTAACTGAGTGTGAACTGAAACCTCCAAAAACCTGTAAGAAATAAACCTTTCCTTTCCCAACTTTGGGCATCAGGTATTTTGTCTCAGCGATGAGCATACTAAGACAGAAACTGATACCAGAGGAGTGGGGTCATTGCTGTTATGTTGCCTGGCCATGTGACTTGAGAGCCTTAGAAATTTGAAAATATTTGAGAGACTGGCCAAAGAGACAGCCCCTGTGTGCTGTATTAATTTTGGAAACTCTGGTCAGAACCTGGAAGGTTGGAGTACTGATAGAAATGCTGCCAATTAAGATGAAACTTGGGAGGCTTCTGTTGACAAAGACTGCAATGTCTGCTGGAGTCCAGGTAGTATATTGTGCTTTAGATGAAAGTTGGTCTTCAGATATTACCTGGGTGGCAGAAGAATTTCAGTGCAGTCTACTTTTGGGATGGTAGCATGGTTACTTTAGAGAACTTTTGACCAGATGTATTTTGAAATTTAGAGCAAAGGGCCAGTAGAGTAATTTAAAACAGTTGGCCAAGAAGAAGGCTCCACTGGAACTGTGGGTTGTAAAGATGAAACAGAGAACATGGTTGTTTAGAAGAATAGGATAATGGAAAAATCAAGAGTACATTTGAATTGCAGGAGATTCTTATATTTTAGTCTTGCCATGCTATGTTAAAGTTAATGGGAAGCAAGGACTGTGATTGTAATTGTTCTTTTAGTGTGATTTTAATGTTTTATATGTTTGTAACCCAGTTGATTTGTCAAAGTACTGTGTTTTAATGTTGAACCTTGGTCACCTTTTAAATGTTTTGGTTTGATGCAGGAATTAAGTGTAAAAAGAATTGTGTATATATGTAATTGTTTTATTAATGTAACAAATCTGCCACTAAGGACTATAGTTTAAGGAAATGCATGTAGTTATTAAGTTGACCAGGGATGGATTGCTATGGTTTGAAAACTGGTGGTCAACTCAACACCAGCTGGATTACATCAGCATGCATTGAGAGAAGATGCTCCACCTGAGGAGGGTTGTCAGGATAAATAGGTGGAGAAGAAGAGAGGTGTAGGGAGGGATTGAGGCATGAAGGAGGCATTGTGGGTTCTCTTACAAGTTGCTGTCTGAGCTTTTGGTTTTCCTGGAGAAGCTTTGGTCTTCACATCGAGCATTGCTTCCTGGCTCCGGAGGGCAAGACATGTGCTGCCTGGTCTCCAGCATGAACTCGTCATGCTGCTTCCTGGCACGTACCCGACTGACTGTGCTTGTCGTTGGAGCTCGGAGCCTCCATGTCACTGAGGACAGCTGTGGTGCCTTTCAGGACAGCCTCGCTCTTTGTTGTGAGTGTGACTTCTCCACGGCTCCAGTGTAGAACCCTCATCCCACTAGCACAGCTCCTTCATCTGCTGGCATAGACGTCCTGGCTTCCACCGCTGACCCTTGGATCTTCCCGGCACAGATCTGTAAAAGAGACTGGCTTGAGTTCTTCTTGTGGGCTCTGTACTTCCAGTTGGACTCGTGGAGGCGTTGTTCTGAGCTCTGGGTTTTTATCTGGACTCATGTGGACATTGCTGTGGGGTTTAGGCTCTTGACTAAATAATCTATGTCTTTGTTGTTGTGGATAGATTTCCTGCATTCTCCTGTGTTAACTTCCGGTGACCATTATAAAAATATTATAAACTCCATGTCCTGATCTGAATTGTTCTCTGTGTACAACCCCTGACTACAACAACTATCATCTGGTTTCCTGCATTTGAATACCGCAGCATACAAATGAGCAAAACAAAAATTGATAAAAGAAATGAGATTGATGAGTCATTTTCAAGAGGGAAGGACTCCAAGTGGTTGATGTTGAACGGAGGTAGAGAGGAAGTTGGGGTAAAAATATTTGAAAGGCATCTTATGTACATGTGACACACTCAGAAAGAATACAAATGTTATACATCACAAAATAGTAACAATGATAATGAAAATATGGGCAAGGAACCTGGAGGTACAGAAGGAACCTAAGTAGGGTAGTAAAGGTAATAAAAAGAATCAAGATATGTTAAGTACCTATACCTATCCCTATGATAAATGTAAAGTTCATGTACTGCAAATGTGTCCTAATAAGACAGAATATAAAATATTGAATGTCTCTTTATCAAGCTTTCTTGTCAGGAAATTGAATGATAAAACTTTTTATAAACTTTTATGTTTAAAATTATTTATATCATTAATTTAGGATGATAGTAAGCATCATAAGTACCATTCTTAAAATTTCAGTAGCAATATATTATTATCAGTATTCTGTCATCAATCTTTCATGACTAATGCTTTGGACTTGATGTAATTTTAATTTTTATTATAGCAGAGAAATGTTTTTTCTGGCTTTATAGTTTTTCCAGGAATGGATGTAATTTTGATCAAATATGTCTTTAGCATAATATGTTTTGTAGCTAATGATTTTCCTAATTTGATCATTTTTTTGAATTTTAGGGGTAGACACTACACAGCTGATATTGATAAATTATGTGAAACCTAATTTAGTATTCATAGTACAAAATGTTGAATATGTTTTAAAAACTGTTTTTCTCTGCAAGTTTATAAGACATGCTGAGATAAAATTGTAATGAGAACAATGTTTGATATTTTGAAATAATTTTAGTAATCTATGCTTAACTTATTGCCTTAAAAGTATTATGGCAATAGCATGTAAAACAATTTGGTCTCAGTGTCATGAGCATATAGAAAGATCATTTGTTGTTTAATTGGTTTTTACTATCACTTAGTAAATGATATATTTAGATTTTATTTCTTTAATCTATTCAGTTTTAGTCAATTACATGTTAAAAGTATGTCTTATAATTTAATACAAGTTTAAAGTTATTTTCATCCTTTTAAGTGTATTCCTCTTTTGATTTTGAAATAAATTTGATTTATATGGCTATATCACATTTATTATTCGTAATGTCCATGTGCTTGTGATTATTTCATACTCATTTTTGAATTTAGTTTTAAGAAATTGTATTAGAAGACTTAATTTCTGGATTCATTTTTTATGCTATTTTTCCCTAACTTCGTTAAATTTCCTTTACTGTTTTAATTTTTCTAAATTATTATTTTTAATTGTTTATTCTCTTAGTTATCTAGCTGGATGCTGCATTTGAAGAATGTATTCTTTTTCTTCTTCTCCTTCTTCTTCTTCTTCTTCTTCTTCTTCTTATTATTATTATTATTATCACTATTTTTGAGGCAGGTTCTCACACTGTAGTTAGTGTAGGCTATCCTTGTAGTCAGTGTAGGCTATCACTAGATACTGCAAGCAGGCCTCAAACTCACGACAACCCTCCTGTCTCAGCCTCTAAAGTCTTAGGACTACAGGCATTAATATATTAAATTTTTAAGAATTTTTAATATATTTTTATCACATTTCATGATACTTGTTGCACGATTCCTTTGTGGATGATTTGATTTCATTATTTATGATTTGCTTTCTTTTTTATGCTATTTCATAATTTTTAAAATTTGTTCTCTTTCTATTGTACCATATCTGTAATTAAGTATTTTTTGTTGCATTTTTTGTCTTGTGATATTATTGAAAACTGTGGACTGTAATTTTATCTTTAGGTAATCTCATTTTATAAGTCTATCTATATTTGAAATCCATTAATTTTACCTTAATTTCAATGACAGTTTTAAAAATTTGCTTAGAAAACTAGTATTGTGCCTTACTTTTAACAATTATACATATATATATCCATCAATATTGCATTCTAAATAAAAATATTATAATTTGTCCACAGTATTCATGAATATTTCTTATTTTCATTTTATTTTATACTTTTCTTATAATCTAGCAGTATTTGTGGACTATTTAAAATATTTTCCTTTGTATTTGTGTTCCCTTTACAAAATTTTATTACTACCACATTTATATTTTAGCCTTTTTATTTCCAAAGTATTTTTGTTAACTTTTTTATATGCATTTTATCAATTTATATTTATATGCATTTCAAAGTTTTAATATATGACTGATTAACTTATATACGTTTATTGTGGCTATTTGTGTTTCACTGTTATGAAATTAACTTTGGAATACTTATGTTTTTAGTAATAATATGAAACTTTATCTTTAAAAATAATATACATGTAAAGAAGACAACAGTACGACAGCAATATCTGGAAGTAAGTATCTAAAAGACAAGGCAAATGCAATTCTTAATAAGAGATTCTTGCCCTAGTATATATTATGGTATAATTATGGTGGGAGTCTAAGATGGCGGAAGGCCAAAGCAGGAACACTTAACCACTTCCTCCTTCTTCAGCACAATAGCATCTCTGTTTCCTGTTTGTATGCAAAGAAAATTACAATCAGTTTCTCAAACATTAATCTATGCCTGCCCCATGTGCCACTTCTTATCAGAGGTCATATGACTCTCTGTCTCTCTGTTTCCAGTCAAAAGAGACAGCCCAACCACCACGGTTTGTGTGTTCCTTTCCACATCCTCAATAAACCTGTTCTTCCCTTTATTTCTTTCTTTCTTTTTTTTTTACTTTTTGCTTCTCTATTGTTCCAGAAAACTCTAACACTTAATAACTTTTAATTTTTAATATACATTCTCATAAAAGGAAATAAATGAGTATGAATGCATATTGGTATTAAAAGTTACAAGCACTTATGGATGTCTAGACTCTGCGGATAAATCAATGAAATATATAAAGTTGCTCCTTTCATAATCTTTATTAAAGTGGATAATATAATTAACAAAATTATAATTAAGTAGCATAAGGGAGTGATAAGTTCTTAGATCAATACTAAAACAGTTTCTCACATCATTCATTTACTCATCATATCATAATTTGTCTCCAAATTTAGTGACCTAAAACAACCATTTATTGTTATTTATATGTCTATGATTAAGCCTGTTCATCTCAGTGGGCATGCTGTTGGACCTATGGAACTGAGTAAATATGGCTGATCTAGGAGGCCACATTTACGTGTCTGTCATCTGACTGTACCTCAGTTGGCAATCAGATGCAACCATGCCATGAATCTGTATATTACAGTGAAGGCTAAGTCATCTTTGTTCACATGGACAACTTGCATTTCTAGAAGAGCAATGCTGCTTAAGCTCAAAAGTAATACACATTTATCTCTTCCACATTCTGTTGGTCAAAGCAAAGTTATCTCTGATGGTAGTAGAACCAAGCTTTTGATGAAAGGTCAGAAGTGGAATTACAAAGTGCTATATATGGATATAAGTGAAAATTTTCAGAAGTTCACTTATGTCTGTGTTTCTTAAAATAACCAGCTTGAGAGAAGCCCCCAAAAGTACATTTTGTGGTGGTAAATATGTCCTCATTTAGACCTTTTCAGGGTAGTATATTTTGAGCTTACATTTTCATTTTTTTCAGAATAATGGAAATATATCAATAAATAAATACTATTTTGCCTATTAATATATAACAACAATTCATGGTGAATATGATAGATAGTTGCTATTAAATGCTATATTTCAGAAATGTAACAGGAAGAAATATATTAATATAGTGGGTTATATGATCAAAAATGAAAATATTTATTGTTATACATTACAAATCACCTGGTAAAATCAGCACTTCTTAAATTGAGATAGATGCTACACATTTTCTAATTGAATCAAGTTTCATTTTATAAATACACATCTTTTGAACTCTGTAATATAAATAAGTAATATAAATATAAGTAAATAAATATAAGTAATATAAAACTAAATGTGTAAATATGGATTAATATATAAAAAAGCTATTCACAAAAGACATATTAAAGGAAATAATTTTAAAAATACTATATTGAAGTGCAGGAAAAAGAGAAGACATTCAAAATCAGTACTGTATATTAGCTCTATTGTACGTACCAGTTTCCAGATAATAAAATCTGAAAATGTACCTTAAAAAGTAGTTATTAACCAAATATTATTTGGAGATTCTATTACTACAAACATAAGAAAATATGACATTAATGAGTTAATTAGGCTAAGTAGCTTAGCAAATAAAATATTTTCTCTATAGTCATTGGGAGCCATGAAGCAGATAATCAAACACATGTGCAGCGCTGTGGCATGGTCTGGGCATGGCTGACCAAGAACAAAGAGGTCTCAAAGGGCAAGATAAGGTCACAGCTGAGGACACCTAGCTCCAACCCCAATTAAATAAATAAAGACTGTAGCTGCAGGCATTTCACCACAGGAGTGATATACAACCTGGAGAATGTCTCTTAAGGTACTTCTCCTAAATTAACATAAGATAGTTCTCTTAGGTTAACATAACATAGAAAAGTCCTTGAACCACTCCCAAGGTCCTGTTCAGTTTCCTGCATTTTTCCACTCTAACCCCTTCCTTATTTGAAAAATAAATAAATATGGGTCACCCAGAAGCATTTCTTCTCTTAGCCCACAGTGTCTTGAACTCTGCTATAGGGTTTTGATCCTCCTAGAACCCTAAAATCATACCAGTTGTCTCATTTATTTAAGTCTTCACATACATTGATTGGGAAATTGGGTATCTTGGGTCCCTGATATATAATAACTGTCATAAATTTGAAATGAAAACTGGAAAAATATCACAAAATACTTACAAATGATTGCTGTTAAGAACAACTTATGTGCTAAAAATTTAGACTACATATAGCAGCACTAAAAGTTTGTAGGACATTTAAAAGTTAAGAAGTAGTGGAGACAGTTAGATGATGTATCATGGAAACATAAAAGGGATTAATGCTTCTTTTGCAAAATATTGGTTGATCTCAAGAAACTGTTTTGCAAGCCTACATTATTTATACAAGTATGAGTTGTTATAGTGCATGATCACATCTCATGTTGGATCTTTTTTGCTTATGCCCAGTAACCACTTTTGCTTGTGTTTCCAAACTGTGATCCAGTCACCATGTTATGAGGCTGAGAGAAGGTGTTAACCAGTTGCCAAAATTGTGCTATTTGGACTTCCCAGCCACCACTACTCTGAGCCGAATAAACCACTTTTTTTTACAGTCTTGGGTGTGTTACCACAGCAACATAAAATAGTCATTATAATGATGAAATAAAATTTCAGAATGCAAAATGTGATCTGAACCAATGAAATAGTTAAAATATTCTCTTTTAATAGTGTTATTAATAAGTGTTGGCACATATATTACTCCAATTATCTTGGACTCACTTTTCTGAGTAATTTGCATGAAAAAAAGCACAATGGGAATGTGGCATTTTCTCTGTAAATGCTACTAAATAAGCTGTTATTAACAATTAAAAGTAAATGCCAAACAAGTGAATGAATATTATATTCTTAGTATGAATGAATCTGAATTTTCATAACTTAATTAATATGTAATGAATGAATATGAAAATGTAAGATGTTATTAACAGTTGAATACAAATGCTGAGAGTCGTCAAGTATGCACCCAGCTTGTAGTCACACTAGACTGGGCTTCGGAGTTTTTGCCTACTAGACTAGATTACACCGGTGACCTTCTTCAATCAGGGGAGTTGACAGGATGTGAAGTGAGTTCCAGCCCATTGGTCCTTGCTCAAGGAAAATTTTGGACCATAATCCACAGTGGTGAGGTGCTTGCCCAGCCTCCTGGAACACTGGAGGTGGCACCAGAGGTCCTGTGGCCCTGACTAGAACATGCTCAGCAACCTCAATTCAGTTCCAGGAGCCGAGGGCATAGGATATGATTTCCAACATGCACAGGGGAAGCCTTGAAACTCAAATTGAAATGCAGAAATATAGGAAAATGACAAAAATGAAAGACCAAATGCAATCTCAAAATCCAGCTCATCCTAAGAAAGCATAGGAGCCATGTACATACAAGAAAATATATGCCATACACCTAAAATACCTGAAATAATAGGAACTGAAATAAAGAAGCAATTCTGGGAAGATTAAAAGGAATTCAAACTAGAAATAATCTCCCAGGTAAAAGAAGAAATTATAAAAGTAATGAAAGAGATGCTGAACATATCTAAAGAAGACACGATAAAAAATTAGAGGAACAAAACAAAAGGATAAAATCCTTGGATGAACACTATAAGAAACAAACAGAATACATAAAGGAGATTCAAAGATATATACAGGAAATCAAAAATTCCATTGAAAGTTGTCACTGCCTCAACGAAAGAAGGTAGAATTTCAGACCTCAAAGACAAGATTGCAGCCAGTGAACAGGAAAGGAAAGATCTTTTAAAAATAAAAGGAATCAGGAAATAACAATTCAACAGCTGCAAGATGATGCAAAGCAAAACCACATAAGATTGATAGGGATAAATGAAAACAAGAGGATAACACAAATGATAACAAGAGGCTATTTAAGGAAGTAATAGCTGAAAATTTCCCAAACATGAAAATGTAAAGTGACATATAGTGAAGTATATAGAACCCCAAACAGCCATAACAAAAAGAAAACTACACCCAGACATATAACAATCACCATCCCAGAAATCCAACATAAGGATAAAACATGAAAAGCTGTTAGAGAATACAGATTACCTATAAAGGAAGGCCAATCAGAATTACAGCAGACTTCTCAACACCAACAAGGAAGTCAAGAAGAGCATGGAGTGAAGTATTTCAGATCCTAAAGGAAAATGATTTCCAACCTAGACTGATGTACCTTGCAAAATAATCCTTCAAAATGGATGGAGAAATAAGATACTTCCATGACAAACACAGCTGAAGAACTTCATGATCACCAAACCAACCCTGCAAAGAATACTGAAAGACAGTTTAGATACACATAGAAAAAAGCCACTAAGCAAGGCAGACAATTAAACTGAATGGAAAGGTAAAGATGTAACAGCAGAAAGAAAACATGTTAACAATAAACCAATATAAAATAGTTATAACGATTAATGTAAATGGTCTCAATTCACCAATTAAAAGAAACAGACTGAGAGAGAATCAAGAAACAACATCAAACCATAGGCTGCCTAAAAGAAACTCATTTAACACAAAAGGAAATTCACAGACTGAAAGTGAGAGAATGAAAAGCAATACTTCATGCAACAGCAACTCAAAAAAAAAAAAGTGGGGGTAGTGTCCTTTTTGCAGACAATGTGCACTTCAAAACAGGCATGATCCTAAGAGATAAAGAAGGTCACTACATACTGGTTAGGGGAAAACTATAACAGGAAGAGATAAAAATCTTAAATATGTATGCACCAAATTCCAGAGCACCCAGTTATACAAAGCGAGTATTAAAATCAAATAAGCAATTATACAATTATAACAGTAGACCTTAACACAACATTGACACCAAGGGAGATCAACCAGACAGAAAATCAGCAAACAAATAACAGAACTGAATCACACCTGTGAACAAATGGACTTGATAGATATATACAGAGCGTTCTATCCAACAACATCAAGATAAACAATCTTCTCAGCAATACATGGGACATTCTCTGAAATAGAGCTATACTAGCCCACAGAACATATTTAAATAAATAGAAAACAATTGAAGTTATCCCATGCATATTATCGGATCATAGCACCATGAAAGTAGAAATTAATGATAAAAGAAACTGCAAAACCCCACAAACACATGAAAATTGAATAATACATTCTTGAGCAACCATTGGGTCAAAGGGGAAATTAAAAAAGAAATTAAACAATACCTATAAGCAAACAGAAATACAAACACAACTTAACAGAATCTGTGGGATGCAATAAAAGCCGTCCTCAGAGGAAAATTTATTACACTGAGTTCCCACACTAAGAAAACAGAACGAATGCAAATAACTTAATGCTACACTTCAAACATCTAGAAAAAGAAAAGCAAGTCAAGCCCAAAGCCAAAAGGAGGGAGGAAATTATAAAAATCAGAGTAAAGGTGCTGGGGATTAGCTCAGGGGCATAAGCACCTGCCTTGCAAGCAGGCAGTTGATCCCCGGTACTGATAAAAAAGAAAAAAAAAAAAAAAAAAAAAAAACCTACAAAAAAAATTCTAAAAAATCAGAGTAGAAGTAAATGCAGTAGAGTCTGAGGCAACAATCCAAAGAATCAGTGAATCAAAGAGTTGGTTTTTTGAAATAATAAATAAAATTGATAAGTCCCTAGCCAATCTAATTTAAAAAAGGAAAGAAAAAGCTCAAATTCATGCAATAAGGAATGAGAAAGGTGAAATCACTACAGACTCTGTGGAAATACAGACGGTCATCAACAACTATTTTAAAAACCTTTACTCTCATAGGTTCAATACACAGAATAAACGGACAGATTCCTAGAAACATATGAAGTACCAACTCTGGATCAAGAAGATGTAAAACTTCTGCATAACCCAATTTCTATTAATGAAATTGAAAATATAATTAAGTCCTTTCCTACAAAGAAGAGCTCAGGCCCAGAAGAATTCACTGAAGACTTCTACAAGAAATACAAAGAAGACAATGCAATTGCTCCTCAAACCCTTCAATGAAATCGAAAGAGAAGCAATTCTTCCTAAGTCATTCCTGTAAGCAAATATTACTCTAGTACCAAAACCTAAGAAAGACGCAACTAAAAAAGAACTACAGGCAAATCTCCCTAATGAACACAGATGTAAAAATTCTCAATAAAATATTGGCAAACAGGATGCAGCAAATCATCAGGAAGATTATACACCATAATCAAGTGGGATTCATCCCAGGCATGCAGGGATGATTCAACATACATAAATCAATAAATGTAATCCACCATATCAATAAAGTTAAAGTAAAAAAATACAAATGCTGAATGAATATTATATTTTTTATAGAATGGTTAATTTTGGTCATAATTATGACTGAATTTAGGAGTGTCTAAAACTAGAATTCACATGGGTGTATGTGTAAAGTGTTTCTGGAGTAGTTTGTTGTTGTGTAGTTCTGTAAACTGACTATGCGTCATATCGAATGACCGGATAAAATAAATTTCAGACTCTTTAGAATTTGAATTTGCACTTTCCCCAGAAGCTTTTCAGAAAACTTTCAGCCTATGTCCTAGGCCTGGACTGCATTTTTTAACTTTCCCTATCTCGAGCAGTAACCTTCTTGAAATGAGGACCTATCAGTTTCAACTGACTCTACAGATTGCCATCCTCCAATTCTATGAGCTAATCTAATGAATCACTTTTTATAATTATATAACTATCTATATTCTGCTTTTTTAGGAGAATCCTGTATGCCTTTAGAAGCAAAGCTTGCATGAATTTAGTGGGAATAAGGAAAATTATGGAAGAAAGAATTACTAGATTTAAATCTTAGAGACTGACTTGCCCCATTGTGGATACATAAAAAGAAAATAATTTTTAATTTCTAAAAAATGTATTGCTTTTAAAGTTGATTTTGGGAAATGTGGGTTTGGGTTGAGCCAAAGTTTATTTGATTTATTGGTTTTTGACTTGTTTTGTGCTTTTAAAGACATGTTAGTTTATTAGATGCAGTTTTAATAAGACATATTCAAATAAATCAGTTCCAGAGTGTTGTTCCTAAGGACAGGGAGACACAAAGAGATGGAAATGTTTATGCATTTTTGGCAGTGAAAATCTGTGGAATTTTTGAATATATAGAAAATTTGAACTTAGTTTATAAAAGTCCTTGCTCACCTATAGAAAGCAAGATATACAATGATTTATTTTATAAGTGAAAAGATGACCCTTTTAAAGAATAACAGAAATGGATCAGTGTAATATATTTTTAAAAGACCAGTGATGGGAGTTGTTTTGCCTACAGTTTTTGAAATTGTTGAATACATTATTTTAAGTCAATTTTCTCCCTTAAATTTGCTGCATCAACTAAGCTAATGTATAGACTTAAAGTATCTTCAAGGGGTTCCACATGTGACGGTCCTGGAAATAAAGAATAAAGGGGCATGGGGAGTGCAGATGTGGACAACTCTAGTAACTCAGTATTCCAGAGTCATAGCTTTCATAGTCAAATGCAATATATAAAGTATGATGTTTTTGTCTTCTTTCTGTCCTCTCTGTTCTTTCTAATCTACTTCACTTATTCCTCCCAAAGCTTTAGATCCTTTATTATTAAGAAATTTAGAGAGGCTGAAGGTCTGTCTTTTCATGGCACTTGAGGCTGAGGCAAGTTACTGACCCTGCCTAGCTGGGGATCAAATGTTTCACTGCAACTGATCTAAAAATATAATAGGAACCAGGGAAGTCCCAAGTTTGATTCTTGGGACAAAAAAAAAAAAAGTAGAAAAAGAAAAAGTCATACAATGATTGGTTTTGTTCTTTTATGAATTTTTGATAGTCTAGAAAAGCAAGACAAGGGCTTTAGCAAGTCATTGATGCTTAAGCTTCATTTAATATCTATATTAAAAATCAGGCACCAAAGATTAAAAGTACAGTATTAGTGAGTAGTGACCCCCAAATTTGTGGAAGTCAGATACAACTTGACCACATTTTGCATTTTTATCTTTAATATTAAGCCGTGTTTAACAGTGGCATTAGCCCAAGTATAATGTCAAAGTTTAAGTATACAGAGACTCATATTTCTGATGATAAATCCAATGTCCAATGTCTTTGATTATTACTGGAGACCACTACACAGTGGCTCTGAGCAGGATTTAAAATCAACTAATTAGCTTTTAATGTTTATCTGTGAGTCTTTCTTAGGCTTAGGCCCCTTGCATGGCGACTTGAGTAAGTGAACCTCTATGAATCACTGGTCCTGGCTGAGACCTGTAGTGACCTGTGAGGCCAGAGATACCTCAAAAGGCAAGATAAGGCCACCACTGAAGACACCTTGGCTCCAGCCCCAATTAAGTAAGTAGAGACTGCAGCTAAAGGAATTTCACTCCTGCAGTCACACTCCTAACATAAAAGTCATCATGGAGATAAAACATTTCTTCTAAATTGGCATAATTTACTACTTGGAGAAGTCATTGAAAGGACTCCGAAGGTCCTGCTCATTTTCTGTGCTTTCTTCAATTTCCCCACCCTTTGTTGTTGGACCTAATAAAAATGGTGCCCAAACAAGTCTTTGATTTAACGCTCAGAGTCTTGAGCTCAGCTAGAGGGTCTTGACCCTCCTGGAGTCCTAAAATCATACCACCTGTCTCATTTTATTTAAGCCTTCACTGTACACTCATTTGGGAGATTGGGGATCTCCCAAATGACCCATTGAATTACAACAATAATCAAAGTATACACTTAAAAAAAGATGCCACACTTACGTGAATTTGAATCATTATTATTTTCACTATAGGGCACAGAATCTGATTCTGGCCTCTCTTTTGTAGACCCAAAGGCCTTTTGTAGTGATTTG
This sequence comes from Cavia porcellus, assembly GCF_034190915.1. Taxonomy (NCBI): domain Eukaryota; kingdom Metazoa; phylum Chordata; class Mammalia; order Rodentia; family Caviidae; genus Cavia; species Cavia porcellus. The sequence continues at coordinate 50,774,697 of NW_026947498.1, read as the reverse complement.
CTCCAAACAATATAAACACATAAAATCTGAGAGAGCTAACAGAAAGTTAGTTGATACCACAAAGGTAAAAATGCTTAGCAGCAACCGTATTTGTAAAGATACTCCAGTCTCACAGGCACACCTATTCAGTAGTCCAAACAGTTCGCTAAGGGTACTTGAAGGTACCTTGAAAAAGCACAATGTCAATACATTAAGAGAGGCTGAAGGATATATATTTGAAAGAGCTAGTGGGACTGGGAATCATGAACTAGCTTTTTACTAGACTTTGTATTTCTAACCCTTATGTTACTTTATTTTTGTCTGTTTTCTTTCTTTGAGAATAAATAATTCTCAGTTTTTCTGCCCTGATTTGTTGAAGTTCGACCTCTACATGTTTGTTTTCCTCCAACTGCACAGAAACAATCTCCACCACTGCTATTACTATAGCTGTTACCATTGAAACATCCTATTTTATGAATTTGTAAAACACCTAAAGAAAACTATAATTACTTCTGTTCTCTTTTGAGAGTAGACTTCATAAAATATTTGGTGACTATAATTCCCCTTCTATAAAGCAAATTTGTGATAGAAATGAAAACAGTATTTTGTAGCCTGTCTTAACCTGACTAAGTAATGTTTTTTTGTTTCCTGTCTTCCAGAGTTAAAATTCATCACCAGTAAAAGCATATGTAAGACGTTATCTTGCATCTACCTACACTTCTAGATACTATGATCTCTCTTAATTGCTTGCGTTTTCCAAACTTTTCTATTTTACTTACTGGGGAATTAATTCCAATCTTGTACATTCAGTCACTTTTTACTGCCTTTATCAAAAATCTTTACCAGTGCCACATTGGCCCTTTCAAATTTAAGAATTAATCCACTAGATAAAAAGTAATACATTTTTCTCTATTTCTCAACTTTGTATATATTTTACTAGCTGACTAATGTTTCCTTTATTTTCCATAATTTATAATCTTCACTCTCTTCTTTAAAACAAGATGATTTTACAATGCATTTTTTCCTTTTTAACATTTTAATTATTTATTTTGGATTTCAAATATTGATACATACTTTTGAAATTTTATTGATATACCCTTAAGGTTATGACTATTTTATTGTCTTTTTTGCATTTTACTATATTACTTTTTTATCTTTAAATTTTAAGTGTATTATCTTTAGCTTTAACATGAAACATAAAAAATATAGGTAAAAGAGATAAAAGAGATTTTAACACATGTATATATCATGTAAATATTTAACCAAGTTAAACAAATTTAACAAAAACATTGATTATTTGTTTTGGGCAGAAAAGATCAAAATTACTTCTGGTTACTTTTTGAAAGTGTAGCACATTATACTCTATAGTTACCATTTTTGTGTACTGTCATCCTATAGCTTTCTATTCTCATAAAACTGTAATTAGTACTATTTGATTATTTTTTCCATCTTTCCTTTCTCATTCTCCTCAACCTCTATTACTCACTGTTTCTTCGTCAACATCCATGAGATCAAATTTTTAAAGTTTGTAAGTGAATGAAGTCATGCAGTAACTGTCATTTTTTGGTTTAACTTGTTTTATTTAACATGTGGCCTCTGGTACCATTTTTGTTTATACTAATTACATGGTTTTTTTTATGGGTTCATAGTATCCTGTTATGTATATGTACCATATTTTCTTTAATAAACAAATATAAATTTTCTGCAATTTTGCCTGTTGTGCTTGTGTTGTAGAAATATGAGGTTTCATGTCTTTAACAAACTGAATTAATTTCTTTTGAATATAGAAGCAGCATTAGGATAGCTTAAAGACACTGCTATGTTTAACTTCTTTAGAAACTTTTAGAGGAGCTTCCAATATGACTGCATAAATTTACACTCCCAGCAACAGTGCAAAGGTGTCTTTTTCACTACATTGAAATACTTCAAATCTTCAGTTCTTCTTTATTTTAAATGCTGAATGTAATCCTTTCAATAAAGTCGTATTTTGCAAATATTTGTGGCTGCTCTGAATATTGGCTTTTTGATATGTTAATTGATTTTTCTCTGTGTGGAAGAGCTTAGTTTGATGAATCCTATTTGTTTGTTTTTATTTGTATATTTTTTATTAGTCTGCTAAGGATGTTATTGCTATCTTGATAGGGATTGCATTTAATCTGTAGATTGTTTTGTGTATTATAGACTTGTAACTATTTTGATTCTTCCAGTCAGTAAACATATTACATTTTTTGTAAATTTTGGGGCATTTTTAATTTCTTTGGACAATGTTCTACCATTTATATTTATATACCTTCTACGTCGTTGAAAAAATTTATTTCTAGATATTTTATTTATTATTGTGTGCAATTTTATTTCAATTTCACTTATTTTTCCATCTTTGTGGAAATAAGATTGATATAGCATATATGGTTTACCAACTATACAAATTATGTAGTTTTTATATGTTTAGTATAGATTGGGCATGAAGCTCAAAGGCACAGGGCCTTCCTGGCAAGCTCCAGGTCCTGAGTTTGAATCCTGGTACTAAAATAAAATAAATTCTCCCTGTATATTTAATATAATATTTTGATATGTGTTTAAAATGATACTAAAATCAAATTAGCTAATATATTCATCACTTTACATGGTTGCCTTTTTTGTGTTTTGTGTTAATAACTTCAGACTCATCTCTTAGCAAATTTCTAGTATTCAAAGAGATATTGTTAAATATAGTTACCATTGTGTTCTAAATTTTATTGCACTGAAGAATTTTACTACCAACTCAATCACTTTATTTTTTCATAATTAAATCTAGAATGATTATATATTTCCACAATAATATTTTTAAATATTTTATTAAATTACATAATTTTGAAGGTATAATTGTTTAAAGTATAAACTCATGGTATTATTTTACTGTTGTAACCTTTTTAATGCCTGCTCTGAATTATTAATGTCATTTACTTTATTCTTGTAGTTTTTTAGTCTAAGTGGATATTTCTCTATTTTGATTATCACTCCCAAAGACAAATTTTTTTTCATTAATGTTTCTTTTTAATGCATTTCTAGTTTCTGTCTCATATATTCTTGCTCTGTTCGTACTACTTTCTTACATTTTCAGATTTACTTTGTTCTTTTTATAGTTCTTTCTGGTATAATTTAGTTTGCTTGAGACTTGTACATTTTCTCAACATAATTATGTACAAACTTTGCTCTTTTAACTTCTTTGGTTGTCATCCATGAATTGTGTCATTTTGTGTTTCTATTTATTTGGTAATTTTTATTTTTCTCTTAATTTCTTCTTTGAGTGGCTACTTATGTGAGCTTTTAATTTCTATACTTATGTACCTTTGAATTGTTGTAACTATTAATTTCTAGTTATCTATCACTAACAATTGAAATAATTTAATAATTAACTTTCTGAGACTTCTTTCATAGTGTAAAACATGATCTATCTTGGAGAATGTCAATTGCGTGAGAAGAATGTGGATTCTGTCATTAGTTGATGGGATCTTCTGTATAAGTTCTTGAGGTTCATTTGTTCAAGCCTTCTCTTTTCTTGATGATTTTCTATCTTGATGCTCAATCAGTTGCTGAAATCATATCTTGACACTCTCTCCCTTCATTTATATTTTATACTTTTATTGTTTTATCATTAATTTGCTTTATATATTCAGGTGGCCCAATATCAAATACAAATTTATTTATTTCAATTAATGAACCACTTATTCTTTCATAATACTATAGTCTTTTTTGTCTTATATAAAGTCTTTAATGTCCATTTTCTACAATATGCATTGTCTCCATGTTCCCTTTTGATGATCATTTTAGTATAATATACTTTTATATCTTTTCCCTTCAGCTTGTATGTTTCCTTAAACCCCAAATGGGAAAACTTGAGCCTGTGTTCCATGACAGGGTCGCTCAGACTTGTCTCAGAATAAAATATTTCATTATTTATTTTAAAGAAAATGTGTCCTTTTATGTCAACAGAACTCTCCTAATAGTGCTGCCTTTTTCTTTTCTTTTTCATGGCAAAAATTATTACCCACTACTTTGTACACATTGTGTATCATAAAATATGTCTCCTGTCACCAAAGACAGCTGAAAACAGTCCATTATGATGACCTCTGATCTTCCTGTTTCCAGAAGCAAAAGGTACTTAACTGACCTCATTTTTGTTCAAATTCTTATCAGTATTTAACACAAAATGTTATTTATCCCTAGAAATCATTTTTTTCTGTGTTCTTCAGTATCACACATCACTAGATTTTCGTTTATTTTGCTCAACGTTTCTTTCTGATCTCCTTTACTGACTGCCAAAACAAACAAATGTGCAAATTCTCCACAAAATCACCTTTGAATACAGATTTCTATCATATGCTTGTTTCTGTGATGTGACTCTGGCTTAGGATGTTTCTACTGTCCCTCTGATGTCACTTACTTCTTTATAAATATTTATTAAATCCAATCTATGTTTAATGTTTAGTATCTATATTTTCCTCTATCTCTAGTAGTATTATGTTAGTTTTTAACATATCTTTGTAAGGAGTCCTTTTATTTACTGTCTCATTTTTTGTGAAATAAATATCTTTGAATATATAACATATTCAACAGCTATATATATATATATATATATATATATATATATATGACTCTTAATTACTTGACCAATAAGCAATTTGACATCATAGATTTCTAAAAGAAATTATTCCTTATTTAAAGGTGAATCTATGATAGATTAAGTAAATTCTAATATTGGTTAAACTATTCACATTCTTTGTCAGAAACTCATGTTTTTCTACTCTACTACTCTCAAAAGTAGTCTTTAGGTTTGCTTTTCCTGTATAATATAAGTTGAAGTAACTTGTTTCATTTCCTGTAAAAATTTTTAAGGTTGGATTTTCTTTCTCTGTACATTACTGAGATATGAGAGTAAGAGCTCTACCTTCATCTTGGGTATTAGCTACAGATTTTAACAGAACTGTTTGTGGTCTATGAATGATACGTAACATGAGCAAGAAATATAATATTAATTGACTGTAAAACTGAGATTTCCAGCCTGATGGCTACTCTGTGTCAAAACTTAACTCACACAATTAATTTCTTTTTACTTTTGCCAAAAATTATTTTGATTTTTATTATAACCCTGAATTTGAAAACCAACAGTTTTTTAAATGTGCTTCTGTATTTACTGCAAAAAAGGAATGTAAATAGTAACAGCTAGGCTGATTATTATAAAATTTAATTTATGATTATTTATATAGGAAAATGAATTCTTTAGAATAGATGCTTAGTGTGTCAATCTATTCTTATGTCAGTTAACAGGCTTCTTAAATTTTCCTCTTCATAGCCTTATAAAACACTTGCCCTGCGAATTCTTGTGCCACTGCCTTTTGTTAGATAGAGAGGAGATGTAGATTTATATATGCTAAAATTATATTAATTACACTCAGCCAAATGTTTTATATCAAGATATCTTTGACATATCTTAGATTCATTTTATAGCATTAGAAGTATAAGTGATCACTTTTCATGTATACTAGCATTCTAAATTTTGCTTAACACTTCAAATGTATTACCTAATTTCACTTTCATAATTCACTTAAATTATTTGCTCTTTTGTTTTTGGTTTTTAATATTATCTCTCAGTTTCAAATCATCCATTCTCTGCTGCCTTTTCTAAAACTGCAAAATTCATTTCCATATTCTTTTGCTAGCAGTTTCATGTTAGGTTCTGAAAATAGGTTCTAAAACAGCTGTAGAGTGGTTCAAAATAATTTCTTTAGTTTGTTCTCTTAGTCTTCTTATTTATATTGCTTTAGTGGTGGTATTAGAATCCAACCTCCATTCAGCGTTGAAATAGTCACATTGCAACAACTAAGATATTTTGTCACCATATGGGTTATGTACCCCACTGAGAAGTCTGAGTCACTGCTTAGTCATGGAGGCAGCTCACAGGATCTCACAGTCCCAAGCTTTCTACATTTTTCTAAATTTTATTAAAGTCTGATGCATAGACATGTGCCACTGAATATAGAGGAAAGTAAATTGGGGGTAACTGAATTTTAATGAAGTACATAGTTATAACACAGGAAACAAGATAAGAAGCAGAAAGTTACATTTCACTAAAAGTCACTATTATTCTTAACAATATGAATTAATTTTATCTATAGTAATATAAATTAGTCCATATTTATTTGAATGCATTTTATGGCTCAATTTGAGAAAAAATATTTCAAGGAATTGACAAATATGATCTGGTGGCTGGATAGGAATGCTCAAAATCCTTAGTTGTAATATTAAGAAGGCAAGGAGATACTTATTTTGCAAAAGGGAAGAGGATCAAGAGATGGAGAGAGAGAAAGGAAGAAAGAGGATGATGAGAAAGGATTGTGATACATTATCACATGTACCAACTGCTTATGATGAGTGTAATCATTATGTACTGAAGACTTGTAATAATGAAAATTAAAAATTAAAATGTGGAAGACAGAAAAGAGTATAAGGTTTAGCCTGTATACAATTTCATTTTCCTCCAGGAAGACTTAGTAATGTCTTGAATACTCTGCACAAAGGGAATAAGATTATCTAGATGATTGAAGGCTTTAACTATACCCACATAGTTTCGGAGCAGCACCTTTGTATTAATCAGCTTTCTAACTGTTGAGCCAAAAATACCTGCCTTACATAGTTTACGGGAGCAGAGGATTAAGGAGGCTCATAGTTTCAGAGGTTTTAATTGGCTTTAAGGGAGAGACATAATGCCAGAAAAGTATGACAGAGCCAAGCTGTTCGCTACATGATGTCAGGGAGCCGAGCAGAACAATGCCAAAAGAAAGAGGTCAAGGACCATATTTAAATGTATGGCCTTGCTGTTGGTGTCTCTGCTGATTGCCTGTGGCTTTCTCCAGCAGATTCCGTGTTCCTGGTATCTTAGATTTTCTAGGCCTTTGCCACACCATTGACTTTGTTTCCAAAGCTCCATATACACATTTATCCATTTCTTCAGGGCACATTAACTGATTTCTTAGGCCAGTGGTGGCAAAGCTATGGTATCTGTGTTACTGTATCTTTTAAAATAACAGATGTTAATGTTTCAGTTATTTTTTTAAACTCAAACTTAAGTTTTCAGGTGTAATTCCAACATTGCGTCTTCGTGATAAATGAATGGGTTTTCAGTAGCAGTTTGGCACTAGGCCTCTAAAAATTTCCATTATGTCTGTCAGCCTTCCTTTGGAATCGGTATGGATACCTTCTTGATTGTGTGACCCTGTTATCCTGTTTGTCTAATAACTAACGTTGCATAAATGTTTCCGAGGTTTGTCACCAGATGGAGTAGTTGCTAGGTCCTTTGTGTCCCTGGCTGCTGTAGTTTCTTAGTGCCTGAGTGAGTGGGTGGTAAAATAAATCCTGATGAAATAATTTTCTATTTATCCCCTCTTGAGTAGGTGCAATATTTTCATATTTTTGTACTTCAGCCTGTCTTGCATGAATTCTTGAGTTGCCCATGAGGCAGCTTTCTTCTCATTCCCCATGTAAAGTACCTGGTTCTTTTTTAGGAGCACTGTTGGCTTCAGCAACCACATCTTCTCTAGCTTCAACACTATACCTAGCTTATTTGGTGCCAAAATTTTAATTTTTCATATATTTTTCTTCTGATTTTTCCTCCAGTTTTTATTATAAATCTGGATAAAAAGAGTCAGCAGATTTCATGCTACCCCTTGAATGTTTGATTGTTTTGCAATTTTCTTTGCCTCATCAGTTAGATTATAGCTTTCAAGTGCAGTCTCAGGTGATGTGCAAGACATAGACAAGTTATTTGTAACATAAGAATCCTCTACTCCAATTCTCACAGACCCTGTCTCAGGATCTTGACATTTACAGTTGTCTTTCCCATCTGCACTGAGTTAATCTAAACTCTCACCAGAACTGTCTACAAGGTCATGCTTATAGCATTGGAGGGCTCCTCTAACCTGAGACTCCAAATATTTTTGATTATTTTTTTTTTCTGTAGGCCAGTTTTAAAGGCTCCTAAATACTACTGTTTAATGGAACACTTAAGACTATTGCCTAGCTTAACAAACAAAAGCAACCATCAAACTCTTGTACTGACTTCTTTTCCTCAACATATTTGTAAAACTTATTTCTTGTGTCATGGTTTGTCTATTTTATCTAACTCTTATGACTGTAAAATATTTTATTGTGTAACTATAGCTCTCTTTATTTCTTTGTTGTGCTATTACAAGCCATTAGCATGATTTTGTTTTTCAATATCCTAAATTCTGATGCTAGAAACAATTTTCTGCGAATGAATGCCTTTCTTTTACAATGCTCATAGGCTTGTAGTTGTGGAGCCATCCATGCTATATATGATTATTTTTCACAAATTACTTGTAGTAATCTTCATTTCCCCAAACAATGAGCATGTTTCATATTCTTGGGATCTTCTAATTCTTGGGATTTCCCTAGCTTCTTTGGCTTTACTCTTAGAGATTTGCGATCTCTCAGGAGCACATTGTCCAACTGCCCAAATCTAGCTCTGACATATGCATGGAAATGTTCATGCCACTATAAATTATGAATTTCCCAAGCCTGGAAACCAGTACTGGGGGCTGATGCCAAAATCTGCTGCCAGATATTACAGTAGCCCGGGATTCTTTATTTATGAATGTGGGAGCTCTGAGTGCCTGGATAGATGGATATGGGAAATTCTTCCCTAGGTCTATATGGCCCTAAATGAGCAAGATGCTCTGGGTCTTTCTTCTCAAAGCAAGCTCACTTAAACAAGTTTACATTTTTTTGTTCCTTTGTGGACTCATGGAAATTTGTAAGATTCTTTCAAGCCACCATTCCTGTACTCCAATTGCAAAGTTTTTACTATGTATTAATGCAAATCTTTTCAGTTACCGTGTCCTCCTTTGTATGAACTTTACAGGTCATTATTTTGTAGCCAGTATGCCTGATACAGCTTTAAAACTGGGCCACTATGAAATTTTTTCAACCAGATTAATCTGTTTGCCACATTTAAATTCAGCTTGACATGAAGTCCTAGGGTATTGGCAAAGCAAAGACACATTTTCTGCCCCAAAGTAACATATGTGGCCTGTAAGCCAACTGCCAATGGATTTGCCGATCCCATGTGAACCAAAACAAGAATGTTATTAGGGGGTTTTCTTTGTGTATTCATGAATGTAAATTATTAATAATACATTAAATTACTATGATAAATACTATCAAATTTTGCTACTTTTTTGGTAAGTTAATCATTATGATGGACTTTTATATTTAATCAAATATGTATTTTTTCAAATTTCTATATTGCCACTTATGTTATATATTGTTTATTTTATTTTATTTTCTTCTGGAAATAAAGTACAAAGCTTAATTTCTAAGAGTTTTGTGTTTTTCTAAATATTATATTTCAGTTTTATCTGTATCCTGTGTTGTTAGGAGATTAAAAAATGTGTAAAATCTTACAACATTTGTTTAGACTCTCTTTTAAAAAAACTGCATTCTCTTTTAGCACATAGTCCCTGTGCATTTTAAATGACTGTCAGGGCAACTGGCAGGGCCCAAATTGAATCCCGGGCCCAGAACTTGCAAGGGTTGAAACCCAGCACACAGGGAAGCCTTGGAACTTTGCTTCCAGGAGGTAAGACCATGCCTTGCATCACCCAAGGACACATGGAAGGTCCAAGCGGGCCTAACTAGGCCATGCTCAGTGAACTCCAAGCAGCTGGCAGGGGCCCAAATTGAGTCCTGTGCTCAGAGCATACTGGGTTGAAACCCAGCACACAGGGAAGCCTTGGAACTTCACTCCCAGGCAGTAAGACCACACCACACATCTGGAATCACAGTAGCTCACACTGGAGCTCTCTCAGGCCAAACTGGCCCACGTCCAGTGAACTTGAAGCAGTTAGTTGTTGCCTGCTATCTGCCTTGGGAGTCAAAAGTGAGGTAGTGATTGTCAGTTCAAGGGAAGCCTTGAAACATCTCATGAAACCCATAAATATATGAAGTGACAAAATGAAAAAGCAAAATGCAATCTCAAACTTCCAGCCAAACCTACACAACCATTGGAGACATGGACACAGAAGAAAGTATAAGCCATACACCTGAAATGCCTGAAGTGATATCAACTTAAGTAAAGAAACAACTCCAGGAAGCTATAAAAGAACTCATATCAGAAATAGTCTCCCAGGTAAAAGAAGAAATGATAAATATAATGAAAGAAATGCTAAAAACATCTAAAGAAGACATAGTTAAAAAATTAGAGGAACAATGCAAAAAGATGGAAACTCTGAATGAAGAATACAAGAAACAAATAGAATGCATTAAGCAGACTCAAAGAGGTTTACAGGAAATCAAAAATTTCATCAAAAGATGGCAAAACCACCTCAAAGTGAAGATAGAATTTCAGATCTTGAAGACACGATTGCATCTAGTAAACAGGAAAGGAAAGATCTTTTAAAAATAACAAGGAACCAGAAAATAACAATTCAACAACTGCGCAATGATGCAAAAAACAAAACAAAACAAAAAACCCAGAAGATTGATAGGTATAAACAAAAGGAAGGTGACAACACAAATGATATTAAGAGGCTATTTATAGAAATAATAGCTGAAAATTTCCCAAACGTGAGATTGGAAACTGACATACAAACAATGAAGCACATAGAACTCCAAATAACCATAACCAAAATAAAATTACATCCAGACATATAGTAATCTACATCCCAGAAATCCAACATAAGAACAGAATACTAAAAGCTGTTAGAAGAGACAGATCACCTACAAAGGAAAGCCTATCAGAATCACAGCAGACTTCTCATCACAAACAAGGAAGTCAACAAGAGCATGGGGTGAAGTATTTCAGATCCTAAAGGAAAATGACTTCCAGCCAAGACTGATGTAGCCTTCAAAACTGTCCCTCAAAATGGATAGAGAAATAAATACTTCCACAACAAAGAACAGCTGAAGAGCTTCATGATCACCAAGCCAGCCCGCAAAGAATACTGAAAAACATTCTAGAAACACATAGGAAATAATCACTGAGCAAGGCAAACAATTAAACAGAATGGAAAGGTAAAAATCAACAGCAGAAAGACAACATATCAAAAGTAAATCTATCTATCTATCTATCTATCTATCTATCTATCTATATATATATATCAGTTATAACCATTAATGTAAATAGTCTTAATTCACCAATTGAAAGAAACAGATGGGCAGAATGGATCAAGAAACAACATCCAACCTTATGCTGCATGCAGGAAACCCATCTAACCCAAAAGGAAGCTCATAGACTGAAAGTCAAAGGATGGAAAACAATACTCATTGCAACAGGATCCTCCCAAATAAGCAGGATGGCTGTTCTGTTTGTAGACAATGTGAACTTCAAACCAAGAATGATCAAAAGAGATTTAAAAAGGCCATTATATACTAGTTAGAGGAAAACTTCAAGAGGAAAAGATAACAATCTTAAATATATATGCACCAAATTTGGGAGCACCCAGCTGTACAAAACAAATATTAACAGACATGAAAAATCAAATAAGCAACAACACAATTATAACAGGAGACCTTAACATGCCATTGACACCAAAGAACAGATCAACTAGACACAAAATCAGCACAGAAATAACAGAACTGAATCATACCTGTGAACTAATGGAATTTGTAATCGTATACAGTGTTCCACCCAACAATATCAGAATATACGTTCTTCTCAGCAGCACATGGGACATTCTCTAAAATAGACCACATACTAGCCCACAGGTCATATTTATGTAAATGCAAAAGAACTGAAATTATCCCATGCATGTTGTTGGATCATAGTGTCATAAAACTAGAAATTAATGACAAAAAACTGCAAAAAATGCACAAACACATGGAAATTGATTAATACACTACTGACCAATCAATAGGTCACAGAGGAAATTAAAGAAGAAATTACACAATATCTACGCAAACAAAAACACAAATACATCTTACTGGAACCTGTAGGATGCAATGAAAGTAGTCCTCAGAGGAAAATTTATTGTGGTGAACTCCCATATCAGGAAAACAGAACAAACACAAATAAGCAACCTGATAATACACCTCAAACATATAGGAAAAGAAGAGCAATTCAAGCCCAAAGCCAAAAAAGGAGGAAATTATAAAGGTTAGATCAGAAATCAATGCAATAGAGACTAAGAAAACAATGCAAAGAATCAATGAATCAAAAAGTTGGTTCTTTGAAAGAATAAATATAATTGACAGGCCTCTAGCCAACCTTATTTAAAAAAGAAAAGAAAAAAGTCAAATTCATGCAGTAAGGAATGAAAAGGGTGAAATCACTACAGACTCTGTGGAAATATAGATCATCAATACCTATTTTGGAAAGCTCTACTCATAAGCTTGATAACAGGGAAGAAATGGACAGATTTTTAGAAGCATGAATTACCATACTGGGTTAAGAAGATGTAAAAAAAATCCACAATAACCTTGCTGAATAACCCAATTTCAATTAACAAAATTGAAAATGTAATTAAATCCCTACCAACAAAGAAAAGCCCAGATCCAAATAGATTCACTGTGGAATTCTATAAGAAATTCAAAGAAGATTTAACTCCAACACTCCTCAAACTCTTCAATGAAATTGAAAGGGGAAGAGTTCTCCCTAACTCATTCCTGGAAGCAAACATTACTCTAATACCAAAAGCTGAGAAAGACCAAATCAAGAAAGACAACTACAAGCCTAATGAGCATGGATGCAAACATTGTCAATAAAATTTTGGCAAAGAAAAAAAAATGCAGCAAATCATCATGAAGATTATATACCATGATCAAGTGGGATTCATTGCAGGAATGCAGAGATGGCTCAACATATGCAAATCAATAAATGTAATCCACCATATCAACAGAGCCAAAAATAAGAACCTCATTATCATTTCTATACATGCAGAAAAAGCTTTTGATAAGGCCCAACACTTATTCATGATAAAAACCATACAGAAAATTGGAATAGCTGGTCTATGATAAAAACCATATATGACAGCCCTACAGGCAGCATCATATTAAATGGCCAAAAACTGAAAACCTTTACCCTAAAATCAGGAACAAGACAAGAATATACATTATTACCACTCCTATTTAATATAGTGCTGGATATACTAGTCATAGTAATCAGACAAGAGAGAGAAATAAAAGGAGTAAAAATAGGAAAAGCAGAAGCTAAATTATCATTATTTGCAGATGATATGATACGCTACATAGAAGAACCCCAAAACTCCAATGAAAGACTCCTAGGTATAATAAATAAATTTAGTAATGTAGCTGGATACAAAGTCAACACTCAAAAATCAATAGCATTCCTATATACTAACAACCAAACCACTGAGAGAGAAATAAGAGTAGCCTTTATAACAGCATTCAACAAAATGAAATACTTAGAAATTAATTTAACAAAAGAAGCAAAAGATCTATTCAGGCAAAATTATAATATCCTGAAAAAAGAAATTGAAGACCTCAGAAAATGGAAAGACATCCCTTGTTCATGGATAGGAAGAATAAATATTGTGAAAATGGCCATTCTTTCAAAATTGTTATACAATTTTAATGCAACCCAAATCAAAATACCACTAACATACCTCATAGATCTGGAGAAATCACTTCTAAAATTCATCTGGAAACAGAAGAGTCCCAAATAGCAAAGGCAATTCTAAGCAACAAAGGCAAGGCAGGAGTCATCACAATCCTTGACCTGAAGTAATGCTACAAAGCTACTGTAATAAAATCAACATGGTACTGGAATAAAAGCAATCCAGAAGATCAGTAGAATAGATTTGAAGATACAACTACAACTACAAACACACTCAGCCACCTTATCTTTGATGAAGGGGCCAAACACATCCACTGTGAGAAAGATAGTCTCTTCAATAAATTGTGCTAGAAAAATTGGCTTTCCATATATCAAAAAGTAAAACTAGATATATACCTATCATCATGTACTAAACTAAAGTCTAAATGAATAAAAGATCTAGATATTAAAACAGAAACACTAAATTTGTTAGAAGACAAAGTAGGTAGAAATCTTAAAGACATAGGGGTAAGTAGAGAATTCATGAACAGGAATCAAACTGCATGTGAAATAATTCACAGAAGCAATAACTGGGATCACATCCTATTAAAGAATTTTTGCAGGTTGAAAGAAATCTCCAGCATAGCCAAAAGAAAATGCCCAAACTGGGAAACGATCTTAGTGAGCGGTCACTCAAAGGACTTCTCTCTAAAATATACAAAGAATTAAAAAAAAAATCAGATCCCCAAAAATCAAAGACCCATTTCAAAAATGGGCATCTGAGATGAACACACAGTTCTCAGATGAAGAAAAACAAATGGCAAATAAATACATGAAAAAATATTCAGCATCTTTGGTCATTAGAGAAATGCAAATTAAAACAACAGTGAGGTTCCATCTCACTACAGAAAGAATGATCAGGATAAAACTACCAACAACAAATGCTGTAGAAGCTGTGAGGGAGAAAGGAACTCTTCTGCATTGTTGGTGGGAATGAAGACTGGTGCAATCACTTTGGAGGTCAGTCTTGAGGTTCCTCAAAAAGCTGATTTTGGAAGTCCCATTTGACCCAGCTATCCAACTTCTTGGCCTTTCCCTATAAGAACTGAAAACATCATACCACAGTGATATATGTGCACCCATGTTTATAGCAGCACAATTTGTAATAGCCAGATCTTGGAAACAACCTAAATGCCCATCAACTGAGGAATGGATAAAAAAGATGTGGAGACATTATGGAAGCTGTTGTTGACTTCCTTATTGTCTGGTCTTGAAGACTTAAAGTGCTTTCATCATCCTGTTCCAATCAGTTATATACTAATTAGTTTTGTGTGAATTCATTGTACATGAAGACAACTACTTGGAAGAAAACAAGAGACAACAACAAGAAAACAAGAGTATGTTAGACAATGAAGACCTCTGATTTTCTTGGTTTCAAATCTGTGTCTCTTATATTGTTATCTTATGATCTGTTTTGTTCTGTTTAATTTTACTCTCTTTAAAAAGAAAGAAAAAATTAAAATGACTGTCAGTTCCATCGACCTGTGGCACTGTTTCATATGTGCTATTTATTATAATTTTGTTGTTTTCAAATCTATTATTTTAAATTCTAATTGAGGTATGGTCTGGTATAATAACCCTTAATAAAAGCTTTTGTTAAAATCTATCACTGTGTTAGCTGGCTATGGTGGTGAATGCCTGTAATCCCAGAACTTGAGAGGCTGAGGCAAGAGGATCACTGAGAATGTTCAGATGAGCTGGGGCTACAAAGTGAAGGCAAGGCCAGCCTTAACTGCATAGCAAGATCCTCGTTTAAAAAGATTTTTTAAAAAGGAATCTGTCACTGTGATAATACATTTATTTTTCATTTTATGTCTATCAGTTTTCAGTTTTTTAAAGGCTATATTTTTTATATATTTTGGATTTTTCTGTTTGTTAGATTTAAACATTTTCACTTAAAAATACTGATATTTTGTATCTACGAATGTTTCCATAGTTTTGGCACAACTATGGATACTCTAGTTTTCTTTTAAGCAATGTTTGTATAACACTTTTAATATCTTTTTGATTTCACTATCTTTTCTAATGTGTTAACATTCATGCCTTGCAAGTAGTATACAAGTCTGTTTATATTTCTGATGATTGAACAGTTTTATATTTTACTTAGATCTGTGTAGTATGTTTATATATGTAAGAGTAATTTGCAAAGTTGTTTTATCTGATTTACTACCATTGGGATTCTTGTTTGACTGTGTTTTACTTTGCCATCTCAGGTTTATCAATTATTATTTTATTTTTGCTTCTATTTATATGTGATTTATTTATTTTGTTTTCATTGTATCATTTACTTTAATCAAGAGGTCAATATTTAGCATTTGATCATATGACAGAAAATAACAAACTGTCAGATTTGCCATTATTTTTGTTTGGATTTTTTCTAAAAATGAATTTATACTTCAAAAATTATAATTTTACTTATATGTATATATATCAAGTATATATATCAGCATGTATAATCATTTTGACATTTTTTCATGCTCTCCTTCAAAATGCATATATCTATTCAAGTTTATTGTTTACACTTGACTAGATTAATCCCATTACCCAAGTTCCTAAATTTTAGACCTTTGTTTTCTCACTTCTATCATATCCATTTTATCCTTTTTAATAGACTGCAATCCTCTCTAGTAAATCTTCGTTTTTTTTCTATGTTACCCATAAGTATTTCTATTTTTGTAATTCTAGTGACAATGAGCTTTCTGATTTCTATCTTTATGTTGTAAGTAGCTGAGATAATTAGAAATATTATATGCAGTCCAACAGGGTTAAGCAGTGAAAGGAGCCAGTGCAGAAGGTCAGATATCTTGCAGTGTCAGAGGAAATAGACACCTCTGGTTTGGGTTGTATCTCAAGACAAAAGACAAAACAAATGAAACAGCACCCTAAATGTAAACATCAAAGATTGATATTCTAAATAGTTTTATCAGCTGCCTTGAGGAAGCCAGAAGGAGCTATTAACCCAACTCTTTACCAGCAAAGACCCTATTATATATTCATACCCACTTGATACATAAGTCACATCCACCCTCTGAACATGTGTGAGTTTGGGGAAAATTTTAGATTGAAACTATACAAAACTGTTATTGTTATAACTTGTAATTTTTCACAGATCACATCATGCCGGCTGGTGGTTAAATTATCTATATGCACCCAGCTAAAAAGGAACAGAAAAAGGGGGTGGGGTAGGGTGGGTGACACATAGAGAACAGGAACACAGCGTGATGTGATCGGTGGAAATTACAAGTTATAACAATAACAGTTTTGCGAAAGTTTCAATCTAAAATCTTCCCCAAACTCACACATGTTCAGAGGGAGGATGTTTGAAAAGTGATTGGAGCATAGAGATACTATCCAAACATGTGGATTCATTTGCTGGTTAGCTTAGCAGCTGAGTGTACTTTTAAGAGGTAGGCTCTGGTTAGAAGTGGGTTATTGAAAGCATGTCTTGGAAGGGTATATATGCCACACAGTTTCCTCCAT